>NW_028318104.1:649762-984525 GCF_062004578.1 Staurois parvus
ATGGAATCACAAGCGTCCGCGGGTCTCGTTCTCTCAGCTAACTCGTCCCAAACTCAGCGGGGGCATTGGGCTCCCTGACCTACACCGCTATTACTGGGCATGTCATCTTTCCCGCATAGTCGACTGGCACATTCATTCTGCTTCCAAAGACTGGGTCCTTTTGGAGAAGGCTTTTTCGCCCACTCCCCTATCATCGATCCCTTGGCTATTGCCGAAACACACACCTCAGGTTCTCCTCTCCCATCCTTTGATAGGTCCCACGTTAGAAGTTTTGAAGGCTTGTAAAACGTCGTCCGTTTCAGACTCTCCTAGTCCCTTGACGTCGATCCGCCTGAATCCAGATTTTCCCCCAGGGTTGCACAAGGATTTTTTATCAAATTACTGGCCACACGATCAGATTCTAGTAAAACATTTTCTTCACTCCGGCAAGGTGAAAACATTACAGGAGCTGAAGGTTAGCTTGAATATCCGCGAATTCCCTCTCTGGGCCTTTCTTCAGATTAGACACTTCCTGCTTTTCCATAAATCCCGCCATAATTGGACTCGCCCTGTTACTCCATTTGAATCCTTATGCTCTAAATATGAACCGCGGACGCATTTGATCTCTAAGATTTATCCTCTCCTAGGGGACAGCAGGACTTGCACTTCTTTCCCCTCTTGCCGTGCGTGGAACAGAGACCTAAAGACGGATTTATCGGAGTCGGATTGGGACCGCATTTTTATGTACTCCCACTCTTGCTCGAGTAATGTTTCGACGCAGGAAAATGGCTACAAATTAGCCACTAGATGGTATCGTACTCCCTCCAGACTTCATCGGTTTAACTCTTCTGTCCCTGACGTGTGCTGGAGATGTGGGACACCTGATGGCTCTTTCTTGCATATTTGGTGGTCCTGTCCACTTATTCAACCATTCTGGCTGGAGGTCCACCGGTTGGTGACTTCAGTGACCACTCTGCCCATAGTTTTCTCTGCTGCTCAGCTATTGCTTCATCATACCCCCATTCCTAGGAGTCAATATTTCAAGTCCCTAGCGATGCATATGATCAACGCAGCCAGACTCTGTCTTCCTGTGCTATGGGGCTCCACTCACCCCCCAACTATACGTGATTGGCTCAATCGAATAAGCAAAGTGGCGGAAATGGAGGAACTGATTGCGACTGCACTTGGCATGCCAACTAAATACTCACATGTTTGGGCCTGCTGGACCCACTTTGTAACTACCCCTGAATTCGGATCTCTCATGGGTCGGGATACCTGATTGAGCTCAACCCTACCTCTGGTTATGCCCTTGGTTCTTTCATAATCTGCGTGGTTATGGCCTCCTTTCCGGTAATTTATATTTGCCTGCTTAGCTTTGGTGAGTGTTTAAATTCTTGACACTCTCATTTATGATCTCCATTAACACTGTTGACACAAACTTTGCAGCCCGGACCTTTCGCTTCCCTTGCTTCCCTTTTTTTTTTTTGCCTCTTATCCCCCCTTCTCCCTCTCCCCCTCCTCTCCCCCCCCCCTCTTCCCCCCCCCCCTTTTTTTTTCTTCCCCCTCTTTCTCTTCTCTCTCTCTACTATGACTCCCATTCTTTTCCTTTTCTTTTCCTTTTCTTTCTTTCTATTCCCCTTTTTTCTTTTCTTTCTCGACAACCTCTTAGTCTCCGGTCAGGCTTAGTCTTCATTTTATCCAGGATTACTTGGTATATGGTTAGCTTATCTCCTCTAGGATAGTCAATGGTACTCATGACATCTTCTCTTATACTGCGATGCTCATTTGGCCTCATGATAGCGTACTGCTTTTGGTTTAGGCTCTGAAGGTTCATTTCCTCCATGCATAGGCCAGTACGCCAATATTCACTTGGTGGAAGTAAGCTGTTATTACCTTCTCTATTGTACATTTTTGAACCTTGAGTACTACAGGCCTATCTCTGCCGTAATTTGCCATGCTTATGTTATCCACAGTGTCGCACTCTACCATGTTGTTTCTTCCTGTATTTTGGTTTAAGCTGTATCTATGACCTGATTGATGCTGTGTGTGCATTTCTTTATATTTTCCTGTAACATGTTGTCACTTCTAAATAAACTTTTATGGAATAAAAAAAAAAAGGCCTTCACAGTTCTGGAACAACATCCTATGGACAGATGAGACCAACATCAACTTGTACCAGAGTGATGGGAAGAGAAGAGTATGGAGAAGGAAAGGAACTGCTCATGATCCTAAGCATACCACCTCATCAGTGAAGCATGGTGGTGGTAGTGTCATGGCGTGGGCATGTATGGCTGCCAATGGAACTGCTTCTCTTGTATTTATTGATGATGTGACTGCTGACAGAAGCAGCCGGATGAATTGTGAAGTGTTTCGGGAATATTATCTGCTCATATTCAGCCAAATGCTTCACAACTCATTGGACGCCGCTTCACAGTGCAGATGGACAATGACCCAAAGCATACTGCAAAAGCAACCAAAGAGTTTTTTAAGGGAAAGAAGTGGAATGTTATGCAATGGCCAAGTCCATCACCTGACCTGAATCCGATTGAGCATGCATTTCACTTGCTGAAGACAAAACTGAAGGGAAAATGCCCCAAGAACAAGCAGGAACTGAAGACAGTTGCAGTAGAGGCCTGGCAGAGCATCACCAGGGATGAAACCCAGCGTCTGGTGATGTCTATGCGTTCCACACTTCAGGCTGTAATTGACTGCAAAGGATTTGCAACCAAGTATTAAAAAGTGAAAGTTTGATTTATGATTATTATTCTGTCCCATTACTTTTGGTCCCTTAACAAGTGGGAGGCACATATGCAAACTGTTGTAATTCCTACACCACCTAATTTGGATGTAAATACCCTCAAATTAAAGCTGACAGTCTGCAGTTAACCCCTTTGCGCCGGCCGCACACAAATGTGCAACCTCCCGGCGTCTGGGCCTAAACACCGAGCGGCCGCACATTTGCGTCCATGTAACTAAATACATATGTGCTGAGAGCGTGCGCCCTGCGCGCTCCCAGCACACAAGTGTGGTACTCACGGAAAGGTCCCGGTCCGCTCTTTCGATCGGGACCTTTCCCGATCATGTGACCACCGTGACGCGTCATCACGGCGGTCACATGATTCCTAAAACATGCCCCAACCGCCTCACCTCCAGGCGTCTGAATCTCTTAAAGGGCCGGGAGATGCTGGCAGGAAGGGGTTAAAGCACATCTTGTTTGTTTCATTTCAAATCCATTGTGGTGGTGTATAGAGCCAAAAATGTTAGAATTGTGTCCATGTCCCAATATTTATGGACCTGACTGTACTAAAGTGGGGTTTGTCATCACCCTTCTTAGAAATGAACCCCAGTCCTGGGCATATCATCTTCGTGAACAGCATGATCCAGCACTAACCTCTGTAGATTTATTCTTTGCAGCAATGGCACAGATCTATGCAGATCCCTTTCAGCGCCAAGCTATGATCAGTAAGCTACAACAAGGCCAAAGGGCTGTGGAGGATTATGTCACTGACTTCCGTATCTGGAGTTCCGATACTCAATGGAACGAATCTGCTCTCCGTTATCAGTTCCGCCTTGGTCTTTCTGACACACTGAAGGATGAGCTGGCCCGAGTGGGGTACCAACCAGATTGGAAAGTCTGATAGACCTAACAATCCATATCGACCTTCGGATCCGGGAAAGGTCGAATGAAAAGGCTAGTGGGAAACTTCTGTTATGCCCTGAAGTAGGGCTCGCTACGAATGCTGTCCCATCTGAATCACCCACCAATCCAGCTAGGAGGAACTTTTGGAGACTCCAGTTATCCGTAGCAGAATGCCTCCGACGGCAGAGGTCTAATTTCTGCCTCTATTGTGGCGAAGCAGGACATTTCATGGCTACCTGCTCGATTAAACCTCACAAACCTTCTCCCAACTGCTTCTACATGATGCATCCGCAGGAAACAAGCCGGACGCACCTCTTGTTCCATCTGCAACTACAACTGGCTGAAAGGACTATCACGGTCCCGGCCATCATTGACTCAGGTGCCTGTAGCTGCTTTATGGACTCTCGCTTCGCTACGCAGAATCAGATTCCCCTCTGCATGAAAACACAGAGGCTTGCAGTTCATCTGGAAGACGGGTCTGGTATCAGTTCTGGTCTGGTAACACAAGAAACCATACCAATATTTTGCTATTCTCTCTCAGGACACCAAGAATTTCTATGTTTGGATATTATCACCTCCAATTATTCTCGGTATGCCTTGGCTAAAAGTACACAACCCAACCATCAATTGGTTGTCTGGAGAGATCTCTTTATCTTCGGAATATTGTCGGTCTCACTGCACTCTCAAAGAGACAGGTGTGACAAATCCTCTTCTCAGAATCCACTCTGATCCCGAAACCATGAAGCTAGTCCCTGCGGCATACCATGAGTATCTGGATGTGTTCAACAAAAAGAGTGCCAGCACCCTTCCTCCGCATCACCCCTATGACTGTCCTATTGAGCTCCTGCCTGGGGCTGAAATTCCTTTCAGTAGAATTTGCCCTCTATCCGAGGTTGGGGGGTATATTGACGAAAGCTTGGAAAAGGGGTTCATTCGGCCATCTACTTCACCAGCAGGAGCCGGCATATTCTTTGTGGAAAAGAAGGATGGCACTTTGAGACCCTGTATAGACTATCGGGACTTGAACAAAATCACGGTCAAAAACCATTACTTTCTTCCTTTGATCTCCGAATTATTCCAAAGGTTACGAGGAGCATGTTTTTTCTCTAAGTTAGATCTCAGGGGCGCTTACAATCTGGTGAGAATCCGGGAAGAGTGAAGGAAAGCCGATTGCTGGGCCCACAGATTCAGAGGGTACACTATGCCACACAGACACAGACAGCGGTTCTTTTAAAACAATTACGTTTACTGAACAGTTATAGTGATCATGTAGCTGAGCATACGTAAACAGAATGATAACAGCGCATAACCATACAGTAAGAATAATACTGTCTAACACTAACCCCGTACTTGCGGACTTTTCCCCAATGTCCAGAAAGCAGCCTGGCTGCGCCTGAATGTTCCTGAGCAAGATATAACGTTGGGGTGCACCCTAAGTATTGCGCAATACTATTTGTAATCCAAAGGAAAGCGGAGTGTGTCTCTTATAACTTTCTGGTATATCCAAAATGTCACTGACCACGTGTGGTGCGATGTGCTGCGGCCGCACTTACAGTTCCCTGGCAGGCTCTTGGTGCTTTTTCCTGATCCACTCCAGAACCGGACCATACAGTCACTTGTTTCCTGGTCTCGTGGTGAATCTTCCCTAGGTGCCGTCACCAGACTCCACTGTGAGCCGTAAATCCTCTTCCAGGTCCCACACAGATTCTCCAGACGTCCTCAGCATATACCAGCCAGACACAGACTTCCTGTCACTTCCTCATCTGCACCGGAACTCCTCCCCTTCCCATAGAGTTTGTGATGCAGTAAGTCATTTCTTAATTTCAGCCTCAAACCTGCATTTACAGTTCACTATGACCCTTCTGAGGACCTACGCGGCCCCTAAATTAGTGTTCATTAAACTTTATAAGGTAAATAAGCATTTATCTTGTCTTAGTAAAAGTCACTGCAAAATCGATTCTTGTACTTTGCTGCCATCTACTGACCAAAGAGCATATTGCAGGCATATTACAGTTTAACATTACACATCAGTATTTCATGCCTCCACACCCTTACATGCCACCCCACTAAAATATTGGCGTCCCCACAACATTACCAAATAAACTCATCTGCTGCATAGCGCTGAGGGGGAACATCTGCCAGGGGAGCGCTCCAACCTGCGAAGGACTGGGTTCTCTGTAGTTGGTATAGCAACATGACTCGACCCCTCCCGGGGTGGTAGCGCATCTTCCGGAACAGTGTGTGGTAATGTATATGGGGTGCGGATGACTCGTCAGTTTGTAAAGTCAGCGTAGGGATCAGCCACCAGTCTATGTCTCTTGGGCCCACAGGCTTTGATTGTCTCCTCTGAGCATCTCCAGAATTAACTGTCGTGGGGCGACTCTCTGAGAGACAAGGTCTGAGCATGTTACGGTGTAATCTTCGAGTCGGCCCATCATGGCTTTCCTGTTGGACATCGTAGACTGGGCCTTCCGAGAAGACCTGCTGTTTCACAATATATGGCTGCGGTTCCCAGCGATCATCCAATTTATCTGTGGGCCGTTTAGCGCGCACCAACACTCTATCACCTGGCAACAAGGGTGTAGTCTGCACCGGTTGGTGATCCCTAGGGCTTTGCTGTTGCAACTTCTCGTTGACCAGCCGATGAACAGTCCTCAGTTTGTCTTGGTGTTTCTCCCATGAGTCAGCTGTCCTGGGGAACTCCTCCGAAAGAGGCCCAAAGTTCATTTCGGCAACTTCTTGCCCTGGATGACCAGACAGCAGCATGTGTGGAGTATAGCCGGTAGTGTTATGAACACGATTATTATATGCCCAGAGTAGTTCAGGCAAATACTCAGGCCAGTGTAGCTTACGGTCTTTCTCCAGAGTACGGAGCATCTGTAACAGTGTCCTGTTGAATCTTTCACAGGCCCCGTTGCCCTGCGGGTGATACGGCGTTGTCCTTGACTTCTCAATCCCATACAACCGACACAGCTCTCCCATTAACTTTCCTTGAAAGCCAGCTCCTTGATCGGAATGAATCCGCTTCGGACATCCGTACACCTGGATGAAGTGTTGACACACTGCACAGGCAGCTGACTCTGCCTTCTGGTCACGGGTAGGTATCACCACGGAGAACTTTGTAAAGTGGTCAGTCATCACCAGGCAATATTGGTGACCCCTCACCGACTGGCCAGTCAAGATGTAATCAATCATTAGTATCTCCAATGGCGCAGACGTTTTAATTACTTGAATTGGGGCTCTCTGTTCAGGAGGTTTCGCCAGCTCACATGTTCGGCACTTCTGGCACACTTCTCGAACAATCCGCTCCAACTGCGGACAATATACGAATCTCTGTACCCACTTGTATGTCTTCTCCACTCCGAAGTGGGCACCCTTTTCATGTCCTTCGAGGGCCACTCTATAGGCCAGGCTACTGGGTATCACTATTTTCCACCTTTCTTCAAGGTCCGTAGGTAGAAACACCCTCCGGTGCATTATTCCATTTCGGATTTGTAGCCTATCCCACTGCTGTAGCAGCTTCCATCCATCTGAGGACAAGCGACTTCTCTCTTCTAGCTTGGGCCATGGGCTAGTCTTCACCCAATGTTTGATCTTCTTTAAGTCAGGATCATCTTCTTGCACCTAAGCCCATTCCTCTTCAGTCTTCCCCAGTAACACTGTGTTAAGGGTGGCCACCCCACTTGAACTGGCCAAGGGGTGACTGCTGAGGCACTCTACCCAGATCGGGTATCTCAGTCCCTTCATCCTCTTCATCCACCTCACCGGCTGGGACTTTCCAGGTGACTCTAGACAGTGCATCCGCATTTGCGTTGTCCTTACCGGCACGGTATTTGATGGTATAATCAAACTTTGCTAGCCTTGCCATCCACCTTTGTTCCAAGGCGCCCAGCTTCGCATTCTGCAGGTGAGCCAATGGGTTATTGTCTGTCCTTACTAGGAATTGTGCTCCGGTGAGATACCCGGAGAACTTTTCAGTCATTGCCCAGACCAATGCCAACAACTCAAGTTTGAAAGAGCTATAATTGTCTGGATTGCGTTCAGAGTCCCGTAGGGATCGGCTAGCATACGCAATGACTCGTCTTGCTCTTGGGCTAGCACTGCTCCCAATCCATGCAGACTTCCATCCATGTAGAGTGTGAATGGTCTGTCATACCGAGCATATGCCAGGATGGGGGTACTAATCAGGGCTTTCTTCAACACATCGAATGCTTGCTGCTGAGGCAGTCCCCATGATATGGGTCGTGTCTTCGGACCCTGGGCGGTCTCTCTCAAGAGTTTGTGTAGTGGTCCAGTGGTCTTCGCAAAGCCTTTGATAAATCTTCGATAATACCCAGCCAATCCAAGAAATGCTTTCACTTCTCGAAGCGTCTTAGGTTGTGGCCACGTGCTCACTGCTTCTATCTTACTCTCCGCAGGACGAACTCCCTCAGCTGATACGACGTGTCCCAGATACTCTACGCTTGTTTGGAAGAGATGACACTTCCTCAGTTTGACCTTTAGACCATGAGCACGTAGCCTACTTAACACTTGCCATAATCTTCTCAAATGTTCTTCAAACGTAGGGGCATGGACTACTACGTCATCCAGGTAGATCAGAATCGACTGAAAGTTCAGTTCTCCCAGGCAGTGTTCCATTAGGCGTTGAAATGTACCCGGAGCATTCGTCAGCCCGAAGGGCATTCTGTTGAATTCATACAGGCCCATGGGTAAGATAAAAGCTGTCTTCTGTCTATCCTTCTCTGCCACAGGTACTTGCCAGTAACCGTTCGCCAAGTCTAGAGTGGAGAAGTACTTGGCCCGCTGTATTGTCATCAATGACTCTTCAATCCTGGGCAGGGGAAAAGCGTCCTTTACTGTGGCAGCATTTAACTTTTGATAATCCACACAGAATCGCAAGGACCCATCCTTCTTCCACACCAAGACCACTGCAAAATTCTTGTACTTTGCTGCCATCTACTGACCAAAGAGCATATTGCAGGCATATTACAGTTTAACATTACACATCAGTATTTCATGCCTCCACACCCTTACAAGGGGACGAATGGAAGACTACCTTCCAAACCAGATTAAGGCATTTGAATATATGGAGATGCCTTTTGGTCTTTGTAGCTCCCCAACAACCTTCCAACACCTTGTAAATGATGTCTTTCGAGACTCCCTGGACCTATTTTTGATTATCTATCTGGATGACATCTTGGTTTTTTTCATGTTCCATTGAAAGTCATCGTGACTATGTGAAGAAGACACTAGATAGACTACGCCAGCATCACCTCTAAGCAAAAGCTGAGAAATGCGAGTTCGAGAAACAATCTATACAATTTCTCGGGCTGGTGATCACTCCTGAAGGTATCTCTATAGACCCTCAGAAGGTGTCCGCCGTCTTAGAATGGCCTATCCCTGAAGATAGGAAAGCAATGCAGCGCTTCATAGGATTCGCAAACCTCTATAGGAAGTTTATTAAGGATTTCTCTGGAATCCTAGCACCAGTGACATAGCTCACCAGACAACACATTCCCTTCAAATGGACTCCTGAGGCCCAAGCAGCCTTTGAGCAGTTGAAGACCATGTTCACGACCGCACCCATCCTGAAACATCCAGACCCTGCTCTGGCATTCATGCTTGAAGTTGATGCTTTGGAGAATGCGGTAGGAGCCATCTTGTCACAAAGGCAGGGGCCCAAATCCCTCCTGCATCCAGTCGCTTTCTTCTCTCGGAAATTGAGTGTTTCTGAAAGGAACTACGATGTAGGAGACAGGGAGTTACTTGCCATCAAGGCAGCATTAGAAGAATGGCGCTACGTACTAGAGGGAGCAGCCCATCTTATTCTTATCTTTACCGACCACAAAAACCTAAAGTAACTGAGAACAGCAAAGCGACTCAGGCCACGACAAGCAAGATGGGCACTATTCTTTTCAAGCTTCGTCTTTCATCTGACTTACCGTCTGGGATCAAAGAATGGTAAACCCAATGCACTCTCCCGCATGTTTCCTGACCCAGTTGTGCAATCTGAACCTGACACAATCTCGCCTGCCAAGAACTTTCTACTTCTACAGACCGATTTCGTAACTCAGATAAAAGAAGCCGTAGATCAGCTTCCACCTCCCATAGATATACAATTGTAATCGAAGGATGGCCTATACTCCCACAAAGGACAGATCTTTGTGCCCGAAGAACTTTGAGCGCTCATTCTCCAGAGATGCCATGACCATCCCTTAGCAGGTCACTTTGGGATTTGCAAAACATCTGACTTAGTCTCTCGCTCCTTTTGGTGGCCTAACACAGTAAAGGATTGCCAGGATTATGTGAGATCTTAAAAATACCTTTTTGTGTAAAAATTAAAGTACATATAACCTTCAATAAATCAACAATCCCCCAAAAAACAAAATGCAATCATAAAGTGTCCAACTCAATTACAATCCCAAATGTGTCCAACAAAGTCCAGAAGTCCAAATTCCCCAACTTCCATCCAGTAAGAAGGATTGTAATCCTAATTTTTCAACGAAAAACCTCAAAAAAAAGGAAACAATCTATAGTGCATTACCTTTAAATATGTAAGTATTACTCTAAGTAGTGCAAATCACAAACCATTCAATTATAGTGGGGAAAAAAAAAAATTGTATATATATAATAAATAAAATATATTTTACACTGTGAGCATTCCGTGATTATTTCCACACTGTGTACACACTGTGACCCAACAAGCAATAGTGCTCAATACTATTTCCCTCTGTGCATATTCATACACATATTCAATATTCTGGAATCAAAACTCTTCCCAATCTTTTGCTTCATGGATTGATCTTGCAAGGTCCTCACAAAGATAAGAAGACTCTTTTAGACGGATCTCAAAATTATAGGGACAAATTTATTAGCAACTTACATCTAAAAAGGGAACTTCCAGCTTCTTTTCTCAATGGCTCTGTAAAATCCAACAAACCATGGTTGAAACCATATGTTTCCAACCAACGAAATGGCCGCGGCGACACTTCCGGTTAGCATGCGTACGTCTTGACGTCACCTCCCCTAACGCGTTTCGTCACTTCCAGACTTCGTCTGAAGGGATACGGACGTCTCTTCAGCCGTTCCTTATATTCTCATGCCTCTCAATAGCCAGAGGCTACAGCCGCCATTTTTAATAAGGGAAAATCATTGCTATTACAAGTTCCTCTCCCACTCTCATATTAAAACCACTCCATACCAAACCTTTATGGATCGGTAACACCTTATCTCATAATACAAGTACATAAACCATAACAGGCCATAAAATCTCAAAATTACATAATTACATTAGTACTAAAAATCACTCTTCTTAACTTGTGATTTGCACTATTTAGAGTAATACTTACATATTTAAAGGTAATGCACTATAGATTGTTTCCTTTTTTTTGAGGTTTTTCGTTAAAACATTAGGATTGCAATCCTTCTCACTGGCTGTCAGGAATGGACTGGCCAGCAATGGTGGGACTCACCTGCCTTTTGATCTGCAGTACCAGGGCTGGCCAGCGGGTGCTCCCAGCAATCAGAGACTCAACTTTGCAGCCAGCTAACACCTGTAACTGATTATGCTGGGGTATTTAAGGGATGGCCAGACCCACAGACTCTGCCTTGGTGTGTGTTTGTCCTGGGCCCTGTATCTGTCCTGCATCCTGTTTCTGTTCCTTTGCTGACCCTCTGTACTACGCTGCTTGCTACCTGTCCTGATCCCTGGCTTGTGACCCTGACCATCCCTCTGCCTGACCCTCTGTACTACGCTGCTTGCTACCTGTTCTGATCCCTGGCTTGTGACCTTGACCATCCCTCTGCCTGACCCTCTGTACTACGCTGCTTGCTATCTGCTGAACCTGGCCTGTGACCCTGACCATTCTCCGCTTGCTCCCCCTGTACCTACCTGCCCAATTGATATTGACCCGGCCTGCCTGACGACGCTTGCTTGTATGTACTGTTATCTGTGGGTGGTTGGTTGGGTTTGTTTGCACTGTATTATGTTTAGTATTGCACTGCGTTTATGTTTGTATTGTTAGTGTTAATAAATTACATTGTTTATCCCATATCTGAAGTCTGCGTTTCCCTGCGTCAGTCACACATCTCTGGTCATACCTGGGAGCCCTGACATTACACCAAGGCCAATCCTGACCAGAAGTGGCTGCACAGGGAAGCCATCTTGGCTTGTTGCTGGAAGGATGGATCTGGATGAGGTTGTGTATTTATATCTGCTAGTGTTTGATGACAGGGAGTATGCTTATCAAACTCTGAAGGAGTATCCCCGGGATGAACTGCTAGAATGTATACGGCTCGCTCATGTTCTAGTAGATCAGGGCACAGAGTTCTCTGAGGTGCAGCCTTTGATTGAGGTTTGTGCAGAGTTGGTTTCATCTGGTACCCCCGAATGCAGGGATGAATTTTTGCCACCATTTAGTGCAGACCAGGTAGAGTCCCTGGTGTGGTTATTAGAGGATGATGTGGGTTACTTTCTGGAGCGTTATTCCACATGTTCACCACAGACACTAAGAGATTGTATAAACGCAGTGCAGTCATTGACCAGACAGGCTTTGTGTAAGCTCAGCTTTGTTCAACCCATACTGCAGACATGGACAGACTTGTTGCACCCCGCCTCAGTCAGCTTACAAAAACCCAGTCCTGCTTCTAACTCTTCTCCTGTATTCCCAACAGCTCCTCCAGTTACAGCCCAGTATACTTGGCTATCTATCGCATGTCAGTACCCTGTTCCCACTCGCTGCACCTATCCTGCCTTTAACCCCCTAAAAAAGCCCTCTGTAGCAACTGCTCCCTCTCCTGTTCCATCCTCCAGTTCTTCTCTGTCTCCAGCTGCTCCATTCGTTTGCAGACCTGCGTTTACTTGCAGTGCTCCAGTAGTTAAAACGAGAAAAAAGCGAAAATTCTTTCCAACCAATACCATCCTGCCAGTATCCAAACCAGTGAACCTGCCTTCCATGGTTCAGCCTGATGCCTGTACGCAGCCTGATGCCTGTACGCAGCCTGATGCCTCTCCTCGGCCTGAAGCCTCTACTCGGCCTGATGCCTCTACTCGGCCTGAAGCCTCTACTCGGCCTGAAGCCTCTACTCGGCCTGAAGCCTCTACTCAGCCGGACGCCGGCATTCAGCCTGATGCCTCTACCCAGCATGATGAACTGATCCAGCCTGACGATCCTATTAGGCCAGTTGACTCGATGCCCGCTGTTGATCCAGATGATCCGGTACCTGATCCGGTGCCCGCTGTCGTGCCAATTGACTCAGAGCCCGCTGTCGTACCTGGTGACTCGGTGCCCACTGCCTTGCCAGATGACGCGGTGCCCGCTGGCGAGCCAAATGACCTGATGCCTGGTGACCCAGTGCCCGCTGTCATACCTGGTGACCCGATGCCCGCTGTCGAGCCAGACAATCCGGTACCTGATGACCCGGTGCCCACTGTCGTGCCTGTTGACTCGGAGCCCACTGCCTTGCCAGATGACGCGGTGCCCGCTGTTGAGCCAAATGACCTGATGCCTGGTGACCCGATGCCCGCTGTCCAGTCAGACGATTCAATATCTGCCCCAGTGCCCGCGGTCATGCCAGTTGACTCGGAGCCCACTGCCTTGCCAGATGACGCGGTGCTCGCTGTCGAGCCAAATGACTTGATGCCTGGTGACCCGATGCCCGCTGTCCAGTCAGACGATCCAATGTCTGACCTAGTGCCCGCGGTCATACCAGTTGACTCGGAGCCCACTGCCTTGCCAGATGACGCGGTGCTCGCTGTCGAGCCAAATGACTTGATGCCTGGTGACCCGATGCCCGCTGTCCAGTCAGACAATCCAATGTCTGACCCAGTGCCCGCGGTCATACCAGTTGACTCGGAGCCCACTGCCTTGCCAGATGACGCGGTGCCCGCTGTTGAGCCAAATGACCTGATGCCTGGTGACCCGATGCCTGCTGTCCAGTCAGACGATTCAATGTCTGCCCCAGTGCCCGCGGTCATACCAGTTGACTCGGAGCCCACTGCCTTGCCAGATGACGCGGTGCCCGCGGTCGAGCCAAATGACCTGATGCCTGGTGACCCGATGCCCGCTGTCCAGCCAGACGATCCAATGTCTGACCCAGTGCCAGCAGTCATGCCAGTTGACTCGGAGCCCACTGTCGTGCCTGGTGACTCGGTGCCCGCCGCTCCGCCTGAGGGCCCGAGACCTGTCGCTCCACCTGGGGGTCCGGCGCCCGCCGCTCCGCCTGAGGGCCCGAGACCTGTCGCTCCACCTGGGGGTCCGGCGCCCGCCGCCCCGCCTGGGGGCCCGATGCCTGTCGCCCCGCCTGGGGGCCCGATGCCTGTCGCCCCGCCTGGGGGCCCGGTGCCTGCTGCTCCGCCCGGGGGCCCGGTGCCTGCTGCTCCGCCCGGGGGCCCGGTGCCTGCTGCTCCGCCCGGGGGCACGGTGCCTGCTGCTCCGCCCGGTGACCCGCTGCCTGCTGCTTTGCCTGGTAATCCGATGTGCCTCTGCCCGGAGTCCAGCCCGATGTGCCTCTGCCCGGAGTCCTTCCCGATGTGCCTCTGCCCGGTGTGCCTCTGCCCGGTGTGCCTCTGCCCGGTGTGCCTCTGCCCGGAGTCCAGCCCGATGTGCCTCTGCCCGGTGTCCAGCCCAATGTGCCTCTGCCCGGTGTACCGCTGCCCGGAGTCCTGCCAGGTGTGCCAGTCTTTGATATCCCGCCAGTTACCAGACCCGGGCGGTGGAACATTTTTCCCAGCTAGGACTGTTTGGAGCGTCCTGAGGCCGCTCCTTGAGGGGGGGGTACTGTCAGGAATGGACTGGCCAGCAATGGTGGGACTCACCTGCCTTTTGATCTGCAGTACCAGGGCTGGCCAGCGGGTGCTCCCAGCAATCAGAGACTCAACTTTGCAGCCAGCTAACACCTGTAACTGATTATGCTGGGGTATTTAAGGGATGGCCAGACCCACAGACTCTGCCTTGGTGTGTGTTTGTCCTGGGCCCTGTATCTGTCCTGCATCCTGTTTCTGTTCCTTTGCTGACCCTCTGTACTACGCTGCTTGCTACCTGTCCTGATCCCTGGCTTGTGACCCTGACCATCCCTCTGCCTGACCCTCTGTACTATGCTGCTTGCTACCTGTTCTGATCCCTGGCTTGTGACCTTGACCATCCCTCTGCCTGACCCTCTGTACTACGCTGCTTGCTATCTGCTGAACCTGGCCTGTGACCCTGACCATTCTCCGCTTGCTCCCCCTGTACCTGCCTGCCCAATTGATATTGACCCGGCCTGCCTGACGACGCTTGCTTGTATGTACTGTTATCTGTGGGTGGTTGGTTTGGGTTGTTTGCACTGTATTATGTTTAGTAGTGCACTGCGTTTATGTTTGTATTGTTAGTGTTAATAAATTACATTGTTTATCCCATATCTGAAGTCTGCATTTCCCTGCGTCAGTCACACATCTCTGGTCATACCTGGGAGCCCTGACACTGGCTGGAAGTTGGGGAATTTGGACTTTTGGACTTTGTTGGACACATTTGGGATTGTAATTGAGTTGGACACTTTATGATTGCATTTTGTTTTCTGGGGGATTGTTGATTTATTGAAGGTTATATGTACTTTAATTTTTACACAAAAAGGTATTTTTGAGATGGTGTTTTCTAGGGAGAAAGTGTGACTTTTTGTTGGGTATAAAGTTTAGGAGGTCATTTTTATTTATTTTATGTGAGATCTTGCACGGTCTGTCTGAGGAACAAATCTGATAGAGCCAAGACCTAGGGCCTGTTGGAATCCTTGCCCGTACCAGAAAAACTTTGGAGCATGATCTCCATGGATTTTATTGTGGAGCTCCCCCCATCTGAGGAATTTACCACTATACTGGTAGTAGTTGATCGCCTGTCCAAAATGGCCCACTTCATTCCCTTGAAAGGGACTCCTTCTGCTACAGAAACTGCTTCCACTTTCATCCAGGAAAACGTAATGCTACATGGCGCTCCCCTGAATATTGTGTCGGATCGAGGGGTGCAATTTACATCCAAATTTTGGAAAGCTCTGTGTGAGGCATTAGAGATCGAGTTACGCTTCTCCTCCGCTTATCATACACAGACAAATGGACAATCAGAAAGGACAAATCAAACTCTGGAGCAATACCTCCGATGCTTCTCCTTGTATTCACAGGACGATTGGGCATCATTCCTTCCTCTAGTGGAATTCGCATATAATAATTCCATCCATTCCGCCACCAAAAAATCCCCCTTTTACTCTAATATGGATACCATCCCTCCTTTCTTCCAGAGATACCAGTGGGGGACGCTGTTCTGGCGGTACAAGAAAGGATGGAGTTCCTCAGGAGGAAAGGTAAAGTGTTACAAAAGACGATTTCCGAGGTTCAAGTGAATAACAAAAAATATTTTGATAGAAAGAGAAGGGGCAATTTGAAATTAAAACAAGAGGATAGAGTCTGGCTGTCCACGGCCAATCTGAAATTAAGTTGTCCATCAAAGAAACTTGGTCCAAGATACCTGGGGCCATTTACCATCAAGAGAAGGGTTAACCCTGTGGCATTTGAATTGGAATTACCAGCTAACTTGAAGATCCACCCGGTATTTCATTGTTCTCTATTAGAACCGCACGTTCTGAGGCACCTGTTCCACTGCTGGTGGAGGGAAATGAAGAGTACGAAGTAGAGGCTATCTTGAACTGTAGAAAGAGGAGCAGACAGACCCAGTTCCTTGTCAAATGGAAAGGTTATGGACCAGAGGATAACTCCTGGGAACCGTCCACTAATGTCCATGCCCCACGGTTGGTTCAAGCCTACCTCCGTCGTCATCCTGAGAAACAAGCCCTAGTGGTCATCCGGACGCTGCCCCTAAGGGGGGGGCAATGTAAGGGATTTCCGGCTAGAAGAATCGTGATCGGGAACGCGTATGCGCGAAAGAGATCCCGCAGAAGAATTACCAGTTGTGCGCAGGCGCACAGGAATGCGCGATCACGCACATGCACGCACACGTGCACACACACGCCGAAGATTGGCTCCAGACGGGTTATTTAAGGTGCGCCTCTGCCAAAATTCAGTGCTGACTGGTCTTCAGCTCCCCCTGTGTCCTGCTTGTTCCTGTGTGTTTCCTTTGGTGCTGACCCAGCTTGTTCCTGACCCGACTCTGAGTACTCTCCTGCCCCCCCCCCCTACCTGACTTTGGCTCTGATCCTGACTTTGGCTTTTCCTCCTGATTCTGTACAGCGCTGCCCGACTGTTATGACCCTGGATATCCTACAACTCCGCTCCAGTCCTGTGTCCTGGCTGCATACCTGGCTCTGCTGTGAATCTGGCAACCCACTGTACTGGCCTGGTATATCACCACAGTATCCAAATCAGAGGATATCCTGCCTATCAAGGTCATCATCTGCAAGAGCCGCAAGCAAACCTCTGGCACTCTTGTTCCCCTGGTCCCTAGACGCCCTCTGTTTCAACTTCAATGGGGTCAGGGCTAGTGATACAAGTGAGGCCGACCTCATCAATTCAGCCTCCCATCAGGTACGTGATAGCTACAGTTTATGCCGTTGGGGATCACAGTATATGCTGGAATTTAAAATCTCTGCAAGGGACCCTGTGAATCTAATTGTGTGCTCATTATTATGTTTATGCTGGTTGACTTTAACTTTTCAATACATTCTATTATTCTTTCATAGAGTTGTAAGTCTAATTCTTGTGTGCTTGTTAAGGTTCACAGAAAGATAAACTGGTGGTGTCAGTGGGACTGAGGCCTCACATAGGGCTAAACAAGAGCAGAGCACCAAAATCAACCATTGGCTCCTGAGGGTGAGGCACTACATATGGGAGCTGGTCCAGGATTCCTCTGCTGTATGTGCCAGTAAGTCATTTAATGAGCCAGAAGAAGATAACCATGGAACCCACAGCAGCTGATAAGTGGTCCCAAGAAAAAATGGGTAACTGGAAGTGTGTGGTGATTGGTATAGTGTACCTGGGGGCACATGGTCTGCAGAACAGGTGTGACAGACACCAGTAGCATTGGTCCCTGGCCAACAAGTATTCATCCTTAAATGTGAAGAAAAATCCATACACTCTTCGCACCTGTGTCCTGACAGAATGGAAGAAAGGGATTCCTGCTGTGCTGCAAGAGGGAAGTCTCCAACTGGCTGGTTCAATTGAAGTCCAGTTAATCCAATTAGGCAGACCAAGACAAAATCCAGAAAGCTCTGGGCGAGCCACATCTGACCCAAAAGTAACCACCTCCGCTCCTGCCATGACCATTAAAGGTCTCTCAGTTTCTCTTGTGGCTGAGTTTGGGAAGCTATTAGAAGGTCTTCAATTCAAGCCATCGAGGAGTGGTAAGGGGCTGACAATGTCAAGAGTCAGAGAGTGATCAAGAGCCTACGGGCTCCAGATTCAGACACAATCTAGAATCTAAAGAACAATAAGATGCACTGCACCTGAATGCCTTCGAGAAATCTATGTGAGTCAAACAGTTGATCTATCTCTCCAAGCATACTTGACAACAAGAGAATGAGAAGCTGTCAGACTATGTCAGGTGACTAGGCAAAATTCTTCACCAAGTTATAGTGAAAGGTGGTATGGAAGTGGAAGCTGCCATTAAGGCCTTTTATAGCACGTTCAGAAAGGGGCCCAGTCTTTAGTAATAAATAAATATAAAGTCCACACAAAAACATTTTTTTTTTTAAATATATGAATTGTGCTCAATTGCAAAAGAAACCGTGCTCCAAAATTCTTCAAAAAATGTGCTCACATCATCCGTGATTAATGCTCTATCCGCACTCACCGGATGGGGTGAACTCTTTGCTGAGATGGTAAAAGAGTCAAACAAGCTGAAAGTGACTGGGCGTGTCCTCCCAGAGAACTCTGTACTCAATACCCTCCAGAAACGACTCCCACGATTGGATGACAATGGAAAACAAAACAAATAGTGCAAGACTGTAAAATATCATTAACCCCTCGCCCTCCCGAGGATTTACCCCCCTTAATGACCACGCCTCTTTTTGCTACTCGGTGCTGCACTAATTCAACTGATAATTGCGCGGTCATGCAATGCTGCACCCAACGAAATTTACGTCCTTTTTTCACACAAATAGAGCTTTCTTTCGGTGGTATTTGATCACCTGTGCACTTTTTATTTTTCATGCTATAAACAAAAAAAGACCAAAAATGTTGATGCTTTGTGTGAAAGTTATACAAAACTATGGTATAGATACTGCAATTTACGCCATTTTTTTGCTATACAGCGCTGTGCTAGTTTAACGGACAATTGCGCTGTCATGAAATAGGATTCATAAATGTAATTTATGTCCTTTTTTTCACACAAATAGAGCTTTCTTTTGGTGGTATTTGATCACCTGTGCACTTTTTATTTTTGGCGCTATAAACAGAAAAAGTTTGGAAGAAACAATTTTTTTTTAAAAACAATATTTTTGCATTTCGGTCGTAAAAAATATAAAAAAAAACTAAAATTCCGTCATAAATTTAGGCCAAAATGTATCCTGCTCCATGTTTTTGGTTAAAAAAATCTTAATAAGTGTATATTTATTGCTTTGTGTGACAGTTATAGCGTCTACAAACTATGGGAGAGATAATGGAATTTACACAGCTTTTACTTTCTGACTGCCCATCACATTTCATGGGGTGCTAAAATACCAGGACAGTACAAACACCCCCAAATACCAGGACAGTACAAACACCCCCAAATACCAGGATAGTACAAACACCCCCAAATACCAGGATAGTACAAACACCCCCAAATACCAGGACGGTACAAACACCCCCAAATACCAGGACAGTACAAACACCCCCAAATACCAGGACAGTACAAACACCTCCAAATACCAGGACAGTACAAACACCCCCAAATACCAGGACAGTACAAACACACCCCAAATACTAGGACAGTACAAACACCCCCAAATACCAGGACAGTACAAACACCCCCAAATACCAGGACAGTACAAACACCTCCACATACCAGGACAGCAGGACAGTACAAACACCCCCAAATACCAGGACAGTACAAACACCCCCAAATACCAGGACAGTACAAACACCTCCAAATACCAGGATAGTACAAACACCCCCAAATACCAGGACAGTACAAACACCCCCAAATACCAGGATAGTACAAACACCCCCCAAATGACCCCTTTTCAGAAAGTAGGCACTCTAAGCTATTTGCTGAGAGGCATATTGAGTGCATGGAAGATTTATTTTTTCCACAAGTTTCTGGAAAATCACAAAAACATTTTTTTTTTACATAAAGTTGTCATTTAAATGATTTATTTCTCACACAAGCCATAGGTATACAGTGAGGAACAGAAGTATTTGAACCCCCTGCGATTTTGCAAGTTCTCCCACTTAGAAATCATGGAGGGGTCTGAAATTCACATTGTAGGTGCATTCCCACTCTGAGAGACAGAATTTCAAAAAAATTTCAGGAAATCCCATTGTATGATTTTTTAAAGAATTTATTTGTCTTGCACTGCTGAACAGAAGTATTTGAACACCTGAGAAACAGCAAGAATTCTGGCTCTCAAAGACCTGTTACTGCGCCTTTAAAAATTCCACCTCTACTCCACTCATGAATCTAACTTAGTAGCACCTGTCTGAGCTGTTAAAAGACACCTGTCCACCCCACAGTCAGTCAGACGTCAACTACTACCATGGGCAAGACCAAAGAGCTTTCAAAAGAAACCAGAGACAAAATTGTGGACCTCCACAAGGCTGGAAAGGGCTACGGGGCAATTGCCAAGCAGCTTGGTGAAAATAGATCAACTGTTGGAGCAATTGTTAGAAAATGGAAGAGGCTAAAGACGACTGTCAGTCTCCCTCGGACTGGGGCTCCATGCAAGATTTCACCTCGTGGGAGATCACTGATGATAAGAAAGGTGAGGAATCAGCCCAGAACTACAAGGGAGGAGCTGGTCAATGACATGAAGAGAGCAGGGACCACAGTTTCAAAGGTCACTGTAGGTAGAACACTATGCCGTCATGGTTTCAAATCATGCATTGCACGGAAGGTTCCCCTGCTCAAGTAATCACATGTCCAGGCCCGTCTGAAGTTTGCCAATGACCATCTGGATGATCCAGAGGAGGCATGGGAGAAAGTCATGTGGTCAGATGAGACCAAAGTAGAACTTTTTGTTTTAAACTTCACTCATCGTGTTTGGAGGAAAAAGAAGGATGAGTTGCATCCCAAGAACACTATCCCTACTGTGAAGCATGGGGGTGGTAACATCATGCTTTGGGGGTGCTTTTCTGCAAAGGGGACAGGATGACTGCACTGTATTAAGGAGAGGATGAATGGGGCCATTTTTTGTGAGATTTTGAGCAACAACCTCCTTCCCTCAGTCAGAGCATTGAAGATGGGTCGTGGCTGGGTCTTCCAACATGACAACGACCCAAATCACACAGCCAGGAGAACCAAGGAGTGGCTCCGTAAGAAGCATATCAAGGTTCTGGAGTGGCCTAGCCAGTCTCCAGACCTAAATCCAATAGAACATCTTTGGAGGGAGCTGAAACTCCATGTTGCTCAGCGACCGCCCTGAAACCTGACAGATCTAGAGGAGATCTGTGTGGAGGAGGGGGCCAAAATCCCTGTTGCAGTGCAAACCTGGTCAGGAACTACAGGAAACGTCTGACCTCTGTAATTGCAAACAAAGGCTTCTGTACTAAATAATAACACGGATCTTCTCAGGGGTTCAAATACTTCTGTTCAGCAGTGCAAGACAAATACATTCTTTACAAATCATACAATGTGATTTCCTGAATTTATTTTTTTTAATTCTGTCCTCAGAGTGGGAATGCACCTACAATGTGAATGTCAGACCCCTCCATGATTTCTAAGTGGGAGAACTTGCAAAATTGCAGGGTGTTCAAATACTTCTGTTCCTCACTGTATATGGAATTACACCCCAAAATACATTCTGGTACTTCTCCTGAGTATGGGGATACCACATGTGTGAGACTTTTTGGGAGCCTAGCCACATACAGGGGCCTGAAATCCAATGACCACTTTGAAAGCCTGAAGGTGTGTAACTTCCTCATTTCACTTCCTCACTACCTATCACAGTTTCGGAGGCCCTGAAATGCCAGTATAGCACCAAACCCCCCCAAATGACCCCTTTCTGGAAAGTAGACACCCCAAGGAATTTAAAAAGAGGCATGATGAGTATTTTGCAGATCTAATTTTTTCTCAAAAGGTTCTGCAATATAAAAAAAGAATAGAAAAAATATGTTTTTGTTTTTTTTCTTCATTTTCTAAAAACTTGTGGCAACAAATGAGATCTATAAAATACTCACCATGCTTCTTATCACATTCCTTGGGGTGTCTACTTTCCAAAAAAGGGGTCATTTGGGGGGGTTTGGTGCTATCCTGGCATTTCAGGGCCTCCGAAACTGTGATAGGTAGTCTGGAAGTGTAATGAGGAAATAAAGCCATTTAAAAGCCTGAAGGTTCTTATTGGATTTTGGGGTCCTGTAGTTGGCTAGACTGCCAAAACGTCTCTCACATGTGGTACCCCCATACTCGGGAGAAGTAGCAGAATGTATTTTGGGGAGTAATTCCACATATACCCATGGCATGTGTGAGCAATAAATCATTTAAGTGACAATTGTGTGTAAAAAAAAAAAAAAAAATTGTCATTTTTCAAAAACTTGTGGTAAAAAAATAAATTCTTCTATTGATTCAACGTGCCTCTCAGAAAATAGTTTGGGGTGTCCACTTTCCAAAAAGGGGTTGTTTTGGGGGGTGGGGGCGTTTTATGCCCAGCATTAGAAGTTTATGCCACACATCACTCACTCTTCTAACCACCTGAAGACCAAGCCTTTAATGACACTTTTTGTTCACATGAAAAAATCTGTATTTTTTGCTAGGAAATTAATTTAAACCCCAAACATTATATATTTTTTTAAAGCAGACACCATAGTGAATACAATGGTGGGTGCTACAAATTTTTATGGCACATAGTACTCGCGCAATGATTTTTCTAAGCAAATTAAAAAAAAAAAATACACTTGTTTTACTTTTAATGAACAAAACACCATATATTGGCCAATTGTTTGGTAAAATATAAAAGATAATGGTATGCCGAGTAAATAGATACCAAACATGACATGCTTTAAAACTGCGCATGCCCCATTCAATGGCGACAAACTGCAAACATTTTTAATATCCATAGGCAGCACTTTAAAAGCCTTTAAAAGCCACCATTTTAGATTTACAGAGGAGGTCTAGTGTTAGAATTACTGCCCTTCATCTGATGTTCATGGCGATACCTCACATGCATGGTGCGTAACGGCACAGGGTCAAGGCTTGTGCACACAGGTGTGCGTGCATGGGAGGGGCAATTTTTTTTTTTTCAGTTATTTCGATTTTTTTTAAAATTATTTTTACATTGTACCTTTCATTTTTTTTTTTTTATCGCTTTTAATGCTATAACAGGGAATACAAATATCCCCCATAACTTCAATGGGCATTGTCATATATTCTTTTTTGAGAAATCTGGGGTCTATCAGACTCTGGATATCTCCTCTGCTCTTACATTATCTCATGTCACCAAGATCGGTGATCAGATGCTTTCCCAATTTACAAATGGCGCTGTTTATATCCTGCGAGACTGAAGTGATGAAATGCTCGTAGCTTCCGAATTCTTAGACTATAGAGATGATTGGCACCATTCTGGTCTCCAATCAGCTCTATGGTCAGCTGGCAGAAACACCGGCTGCATTCTCAGGTTCCCCCGATGGCACAGGACTGCCCGAGAAGGCCGTGGAAGGCAGCGGGGGAGGGGGGACATCATCTCCCACTGCTTGTAAAAGCAATCTTGCAGCTAATTAGCCACTAGGATTGCTTTTACATGAAAGCCGATCACCGGCTGAAAAAAAAAGACACCAGGATGATGCCTGCAGCTGTAGCATCATCCTGGTATAATCATTCAAATCCAGTGATGTACCAGTACATTGTTGGTCCTTGTTGGGTATATATGCTATGTTCTTTTTTCTTTTTGTATGCAGCCTGTGGACTGAATGACAAAAAAGAGAAGAAATCTCTGCCAGAAAAAGTGTGTGGTATGCCCACCATTAGAATATACTGCCCTGCATCCACCCACTTCTAATGGTGGGCACACATTAGGTCACACGGTGCCACATGCGCCAGTTCCAAGATTGTACAAATGTCTAAATAGTGGCACGCTTGAATAAAACTTGTCCATGTATAAGTGGTACCCCATATGGAGAAATGATGACACCAAGTCCCAAACTATCTTGCCACTGCTCCCCATGTAGTCTGGGCATCTGGGGGGCTCCACGTGACTATCTTTTCCCTCATAAATCCGAAACTTATAAGTATAGCCTGTTGCCCTCTCACAGGTCTTCTACATCTTGACCCCATATCTGGCACGCTTGCTGGGGAGAAATTGTTTGAATGTAAGGTGGCCAGAAAAATTAATGAGGGACTCATCAACGCAGATGTTTTGCTGGGGAGTATAGACATCTGCAAATTTTTGGTTAAGGTGATTTACGAGGGGCTGAATTTTGTGGAGCCGGTCAAATTCAGGGTCACCCCGAGGATGACAGAGTGTATTGTCATTGAAATGCATAAAACACATTATACTCTCATATCTATGCCTGGCCATGGCAGCAGAGAACACGGCATATGATGAATCGGGTCTGCGGACCAATACAACCGCAATTCATTTCTTTTAGTAATGCCCATGTTGAGGGTTAGGCCCAAATAAAATGTAAATACAGAAACCGTAATGAGTTTCCATGCGAATGGTCTGGCAAGGTTTGAATTTGGGTTGGCGGCGATAAATTGTTGTGCATATAAACTGCTTTGATCCACAATAAATGCATACAGATCTTCCGTGAAAAACAGCTCCAAAAATCAAGGGGAGTATTTAAATTTGCTATTTCCACCTGAATTCTGGGTTTGGCAGTGAATGGGGGAAGTACGGGTGCTGCAGAATTTGTGGGCTGTCAATCGGGATTTGCAAGCACATCTGGAAGGATACTCGGAACTCTACAGGCCTGTGTGCAAATTCTTGGTGGTTGCAGGACAATACTTGTGCTCACCACCACTCTGGCTTGTACTGCACTTATGGGACTCACCACGTCACCAAGTCATACTGCAGTGCTGGTATTATTATTATTATACAGGATTTATGGCGCCAACAGTGTGCTCAGCGCTGTACAGTATAACGGGAGACAATACAGCAACAATACAGTTCAATACAAGAGGGTTAGGAGGGCCTGATCCTGGGAGCTTACAATCTAAGAGGTATGCGAAAGACCAGGATGTACTAGACTGCTGGTGCTTGCCAGTTCACCAAAAGGTAGCGCGGGACTAGTACTGGCACTCTGCTGCATATGAGAGTCCTCAAAATTTACCGGCAAGTGCTAACAGAGATCAGGCCTGATTCTGCCAACACTGCGGTTTTGTGTGCAATGTATCAGTGACAGTGACCTACTGACACTGCACTTGCTGGGAGAGAAGGGGGGGGGGGTAATCGTAGGGGCTAAATGCAGGTTCTGGCAGGTGCCGGGGCTGATCCCGCTAACGCTGCATTTTTGGGGACACTATACTAATGTGAACGCTTGTATAGTGCTGACCTGATCAAAGATATTGATCCGTTCAGACACTATACTAGCAATGGAGGTTTATTGTGTATGAGCGTGCTACTGGCAATCAAGGGGTTAGATGTGATGACTGGAGTACTGATGGGCAATCTGACGCCATCCGGGAGGGGCGTGAAAACCACGGGAGCACAAATCATGTATATGTATATATGTGATTTTGCTCACCCATGCCACCCTGTAGCAGTATTTCAGCTGTAGGGCGGTCAGGAAGCGGTTAAAGAAGCAGTTTGTGTTACATCGCTGCATTACTTTAACTGGCAATTGCGCGGTCATGCAACACTGCATCCAAATTAAATCTACATCCTTTTTTCCCACAAATTGAGCTTTCTTTCGGTGGTATTTCATCGCCTGTGCATTTTTATTTTTTGCGCTATAAAAAAAAGGCTGACAATTTTGAAAAAAAAACAATATTTTGGACTTTTAGCTATAAAACATGTCCAGTAAAAAAATTTAAAAATCTAATTTTGTCATAAATTTCAGCCAAAATGTATTCTGCGACATGTCTTTGCTAAAAAAAAATCCCAAACGTATAAATGAATTGGTTTACATGAAAGTTATAGCGTCTACAAATGGCGGGAAAGATACTGGGATTTTTTTTTTATAATAATAATGGCGGCAATCAGGGACTTATGGTGGTGATCAGACATTTATGACAGTGATCAGTGACTTATAATGGGACTGCAGGACTGCGGCAGACATTTTGACACGGGGGGGGGAACTGACTTTGGCTCACTGACATCCCCAGTGACACTAATACAGTGATCAGTGGAAAAAAAAACACTGACACTACTAATGGCACTGGGGAGGAAGGGGTTAACATTTTATTAAATGAAAGGGTTAACTGTGTGAGGGGAGTGTTTTACTAGTGGGCGGGGGGTGTGTTCTTCACAGGAACACGCTGATCCCGAGAGCTAAACTCCGCTCTCAGGAACAGTGTGTTGCGAACTGACAGGGAGCAGAGCTGCAGTGTAACCACTGCAGCTGAGCTCCCTGTCAGTGATTACCGGTAATCACCAGGATCTGACGGGTAATGACCGGCCGGGACCCGGTGATTGACAGCCGCTGCCACAATCGGCGGTGCGGGTAGGGCGGGCACGCGCCTCATGCATGCCCCCTATCTGTTTTGCAAAATGACGTTTTCAAAAATGATTTTGCGCATGGTGCCGCCCTGTGGCCGTTTTAATACAGTGGCTGGACGGCAAGCAGTTAATAAGCCAACTATTCTCTAATTAAGCATTTCAAATGTTCAAAACATTATACACCAAATTTAATTTTCTAACACCAGAACTTCTACTTACACATCTCTCATTTTTCTCCACTAGATTACCGCAGAAGTGTCTGCACTACCTTTGGACTATAAACCAGCCCAATACCTTTTATATTACACTTCCTTATGTGAGGAATCCCACCATAAATCCTTAGCTATATTTATGGTTACCGCTGACAGACTCTGCATACCAGTGCACTGGCGTTCCACACGCGTTCCGACGGTCAGGGAATGCTTGACCAGATTGACCAACATTGAAGAAATCTTGTCTCCAAATGTCACCCAAACCGTACTCTCTGCTCCCCGCACGACCTCCTGCTCTGGAGCTCCCTTGTCCCCTACTTCCATGCTTGTCTCCAGGACTTCTCCAGAGCTTCCCCCATCCTCTGGAACTCTCTACCCCAATTTATCAGACTATCGCTTACTCTGCTCACTTTTAGGCGATCTCTGGAAACCGATCTCTTCAGGGAAGCCTATCCCGCCTTCAGTTAATAATGGAATCTTCTATTCCTCCTACCAGTCCACCCCCCACAGTTATTAACTTTTGTACCACTAGCCCCTCCCTCTTAGATTGTAAGCTCCCAGGATCAGGGCCCTCCTAACCCTCTTGTATTGAACTGTATTGTTGCTGTAATGTCTCCCGTTATATTGTACAACGCTGAGCAAACTGTTGGTGGCAGGGGCGGACTGACCATTTGGGAACTCGGGCACTGCCCGAGGGCCTGGGGTCAGTAGGGGGCCCCTAGAGATGCCCCTGGCACTTTCTTTCATAGGCTTTTTTGGGTGTGCTTTGAGTGTGGGTGAGAACACAGGGGCCCCATGATCCCCTATTGCCCGAGGGCCCCATGAGTTGTCAGTCTGCCCCTAGTTGGTGCCATATAAATAATGTATAATAATAAAAAGTCATTCATATGAGTTCCAAATTTGTCACCACATGGGCCAGCTGGATCCACTTTAAAACCACACCACAATACAAAACGTACCTATAAAATACCACACTAGACATGGCCCATTTCTTGCACGCTGGGATGACTCTTAGCTCCCCCGTCTGCAGGAGGGAAACAACCGGACTTCTCTCCCCCCACCATTTTGGAGGGTAGGAAGGGAAGACCAGAGCTGACCCATTCCCTCCCCCCCTCTCATTTGACACATCCCCCCTTTTTTTCTCCCTTTCTTCTTTTTTTCTCTTACCTTTTGGTCCTATACAGTACATTTTCTTCTTTGTTCTCCTCCCGTTCAAGTTTCTTTTTGGCTATTTGATACCTTAAGCGCCCTCTCTTTTCTGTTCAGTCCCATATAGATGGCCTTCTTACCCAGATCAGTCCATTCAGAGCTGGTAGTATACCACAAGAGGCCAGTGTATTGGGATACTGAATGCTGCTGAGATTCTGAGAGGCCTTGCTGTGTTATCCCTGTACAAGCTTTCTGCAGTTTCTATATGTAATCCCTACTATGTAAACACGCTCACATTACTGTACTTTGTATAATATTGGATTCCTTTTGCTGGGATCTCGATAAACGGTTTTATAAAAAAACCTCACCATTAATACGTAGAACCTCCTTCCTTTGTATAGTCATTGTTCAATGATCAGAAGCACCACAAAAAAAGAAAATAATCTAAAATAATACAATACTAGGCACAAATGGGAAACCAAAATGGGCGGCTCTTCACCAAGGGCAACGGACATAGTCACCAGCACACCATGGATCTCCAATATGGTCCAAAAAAGGTTTTTATTGCAAAAAGATTACATCCCAAAAGAAAGTGAATGGTGTGCTGGTGAATGTGAACGTTTGTCTAGGATGATTCCAGTCCCAGCTGGTAGTTGCTACATCACCCACCTTTGATGAGCCAAACTTCCGGGTATTCCCGGGGTTTTATCCTGCAACATTTGACTTTCAATGTATGATTTATGCCGTATTTCACATTTTTTACATGCTGGCACTTCTATACCCCGTGCCATTTGAAGCATATACCGACTAAGGTCTGCATATCAGTGGAAATCCACGGGGTTAATTCCCGCAACATTTGACTTTCAGCGCCATTATTTCAGTTGATCTCTATTACTGATCTTCACATTTGCTGGACGGTTTGAATTGCGTTTTTGTGGACTTAGTACTTGTCCATCTAACAATTGTCCCATTCTGGGATGATTGGTACTATCTCATACAAATGTTACGCTTTATTCCGTATCAGGTCACCATATGACACAGATGACTTCTTGTCAGTTTAATTCAGTCACTTAATGTGATGAGGCTACCTTGGTAGATACCCCAGTAATGTGCTCAGTATTAGGGCTCATGTACACTGCGGGTGATAAACTCACATTTAGCAGCTGGTCAGCGTTTTTTTTCAGCAGTTCCTGAACTCCCCCTAATGTTCTCCTATGTGTCCATGTACACATCTTCGTTTACAGTCGTTTACAGGCAGTTGAGTTTACAGTCTTTTTTTGAACGCAGAAAAATTGCGTTTAGCAGTTTATTTTATCAGCGTTTCAAACACAAAACACTTGCAAATGCTTGTAAATGCTGCAAATAGACTCTTCCAGTTCCCAATGCTGCCCAGAACCTTTTTTATCATGAAAAATGCATGCAAAGCGATTTCAAGGTACTCAGATGGACAAAACACTGAACACAGGATGTTCCTACCAAGCTTGTCACACATTGTAATGAAAGGGAAACTGATACAAATGAGCGCAGAGAGGCCACTCCAGGTGGAAACATGTGAACAGTTAATCATGAGCTCACCACTGCTGCCTTGTTAATCATTTGCATGATGAAGAGAACTGAATTAATAGGCGCTGTGGAAAATGCTCTCAGTCAAGCACCTTAATGAAGGTGCATCTTTATTGGGTGAGACAAAGTAGCAAATATACCGTATTTTCCGGCGTATAAGACGACCCCCTACTTTTCCTGTTAAAATATAGGGTTTGAGCTATACTCGCCGTATAAGACTACCCCTCTTCCAACGCACACCAACTAAAAATGAAAAAACATCAGATTTGATTTCAATATGGTATTCCAATGATGGGGTGCTATTCCTCCCACTGACACCAATGATGAGGCACTACTCCTCCCACTGACACCAATGATGGGGCACTATTTCATCCACTGCCACCAATGATGGGGTTCTATTCCTCCCACTGACACCAATGATGGGACACTATTCCTCCCACTGACACCAATGATGGTGCCCCATCATTAGTGTCAGTGTGTGAGGAATAGTGCCCCATCATTAGTCAGTGGGAGGAATAGTGCCCCATCATTGGTGTCAGTGGGAGGAATAGTGCCTCATCATTAGTCAGTGGGAGGAATAGTGCCCCATCATTGGTGTCAGTGGGAAGAATTGTGCCCCATCATTGGTGTCAGTGGGAGGAATAGTGTCCCATCATTAGTGTCAGTGGGAGGAATAGCGCCCCATCATTGGTGTCAGCGGGAGGAATAGCACCCCATCATTGGTGTCAGTGGGAGGAATAGCACTCCATCATTGGTATCAGTGGCAGGAATTGCGCCCCATCATTGGTGTCAGTGGGGAGGAGGAATAGCGCCCCATCATTGGTATCAGTGGCAGGAATTGCGCCCCATCATTGGTGTCAGTGGGAGGAATTGCGCCCCATCATTGGTGTCAGTGGGAGGAATTGCACCCCATCATTGGTATCAGTGGGGAGAATAGTGCCCCATCATTGGTGTCAGTGGGGAGAATAGTGCCCCATCGTTGGTGTCAGTGGGGAGGAGGAATAGTGCCCCATCATTGGTATCAGTGGGGAGAATAGTGCCCCATCATTGGTGTCAGTGGGGAGAATAGTGCCCCATCGTTGGTGTCAGTGGGGAGGAGGAATAGTGCCCCATCATTGGTATCAGTGGGGAGAATAGTGCCCCATCATTGGTGTCAGTGGGGAGAATAGTGCCCCATCGTTGGCGTCAGTGGGGAGGAGAAGTAGTGCCCCATCATTGGTATCAGTGGGAGGAATAGTGCCCCATCTTTGGTATCAGTGGGAGGAATAGTGCCCCATCGTTGGTGTCAGTGGGAGGAATAGTGCCCCATCATTGGTATCAGTGGGAGGAATAGTGCCCCATCATTGGTGTCAGTGGGAGGAATAGTGCCCCATCATTGGTATCAGTGGGGAGAATAGTGCCCCATCATTGGTATCAGTGGGAGGAATAGTGCCCCATCGTTGGTGTCAGTGGGAGGAATAGTGCCCCATCATTGGTGTCAGTGGGGAGAATAGTGCCCCATCATTGGTGTCAGTGGGGAGGAGGAATAGTGCCCCATCATTGGTATCAGTGGGGAGAACAGTGCCTCATCGTTGGTGTCAGTGGGGGAGGAACAGTGCCTCATCATTGGTGTCAGTGTGGAGGAGGAATAGTGCCCCATCGTTAGTGTCAGTGGGGGAGAGGAGCGGCTGCTCCTTCTTCCAGTTCGGCCGCTCGATTTTCGTGGGGCCGCTCGGCTCCGCCTCCTCGCCGGTGATTGGTCGCCTGTGTGCCTTTCCAGTGCTGGCGCCCAATCACCGGTGAGGAGGCAGAGCCGAGCGGCCGCGTGAGCATCGATCGGCCGAACTGAAAGAAGGAGCAGCTGCGCTTCCTGGACCGGATCGTCGTGGGACCGGAGCCAGGTAAGGTACAGCAGCCCCTCTGCCCACCCCTGTACTTAGTGTCCGTTGGAGGAGGAGGGGGGGCGGCGTCCCTCGAAAAAGTGCCGCCCTGACCTGGCTTGCACCGGCGTATAAGACGACCCCCGACTTTTCAGAAGATTTTCAGGGGTTGAAAAGTCGTCTTATACGCCGGAAAATACGGTAATAAAATTTGACCAGCCTGAAGTGAACAGTGTGAATTCAACGGACGACCGTCCTCTCTGAAGGGAGCTGAGATCGGAGAACACTCCTATTGGCTTCAAATCACATCCCTTGACTGAGAGCATTTTCCACAGCACCCATTGTTTTCAGTTCTCTACACATTGTAATGACCATTCACACCTCAGACCTCTCCCATCCTTGGAAACAAAAGATATGGTAATGACCATTCACACCTCGAATTCCTCATGAAGACCCCCTGCCAAGTGGCCTTAATGACTTCCTCCACCAGCCACCTTTCCCACCCTTGGAAACAAAAGAAATGTTAATGAGCAACTCACACCTCAGTTAATCTCAACACATACTGCTGTCTCTTCTTCTACTTTCTGTATTTCTCTGAAACAGTCTGAAATAGTTCAGAATTTACCACTTTTCAGTGCATTCTGGGCATTTGGGAGGTTCTCCTGTGCTTATATTTAAAAAAAAACACTTCAAAACGCAAAGGCACTATGTGTCAGGAGTGGGGGGTCCATGGAACTCAACTTACTTTGGAGGGGTGGGGAGACCCCCATCTCAGCTCCCCATATCCCTCTTATATGTAAGTCACCCTATGCCTGTTAGGGGTACAGGGTGATCTGTCCTAATATTGGGGTGGGGGGGTTGTTGATTGTTTAATGCCATGTGGTTGCATCCCATTGTTCTATTGTGTGTCTGGCTTGGGCGCAAACTATTATGGGATGTATGTGTTTATGGGTATTGGCTTGGTGGGGGGTGTCTCCAGCAGCCCTCCCTCCTGATGGGACTGTCTGCTGGTGTGTCTCTTGTTACTAAATGTAGATTGCCCCGCCCTGTGTCATTATGCAGGGAGGGGGGATTGTCCCCTGAGTGTATATATCTTGTATCTGTGTTAAAATAAACTAGGCTACTTCCTGGTTTACTTCAAGACTGGTGTCGTCTAGTCTTGTATGGTCTGCTGTGGTGTCTGTGGTCGGTATTCGGATGGGGAAGCAGAGTCTAACGGAAGTATCCAAGAGCAGTCTGGGGTCGGTTCCATTACACACATAAATGCGCATAAACGCGGCTAAACAGATGGTTTTTAACCTGCATTTTCCAGCAGTCTGTTTCCATCGTTCAGAAGTGTCCCGTATACATGGAGCCTTACATGGCCTAATATCTGTTGTCCCTTATTGATTGCTAACGGTGCCGTGTTCCATCATCTTTATTGGCATGTTGTGATATGCATATATTGCTCATGGGCCTGTATGATTATTTTTGTTCCTCTGGGGTTTACCCGATCCCATTTCAATCCCCATGGGGTGATTGGAACACTTATCATCCTGATGCTCAGGTAATATGCCATCTAACATATATTTTTGTAATTGAGAAAGACATACAGTTGCAAGAAAAAGTATGTGAACCCCTTGGGATTAAGTGGAGTTTTGCATGAATTGGGCATAAAATGTGCTCTGAAAGTCATCTAAGTCACAACAATAGAAGAACGCAGTCTGCTGAACATAATACTACACAAACATTAGATGTTGCCATGGTTTAATTGCACATAACATGTAAATATTCACAGTGCAGGGAGGAAAAAGTATGTGAGGCCCTAGCTTAATGACTTCTCCCAGAGCTAATTGGAGCCAGGAGTGAGCCAACCTTGACTCCAATCAGTGTGATGATATTGAATGTGTTGCTGACAGCTGTCCTGCCCTTAAAAAACACACACCTGTTTTGGGTTTACTGGTTTCAAGAAGCACTGTCTGATGTGAACCATGCCTCGCAGAAAAGAGCTCTCAGAAGACCTACCATCAAGAATTGTTGACTTGCATGAAGCTGGAAAGAGTTACAAAAGTATCTCCAAAAGCCTTGATGTTCAAGTGTCCACGGTAAGACAGACTGTCTACAAATGGAGAAAGTTTAGCACTGTTGCTACTCTCCCTAGGCGTGGTCATCCTGTAAAAATGACTGCAAGAGAACAGCGCAGAATGCTGCATGAGGTAAAGAAGAATCCCAGAGTGTCAGCTAAAGACCTACAGAAATCTCTGGCACATGCTAACATTTTTGTTGCCACATCTACAATAAGGAAAACATTAAACAAGAATGGATTACATGGGAGGACACCACGGAGGAAGCCATTGCTGTCCAAAAAGAAGATTGCAGCACGTTTGAAGTTTGCAAAAGAGCACCTGGATGTTCCACAGCACTACTGGCAAAATATACTGTGGACAGATGAAACCAAGATTGAGTTGTTTGGGAAGAACACACAACACTCTGTGTGGAGAAAAAAAGGCACAGCACACCAACATCAAAACCTCATCCCCACTGTGAAACATGGCGGAGGGAGCATCATGGTTTGGGGCTGCTTTGCTGCCTCAGGGCCTGGACGGATTGTTGTCATTGATGGGAAAATTAATTCCAGAGTTTATCAAGACATTTTGCAGGAAAACGTACGACCATCTGTCCGCCAACTGAAGCTCGGCAGAGGATGGGTGATGCAACAGGACAATGACCCAAAGCATACAAGTAATTCAACAAAACAATGGCTGGAACAGCACAGAATACGCCTTCTGGAGTGGCCCAGTCAGAGTCCTGACCTCAACCCCATTGAAATGCTGAGGCATGACCTTAAGAGAGCGATTCACACCAGACATCCCTAGAATATTGCTACACTGAAACAGTTTTGTGAAGAGGAGTGGTCCAAAATGACTCCAGATCGTTGTGCAGGTCTGATCTGCAACTACAGGAAACGTTTGGTTGAGGTTATTGCTGCCAAAGGAGGGTCAACCAGTTATTAAGTCCAAAGGTTCACATACTTTTTCCTCCCTGCACTGTGAATGTTTACATGTTATGTGCAATTAAACCATGGCAACATCTAATGTTTGTGTAGTATTATGTTCAGCAGACTGTGTTCTTCTATTGTTGTGACTTAGATGATGTTCAGAGCACATTTTATGCCCAATTCATGCAAAACTCCACGTAATCCCAAGGGGTTCACATACTTGTTCTTGCAACTGTATTGCAATTCATTTACCAAGTAAGGTGGTATTTCTTCCCATCTCTTCAGGGAAGCCTACCCCGCCCTCACCTAACAGCGGATCTCCTCCACTCCTCCTACCACTCCATCCCCCACAGCCATTTCCTCCTGTACCACTATCCCCTCCCTCCTAGATTGTAAGCTCCAAGGAGCAGGGCCCTCGAACCCCTCGTGTATTGTATTGTTACTGTATTGTCTCATGTACTGTCCCCACTATAACGTACAGCGCTGAGCAAACGTTTTGGCGCTATATAAATACTGTAAAATAATAATAGAAATTTACCGCTTCTGTGAATATTGGATTGTGTTTATTTCATGGAGCTTATCTATGATGTATGGTATACTTATTAGCCTTAGTTGTCAGCTCCTGTGGTAGTGAGCCCTTGTAGATGGTCAACTTGGGGTTCCCCAGGGTGTGGAGTCTAAACCCCAGTCTGCTTCTTCACCAGAGCCCCTGATGGTGGGGATGGACTTGCAACAAGCTGGGACCAGGTCGCGGTCGCTGGGTACGCCCAGCTGAGGATGAGGAGACCGCTCAGGGGAGCAGAGTACAATGGGAGGAGACAAACGGAAATCCGATAGACTAGCCGAGGTCAGGACGGGCGGAAAAAAAGCACAGTCAGAGAATGAAGCCGGGGTCGGTATACGAGTAGTCAATGCAGGATACAGGCAGTACAGGGGTGGACTGACCATTCGAGCTCTTGGGCACTGCCCTAGGGCCCGGGGTCAGTAGGGGGCCCCATGAAATGCCCCTGGTAACTTTTATAGGCTTTTTTGGGTGTGCTTTGAGTGTGGGCAAGGACACAGGGGCCTCATGATCCCCTATTGCCCGGGGGCCCCATGAGTTGTCAGTCCGCCCCTGAGGCAGTAGCAACACACAGGAGCTCCAACAACTAGGAAGTTGCTCAGGCAAAGTGGCCTAGACTGAGCATGTCTTATATAGGCAGGCAAACAAGGAGGCGGGCCAGGAAGTGATGGAAAGGAAGGACAGACAGTCCACACATGTGAAAGGGATCAGGAACAGCACTGCAGCAAGGAGGTCAGAACACACAAAAAAGAAACTGCAGGCTAACTTGTGACATTAGGCCTTTACAATCCGAATTGCTCAAGTTTTTATATTGTGATGTGTATTTTTCACCTTGCAAGGTTGCACATTTTTTTATGCGAGATTTATAATAAAGTCATTTTTGTACCATTAACTACTCTGCTTGGGTTCATTTTAAACCGTTACTACAGACGGCCCTTTTTCAGGGATGTCTATTTTTTGTATGCTCTAATTTTTCGGCATTAACCCACATCTATATTGGCTGAGGAGTCAGAGAGTAATTCTATAGGGTGATCCACCTATATCGCAGCATTTTTCTATCATTTTGTATGAATATGTAAGTTTGCCTAGGATGTTTCCAGTCCCAGCTGGTAGTTACTACATCACCTACCATTGATGAGCCGTACTTCCAAGAATGTGTGCGAGGGGAACATAGATAAAGTCCTCACCAAGGCAAGCTGGAAAGCCGCACTCTCCACTATATATAAGCTCTACTGTTTCAGTCTCCGGGAACTTGACCAAAAAACAATCCATCATTGGTATTCTACCCCCTTCAAGTTACCTAAATTATACCTGACATGGTCCCCTAGGTGCTGGTGACTATGTGGAGAAACAAGATTTTTCCCCATATTTTATGCACCCTTACTGGAATGCTATCTACTTCCTAGCCTCTAATATTATAGGGCACTGGGGGTTTTTTTGCCTTCCTCTGGGTCAACCGTGGGTGTAGGATTATAACTTTTTTTTTCTATGGTTGAACTGGATGGACTTTTGTCTTTTTTCAGCCAGACTAACTATGTAACTTAGATCTTACCTGACACTGTCCTTGCATTACTGAATTTAGGTACTGAACAAATACCCATTAATGTTACATTTGTGGTTCTCTACCTACTTTGTGCAGCTGAACGCACCATTGTTAGAATATGGAATTCCTTTCACAGTCCAGTATGGTCAACAATCTTAGAGTACCAATGTGAAATGGAAAAAATACCAGAATTAAAAAAAATTATTAGCAGAAAAAAATCATTCTACCTTGGTCCATATGGCTAAATAACGCAGATTGTACTTTATAAGATTGATGACATGTACTTAGATTGCCTTGTATTGCTGACTGGAACGATTTCCTTGTATTGTTAGTCCACTCCCGTGTTTGATTAACCTCCTCCAATATTTCTCCTCCTTCTACCCTGCCTTAACCGTAAAGCGGAGTTCCACATGGAAAAAAAATAAAAGTCAGCAGCTACAAATACTTTAAAATACAGCCACTTACCTGTCCCTGGGTCCAGAGATGTCCTCACCACCACCGCTGATTTCACTGGCTGTCTTCTCTCCCCGGCGCCGGCATCTTCAATGTGGGCACCCGGCTGTGACAGCTTGCGGCTTCACAGCCAGGTGCCCACTGAGCATGCGCGAGAAGCGCTGCGCTTCCTGAATGGCCCCTTAGTCTTCTGGGTCCTGTCACGTGACACAAAAGTCTACGGGGGGGGGGGGGAGGACAACTTCCACTTCCGATTGCCCAGGTTATTGCAGGGGAAGTGGGAGCGGGTACCTGTTAAATTCGGGTAACCACTCCCCAAAGGTGCCGATCCTTAATGAGGAGCGAGGGACAAAGGCTTCAAGTGGAGCTTCCCCTTTTGAGTGGAGCTCCACTTTAACTTCCCTCTCTATACTCCCTTTTCCTTCCCTCTTACATCCCCAAGATGAAGACATTTGTTCTCCACCATTACTACTGGCTGTAAACTTCCTTTCAGTCTACTAATTCTATGTGACCTGCTGTTTGCATTACGGTTTTTCTTCGTGTCATTTATGCTCCTGTAATTTGTATGACTTCATTCTTCTGTACACCTTTACTGCTTTATGAATTTATTGATATAGTCGGATACATCTACATACAATGATAAATATAATGAATGTGACACTGACAAATGACATCACAATCATCTTCTAAGAGAACGTGTTTAATATTCACCCTTACGGAAGGTGATGACAGAAATCTTCCCTCTCTTGAGTGGTTTTGGGTGGTTTTGGTATCTGACGCTTTAGGATGTTTTTGATACTTTGTCCCCCTCTGGTCACTGTGGTTCCTCCTCTCTAAGTGACTACACTGTTCTGTAGTGATGTAACGGCTGATGGGAGGAATCACTACACCCAGCAGGGGACAAGGTTTCCAACAAACCCAAAGTATCTGATACTAGTGGCATCCATAGCTCTTCAAGAGAGACTCAATTAGACTCACCATCTACCGAAGAGGTAAGTATTAAATATTTAAATTCCCAAACACGAGTACAATACTAAAATATATATATAATAATAGAGATAATGCCATAACTACAGGTAACCCAGTGTTGCTCCTCACATATCAGCGGATAACTGTCTTTGTATTCAGGTCAGGTCTGAACAGAATTATGTAACATTTTGGGAAGAATATACAGCCAAGAAGTCCAGAACTTGAGGCTATTATAGCAAAGACCTCCACAGCCACCATGTATTTCCCTCTGGTGCTCAGATAGGCCGGGATCATGGCAATCCAGACACTGCAGAACACCAGCATGCTGAAGGTGATGTACTTGGCCTCATTAAAACTGTCCGGTAATGTCCTGGCTAAAAAAGCGATAATGAAGCTCACAGCTGCCAGAAGCCCCATATATCCCAGGACAGAGTAGAAGCCGATAACTGAACCCTCATTACACTGAATGATGATCTTCCCCTGATAAGAGTGAATGTCTCGATCCTGGAAGGGGGGAGAAATAGACAACCAAGTGACACAGATTATGACTTGGACCAGTGAGAAGACACAAATGATACAATTGGACAGTTTGCTTCCCATCCATTTCCTCCAGGGACTCCCAGGTTTGGTGGCCTTAAAGGCAATACACACCATGATACTTTTGGCAAGTAGAGAAGAGACGGCAACTGAGAAGATGACACCAAAAGAGGTGACACGCAGCATGCAGGTCACATCTACTGGATGGCCGAGGAACAAGAAGACACAGAGGAAGCTCAGCATGATGGAGACCAGGAGAAGGTAGCTCAGATTCCGGTTATTAGCTTTAACAATGGGGGTGTCCCGGTAATATATAAATATCCCCAATATTAAACCAGTCAGAAGGCAACAGAGGATGGAGACAGCTGAAAATACTGGAACAATGGTGTCATCAGTGTAGGAGAGAAATTCCATCGCTCTTGGAACACACCAATCCTTCTTCTCATTTGGCCATTCATCGTCAGGACATTTCATGCAGTTTTCACTGTCTGCAGGAAGAACAATACAAACACAATGAGCATCGGGGTCAGAGCTTCTGAGGAAATGAACTGTCTTGTGTTGTCTCACAGCTAGCAATGGGATTTCCATCAGTTAATTGTGGGAGATAGATAGATATTATTATTATTATTATTACATCGAGTTTATATAGCACCAAAGGGTTTACTCAGCGCTGTACAATAGAGTGGGGGGACAATACAAGAAACAGAACAGCAACAACAACAGTGAATGAGGGGTTAGAGGGCCCTACTCTTTCGAGCTTACAATCTAGGAGGGAGGGGGTAGTGGTACAGGAGGAAGTGGCTGTGGGGGATGGAGTGGTAAGAAGAATGAAGGAGAACGGCTGTTAGGTGAGGGAGGGGTAGGCTTCCCTGAAGAGGTGGGTTTTCAGGGAGCACCTGAAGGTAAGGAGGGAAGGTGACAGTCTGATGGACTGGGGCAGTGAGTTCCAGAGGATGGGGGAGGACCTGGAGAAGTCTTGCAATCGTGTGTGGGAGGAGGAGACCAGAAAGCAAGATAGAAGGAGGTCCTGTGAAGAGCGAAGGGTACGGGTAGGGTGGTACTTGGGAATCAGGTTGGTGAGGTAGTTAGGGGCAGTGTTGTGCACGGCTTTGTAGGTCAGGGTTAGTAGTTTGAATTTGATGCGTTGGGCAATCGGGAGCCAGTGGAGGGATAGGCAGAGGGGGGTGGCAGAGATGGAGCAGTTGGTGAGGTGAATGAGTCTGGCCGCTGAGTTTAGGATGGTCTGGAGCGGGGAGAGCCTGCGCTGGGGTAGGCCTGTGAGAAGGGAGTTGCAGTAGTCAAGGAGTGAGATGATGAGGGAGTGTACTAGTAGTTTTGTGGTGTCTGGGGTAAGGAAGGAGCGTATTTTGGCGATGTTGCGGAGGTGGAGCCTGCATGTGTTTGAAAGTGATTTGACATGAGGTTGAAAGGAAAGGTTAGAGTCCAGAATGACGCCAAGGACTTTGGCTTGCGGGGCGGGATTGATCTTGGTGTTGTTGATAGTGATGGATAGGATGGGGGGGGGGGGGTGAGTGGGCAGGGGAAGAGATGAGGAGCTCGGTTTTGGAGAGGTTAAGCTTGAGGAAATGGAGCGACATCCAGTCTGAGATGTCGTTTAGGTGAGTGATGCGGGCGGAGACTGTGGGGGTGAGGTGAGGGGTGGAGAGGTAAATTTGAGTGTCATCAGCGTAGAGGTGATAGTTGAAGCCGTGGGAGTGTATGAGTTTGCCAAGGGAGGAGGTGTAGATGGAGAAGAGAAGGGGTCCAAGGACAGAGCCTTGGGGGACCCCAACAGAGAGGGGGAGGGAAGGGAAGGTGGCACCGTTGTAGGAAATGCTGAAGGATCGTCAGGATAGGTAAGAGGAGAACCAGGAGAGAGCGGTGTCTCTGATGCCAAGGGAGAGAAGTTTATTAAGGAGGAGGGGGTGGTCAACTGTGTCAAAGGCCACGGAGAGGTCCAGGAGAAGGAGGACAGAGTAGTCGCCTTTGGCTTTGGCGGTTAGCAGGTCGTTAGTGATTTTGCGGAGGGCGATTTTGGTGGAGTGTAGGGGACGGAAGCCGGACTGTAGTGGATCAAGGAGGTTGTTGTCAGGTGGGCGCTTAGGCGATCGTAGACTAAGCGCTCAAGGAGCTTGGAAGTAAATGGCAGCAGGGAGATGGGTCTGATGTTGTTTGGGTCAGTGGAGTCCAGGGAGGACTTTTTGAGTATGAGGGTGATGTGCGCATGCTTTAGGGGGGAGGGGAATGCGCTAGTAGAGAGGGAGAGATTGAAGATGTGGGTGAGGGAGTGGTTAAGGGAAGAGGGGGGTGACTGGAGGAGTTGAGAGGGGATAGGGTCCAGGGGGCAGGTGGTGAGGTGGGCTTCTGAGAAGACCCTGGTGACTTCCTCAGTGGTAGCAGGGCTGAAGGAGTACATTGTTAGGGGGGTTACGGTAAGCGGGGCCTTGGGTGTGGTGGGGGGCAGTGCGGTTGCGAGGTCAGAGGAGGGGAGAGATGGGGGGGGGGTGATGGGGGTGGAGGCTGGGTGGGGAGGTAGATTGCAAGTTGACTATGTCCTTATGGATTGTGTCAATCTTGTTGTGGAAATGAGTGGCAATCTCGTTGGCGGTGAGTGAAGTGCTGAGTGGAGGAGGGGGGGGGGGGAGCAGGGAGTTGAAGGTGGAGAAGAGTCGGCGAGGGCAGGTGGAGAGGGTGTTGATCAGGTTTACAAAGTAGGCCTGCTTGACGGTGTGGAGGGAGGAGGTGTAGGTGAGGAAGGCAGATTTGTAGAGGGAGAATGCACGAGGGGACCTGGTTTTGCGCCATAGTCTCTCCAGCGCGCAACATTTGAGGCGTTTAGTATGGTCGTTCTGCCATGGTTGAAGCGGCCTAGGTTTGATGTTGCGTGTGGTTAGGGGTGCCAGAGAGTCTAGGGCAGCTGACAGTGAGTCGTTGTACGTGGAGGTGGCTAGGTCAGGACATGACAGTGGAAGGATGCTGTCGTGTAGGCGGTCGGCAGCCGAGTGGAGGGGGGCCGGGTGCAGGTTGCGGAGGTTGCGGCTGGTGATGGTTTGGCACTTTGGAGGGGGAGTTAGGGGAAGGGGAGACGGAGAATGTGAGGAGGTGGTGGTTGGAGAGAGGGAGGGGGGTGTTAGTGAACTGGTTGAGGGTACAGAGGTGGGAGAAGACAAGGTCCAGGGTGTTCCCATCAATCTGGGTGGAGGATTGCATGTGCTGTGTGAGCGCAAAGGAGGAGCTTAGGTGGAGGAGATGGGAAGTAGCCGGGTTGTTGTCGTTGATGGGGATATTGAAGTCCCCAAGGATGATGGTCGGTAGCTCAGAGGAGAGGAAGAAGGGAAGCTAGGCGGCGAAGTCATCCAGAAAGCGGGGTATGGATTCGGGAGGCCTGTAGATCACTGCGATCCTTAGGGGGGTGGGGGAGAAGAGTCGGATGCAGTGAGCCTTGAAGGAGGAGAATGATAGAGAGGGGGGGTTAGGGAGGACCTGGAAGGTGCTCAGCGGTGATAGGAGCATGCCAACACCACCACCTCTGCGACCGCTCGGTCTGGGTGAATGGGACCAGACGAGACCTCCATAGGAGAGTGCCGCAGGGGAGGTAGAGTCAGTGACCTGTACCCAGGTCTCGGTGACCGCTATGAGGTTGAGGGAGCGGGAGATAAAGAGGTCATGGATGGCGGTAAGCTTGTTGCATACTGAGCGGGCGTTCAGGAGTGCAACCAAGAGAGGGGGGTTGGATGCGGGGAGGAGGGGCACAGGTATGAGGTTGAGGGGGTTGCGGCGGCAGGTGGGAGCAGGGGGGTCCCTAGGGGGGGGGGAGTGTGAAGGGGCCAGGGTTTGGGGAGATGTCCCCAGTGGATAGGAGAAGGAGAAGGGTGAGGAAGGTGGCATGGGAATGGGAGGTGCAGGAGTGTGTGGGTCTGATAGTGGTGGCACGTGGGTCAACGGGGGAGTGGAGTAGCAGGAGGAGGTGGTGAGTGCCATAGTGGGAAGAGGGAAGAAGTGAAGGGGCAATGTAGAGCTGTTTGGGGGGGTAGGCGGGTAGAGGGAGGCGAATTTTGGGATGGAGGAGAGGAATACGAGGAGGAGGAGTGCAGGTGGCATGTTGGGGTGAGCGGAGTGCTGGACAGGTCGGGGAGGTGGCGGGATACAGGTCAGGGCAAGGTGATGTGGAGAGTCTGTATCGCCGTGGAGGAGTCCATTTGAGTCCTTCTGAAGGGGGAGAGTGAGAGAGGAGGGCAGCTGGGTCAGCAGCTGGCTGGTTGCAGTCTGTGGATGCAGTATGCTGGCGTCCGTGGGTGCTGTGATGCGTCTTGAGTGGGTACGGTGGTTCGGCGAGCGGAGGGGTCATAGGACGCGATGTCTGGGGGTGTTGGTAGGCACGACGTCTGGTGATGCTGGCGGCTCGGTGACTGGAGACGTTGAGGCCAGGCGTCAGGTGCTGAGGGCTCGGCATCAGGAGGCGCTGAAGGTGCTGGAGGGCCCGGCGTCAGGAGGTGTTGAAGGGTCATCGTCAGGCGGTGGTGTGGACAGACGTCTGGAGGTGGAGTGGGCCAGGTGTAGCTAGGTGCAGTAGGACTCGGCGTCCGTGGGCAAAGTGAGCCAGTGCATGCGGATGCTGCGGGCCAGCGATTGAGGGTGCTACGGGTCCAGTGTCTGTGGGAGCGGTAGGGCCTGGTAGATAGATAGATAGATAGATAGATAGATAGATAGATAGATAATTACACAGTTGAACTCCTATGTGTAGAGACTGCACATTATGCACATTAGCATGTGGTGAAAAAAAAAGATATGCACAATAAAAGTGACAATGGGGAGTTTCAATTTATATTGTCTGAAAACCCTGAAAATGAACATCTCTTTTTTCCTACCGTTTGGCCTGTTAAATATACCATTGTAAACATTTTGTTTCAATAATGAATGAAAATTAAAAAAATACCTGTTTATTATGTCAGAAATTCAGAGCTGTCCTGTTATTATTATACAGGATTTTTATAGCGCCCACAGTTTGCACAGATCTTTAAGGGGATATAAAGGGAGACAATACAGTTACAATGCAATAAAAACTAGAGTATTAAGAGGGCCCGGCACATAAGAGCTCACAATCTAATAGGGTCGGGCAAGTGGTACACAGGGTTATAACTGTGGGGGTAGAGCTAATGGAAGTGATCAATGTGTAATTAGAGCCCTATAGTATGGCAGAAAAAAGACAAAAGTCCATCCAGTTCAACCAAAAAACAAATAGTTATAATCCTACACCCACAATAGATCCAGAGGAAGACAAAAACCCAGCAAAGCACGATCCAATTTGCTCCTGCAGGGAAAAAATTCCTTCCGGATCCCCCGAGAGGCAATCGGATATTCCCGGGATCAACTTTCCCTATAAATGTTCTATCCAGTTATATTCTGTGTATCCAAGAAAGAATCCAGGACTTTCCTACAGCAATCCACTGAGCTGGCCACAACCAACTCTGGAGGGAGTCTATTCCACATTCTCACAACTCTCACTGTGAAGAAACCTTTCCGTGTTTGGAGATTAAATCTCTTTTCCTCCAGAAGTAAAGAGCGCCCCCTTGTCCTCTGTGATGACCTCAGGGTAAATAACTCTAAACCGAGTTCACTATATGTCGAAGATGGCGACCGGAGTAGTCCTGTAGTCAGGAGCTCCGTCGCCCAAGTCCCCATCCGGATGGCAGCGGACTCCAAAGGGGCCCCCACCATCCTGTGGCCCCCGATAAGCACTTAGGGAGGAGTGCTGGGCCAGTTTCAGCCCAATCCCGGAGCTCCGGGATTTGCGGCTTACGAAGCCACGGCCTCACTTTTTGCCACAGCTGAGACCCAGAACGCCGATCGACAGCCAAGATCGCCGCCACTCCGCCCCCTGCTGACTTGCCTGCTCCCGGGGACTCTCTCCATCAGCTCAGGGGCCCACCCCAGTCCACCCAGCACCCTGCCACAGACAGCAACCTGCACCCAGCCTCGGCCCAGGGTCCACTTCAGGCCACCCAGCAACTAGCACCCAGCCAGCACCCAGCACCCAGCCTCAGCCCATCGGCTGATTCCAGGCCTCCCAGCACTCTGCAACAGCCAGCACCCAGCAACCAGTTCCCAGCCTCGGCCCAGGGACCACTCCAGGTCACCCAGCATACTGCACTGACAGAGCACGTGGCTCACAGCGCCAAAATCCAGCCACCAGCACACAGTCTACAGAACCCAATCTGGCTGCCCTCCGGTCTCCTGCTGCCCCAACAGCCAAGGGACCAGAAGCGAGCCTGCATCCATGCCGCCGTACCCAGCAGACGACCACAGACTGGTGAGGCCTACCATCGCCTTCCACGACGGAACCCTGACAGGACCTGCTAAGCCCAACGAACAACCTCGACCTGGTGAGGCCTACCCCGGCACAACCCTGCCCTGACCCGAAGTCCATCCGATGAGCTCCACTGTGGACGTTCACCTCGCATCTCCTCAAACCCACAGTGAGCCTACTTCTACGCCGCCAAACCCTCCAGACAAGCCCAGCCTGGCAATGCCTAACATTACCCTCCAGGCCGCTACCCTGCCAGGACCTGCTGAGCCCAACAGATGATCTCGACCTGCCCAATGGACGACCTCAACCTGGTGAGGCCCACCATCGCCTACTCCGGCACAACCCAGCCCTGACCCGCAGCCCTCCCGGCGTCTACCCATCCCGATCCCAAGCACGAGAACTCTTGTCACGGAAAGATCCTAATCACTAGAATGCCTGCTACGAGAAGCTACTTCAACGTGATACGCCACTGCACGACGGACTATCCACAACAATGCTCCCTGAGAAACATTTCACCTCCCTCAACTGTCCACCACTCTGCTTACCTTCCTAAAATGCCACCTGTACTCCTCCTCCTCATACTCCTCTCCTCCATGCCCAAAATCTCCTTTCTCTACCCCCCTACTGCTCCAAAACAGCTATACATCGCACCCTCACTGCTTCCATCTCCCCACTACGGCTCTTACCACCTTCTCCTAATACTCCACTCTTCTCCCAACCCACACGCCACCACTAGCAGACTCACACGCTCTTGCTCATCCCGTTCTCATGCCACCTTTCTCACCCTCCTTCTTCTCCTAACCACCAGGGACATCTCTCCGAACCCTGGTCCCTCACAACCTCACTCACCCACTAGGCACCCTCCTACTTCCACAAACTGCCGCAACCCCCTTAACCTAATACCTGTCCCCCTGCTCCCCACAACCAAACCTCCATTCTCGTGTGAACTCCTGAATGCCCGATCGGTTTGCAACAAGCTCACCGCCATCCATGACCTCTTTATCTCCCGATCCCTCAACCTCCTAGCGGTCACCGAAACCTGGATCCAGGCCACCGACTCTACCTCCCCTGCAGCACTCTTCTATGGAGGTCTCGTCTGGACCCATTCATCCAGACCAAGCGGTCTCAGAGGTGGTGGGGTCGGCATGCTCTTGTCACCGCTGAGCACCTTCTAGGTCCTCCCAAACCCCCCCTCTATCATTCTCCTCCTTTGAGGCCCACTGCATCTGGCTATTCTCTCCCTCCCCTCTGAGGATTGCAGTAATCTATCGGCCTCCTGGACCCGTATCTCGCTTCCTTGATGATAACTCCACCTGGCTACCCTTCTTCCTCTCCTCTGAGCTACCCACTATCATCTTTGGAGACTTCAATATCCCTATCAACGTCAATAACCTGGCTACATCCCGACTCATCCAACCTAACTTCTTTCTTTGCACTCACACAGTGTACACAGTCCTCCACCCACTCCGATGGGAACACCCTGGATCTTGTCTTCTCTCATCTCTGCACCCCCCACAACCTCACAAAAGCCCCTTTCCCTCTCCCTCTCTCTGACCACAACATCGTTATGTTCTCCATCTCCCCATTCCTCAAACTCCTCCCCCCATTCCTCAAACCATAACCAGCCGTAACCTCCGCAACCTGAACCCTGCCCCCCTCCACTCTGCAGCTGACCGACTCTATGACAGTATCCTTCCCCTGTCCTGCCCTGACCTGGCCGCTACTGCTTATAACAATTCACTGTCAGCCGCCCTAGACTCCTTAGCACCCGTAACAACACGTAGCATCAGACACCGACTGCTTCAACCCTGGCAGAACGACCACACCAAAAATCTTAAACAATGTTGTTGTGCGCTGGAGCGACTATGGTGCAAAACCAGATCCCAACAAGTGTACACCCTATACAATTCTGCCTTCCTCACCTACACCTCCTCCCTCTACGCTGCCAAACAAGCCTACTTCGTAACCCTCATCAATACCCTCTCCTCCAGTCCTCGCCAGCTCTTCACTTTTAACTCCCTACTCTCTCCCCCCCACCTCCACCCAGTATCTCACACACCACCCACGAGATTGATAACTACTTCCAAAACAAGATCGTCGCAATTCGTAGGGACATCGCCAATGCTCATCCTCCACCCCACTTAGCCTCCCTCCAATGATAACCCCTCAACACTCCCCTCCTCTGACCTCTCAACTGCCCAGACCCCAATCCATCAGACTGTCACCTACCCTCCTCACTTTTAGGCGCACCCTGAAAACCCATCTCTTCAGGGAAGCCTACCCCACCCTCACCTAACAGCCGATCTCCTCCACTCCATCCCCCACAGCCTCTTCCTCTTGTACCACTATCCCCTCTCTCCTAGATTCTAAGCTCGAAGGAGTAGGGCCCTCAAACCCCTCGTGTATTGTATTGTTACTGTATCGTCTCATGTTCTGTCCCCCACTATAATGTACAGCGCTGAGCAAACTTTTTGGCACTATATAAACACTGTATAATAATAATATATGAACCACTGATGTATTATACATGGAGATCATATCCCCCCTTATGTATTATACATGGAGATCATATCCTCCCTTATGTATTATACATGGAGATCATATCCCCCCTTATGTATTATACATGGAGATCATATCCCCCCTTATGTATTATACATGGAGATCATATCCCCCCTTATGTATTATACATGGAGATCATATCCCCCCTTATGTATTGTACATGGAGATCATATCCTCCCTTATGTATTATACATGGAGATCATATCCCCCCCTTATGTATTATACATGGAGATCATATCCCCCCTTATGTATTATACATGGAGATCATATCCCCCCTTATGTATTATACATGGAGATCACATCCCCCCCTTATGTATTATACATGGAGATCACATCCCCCCCTTATGTATTATACATGGAGATCATACCCCCCCTTATGTATTATACATGGAGATCATATCCCCCCCTTATGTATTATACATGGAGATCATACCCCCTTATGTATTATACATGGAGATCATATCCCCCCTTATGTATTATACATGGAGATCATATCCCCCCTTATGTATTATACATGGAGATCATATCCCCCTTATGTATTATAAATGGAGATCATATCCCCCCTTATGTATTATACATGGAGATCATATCCCCCCTTATGTATTATACATGGAGATTATATCTCCCTTATGTATTATACATGGAGATCATATCCCCCCTTATGTATTATACATGGAGATCATATCCACCCCTTATGTATTATACATGGAGATCATATCACCCCTTATGTATTATATATGGTGATTGTATACCCCCCTTATGTATTATACATGTGATCATATCCCCCTTATGTATTATACATGGGGATTATATCCCCCTTATGTATTATACATGAAGATCATACCCCCCCCCCCTTATGTATTATACACGGAGATCATATTCCTCCTTATGTATTATACATGGAGATCATATTCCTCCTTATGTATTATACATGGAGATCATATCCCCCCTTATGTATTATACATGGAGATCATATTCCTCCTTATGTATTATACATGGAGATCATATCCCCCTTATGTATTATACATGGAGATCATATCCCCCCTTATGTATTATACATGGAGATCATATCCCCCCTTATGTATTATACATGGAGATCATATTCCTCCTTATGTATTATACATGGAGATCATATCCCCCTTATGTATTATACATGGAGATCATATCCCCCTTATGTATTATACACGGAGATCATATCCCCCCTTATGTATTATACATGGAGATCATATCCCTCCTTATGTATTATACATGGAGATCATATCCCCCCTTATGTATTATACACGGAGATCATATCCCCCCTTATGTATTATACATGATGATCATATCCCCCTTATGTATTATATATGGAGATCATATCCCCCCTTATGTATTATACATGGAGATCATTTCCCCCTTATGTATTATACATGGAGATCATATCCCCCTTATGTATTATACATGGAGATCATATCCCCCCTTATATATTATACATGGAGATCATATCCCCCCCTTATGTATTATACATGGAGATCATATCCCCCCTTATGTATTATACATGGAGATCATATCCCCCTTATGTATTATACATGGAGATCATATCCCCCCTTATGTATTATACATGGAGATCATATCCCCCCTATGTATTATACATGGAGATCATATCCCCCCTTATGTATTATACATGGAGATCATATCCCCCCTTATGTATTATACATGGAGATCACATCCCCCCCTTATGTATTATACATGGAGATCACATCCCCCCCTTATGTATTATACATGGAGATCATACCCCCCCTTATGTATTATACATGGAGATCACATCCCCCCCTTATGTATTATACATGGAGATCATACCCCCCCTTATGTATTATACATGGAGATCATATCCCCCCTTATGTATTATACATGGAGATCATATCCCCCCTTATGTATTATACATGGAGATCATATCCCCCTTATGTATTATAAATGGAGATCATATCCCCCCTTATGTATTATACATGGAGATCATATCCCCCCTTATGTATTATACATGGAGATTATATCTCCCTTATGTATTATACATGGAGATCATATCCCCCCTTATGTATTATACATGGAGATCATATCCACCCCTTATGTATTATACATGGAGATCATATCACCCCTTATGTATTATATATGGTGATTGTATACCCCCCTTATGTATTATACATGTGATCATATCCCCCTTATGTATTATACATGGGGATCATATCCCCCTTATGTATTATACATGGAGATCATACCCCCCCCCCCCTTATGTATTATACACGGAGATCATATTCCTCCTTATGTATTATACATGGAGATCATATCCCTCCTTATGTATTATACATGGAGATCATATCCCCCTTATGTATTATACATGGAGATCATATCCCCCCTTATGTATTATACATGGAGATCATATTCCTCCTTATGTATTATACATGGAGATCATATCCCCCTTATGTATTATACATGGAGATCATATCCCCCCTTATGTATTATACATGGAGATCATATCCCCCCTTATGTATTATACATGGAGATCATATTCCTCCTTATGTATTATACATGGAGATCATATCCCCCTTATGTATTATACATGGAGATCATATCCCCCTTATGTATTATACACGGAGATCATATCCCCCCTTATGTATTATACATGGAGATCATATCCCTCCTTATGTATTATACATGATGATCATATCCCCCTTATGTATTATATATGGAGATCATATCCCCCCTTATGTATTATACATGGAGATCATATCCCCCTTATGTATTATACATGGAGATCATATCCCCCTTATGTATTATACATGGAGATCATATCCCCCCTTATATATTATACATGGAGATCATATCCCCCCCTTATGTATTATACATGGAGATCATATCCCCCCTTATGTATTATACATGGAGATCATATCCCCCTTATGTATTATACATGGAGATCATATCCCCCCTTATGTATTATACATGGAGATCATATCCCCCCTATGTATTATACATGGGGATCATATCCCCCCCTTATGTATTATACATGGAGGTCATATCCCCCCCTATGTATTATACATGGAGATCATATCCCCCCTTATGTATTATACATGGAGATCATATCCCCCCTTATGTATTATACATGGAGATCATATCCCCCCTTATGTATTATACATGGAGATCATATCCCCCCTATGTATTATACATGGAGATCATATCTCCCCTTATGTATTATACATGGAGATCATATCCCCCCTATGTATTATACATGGAGATCATATCCCCCCTATGTATTATACATGGAGATCATATCCCCCCCCTTATGTGTTATACATGGAGATCATATCCCCCCTTATGTATTATACATGGAGATCATATCCCCCCTTATGTATTATACATGGTGATCATATCCCCCCTTATGTATTATACATGGAGATCATATCCCCCCTTATGTATTATACATGGAGATCATATCCCCCCCTTATGTATTATACATGGAGATCATATCCCCCCTTATGTATTATACATGGTGATCATATCCCCCCTTATGTATTATACATGGAGATCATATCCCCCCCTTATGTATTATACATGGCGATCATATCCCCCCTTAATCTCCTCTTCTCAGTAGAGAATACATTCAGTTCCTCTAATCTTTCCTCATAGCTGATCTCCTCCATGCCTCGTATCAGTTTAGTTGCCCTTCTCTGTACTTTCTCCAGTTCCCTAATTTTTTTTTTAAATTGTTGCCCAAAACTGAACTGCATATTCCAGATGAGGTGTTACTAATGATTTGTACCGGGTTTGGGGGATGATATCTCTCTCTCTGGAGTCTATACCTCTCCTAGCAGGATTTTGCTTGCGTCAGAACCCGCAGCTTGGCATTGCTGCTATTATTAAGCTTGTTATCTACCAGAACCCCCAGATCCTTCTCCACCTTTGACCCCCCAGATCCTTCTCCATTGACTCCCCCAGATCCTTCTCCACCATTGACCCCCCCAGATCCTTCTCCACCATTGAACCCCCCCAGATCCTTCTCCACCATTAACCCCCCCAGATCCTTCTCCACCATTGACCCCCCCCAGATCCTTCTCCACCATTTAAACCCCCAGATCCTTCTCCACCATTGACCCCCAAGATCCTTCTCCACCATTGACCCCCAAGATCCTTCTCCACCATTGACCCCCACAGATCCTTCTCCACCATTTACACCCCCAGATCCTTCTCCACCATTGACCCCCCAGTTATACCCCCCCCTAGTATGTATGATGCATGCATGTTCTTAGCCCCCAAGTGCAGAACCTTATATTTATAAACATTAAACCTCATTGGCCCCATTGTCCCCCAATTACACAGAGCATTGAGGTCGGCTTGTAAATTGGAGACATCCTGTAAGGACGTTATTCCCTGGCACAGCTTGGTGTCATCTGCAAAGACTGAAATGGGATTTATAATCCCAAATCCTATATAGTTTATAAATATATTAAAAAGTAAGGGCCCCAACACTGAACCTTGGGGTACACCACTGATGACCCCAGACCATTCAGAGTATGAATTATTAAACAATACTCTCTGAATACAATCTTTTAGCTAGTTTTCTATCCATTTACATTCAGATTTTTCCAAGCCTGTAGACTTTAACTTACATATTAGCCATGTGAGAGGAACTGTGTCAAATGCTTTTGCAAAATTCAAGTATGCCACATCCACTGCCACCGCTCTGTCCAAATATACCACGTCCACCGCCACCCCTCTGTCCGAGTATACCACGTCCAACGCCACCCCTCTGTCCAAGTATACCACGTCCACCACCCCTCTGTCCAAATATACCATGCCCACAGCCCCCCCCTCTGTCCATGTATACCATGTCCACCTCCACCCCTCTGTCCATGTATACCACATCCACCGCCACCCCTCTGTCCAAGTATACCACGTCCACCACCATCCCTCTGTCCATGTATACCACGTCCACCACCACCACCCCTCTGTCCAAGTATACCATATCCACAGCCCCCACCTCTGTCCATGTATATCATATCCACTGCCCCCCCCCCCCCCCCGTCCATGTATACTACGCCCACCACCACCCTTCTGTCCAAGGTTTTGCTCACCTCCTCATAAAAAGAAATCAGATTTGTTTGACAACTTCTGTCTTTCATGAATCCATGCTGTCTGTTGCTTACAATATTTTTTCCCAGCAAGAACTCCTCTATGTGGTCTTTTATTAAACTCTCCAATATCTTCCCAACTATAGAAGTTACACTTACAGGTCTATAACTTTGACTCCTTTTTAAATGTTATTCCCACATTGGCCTTACACCAATCCAGTGGTACTATGCCAGTCATTAAAGAGTCCCTAAAAATGAGAAACAATGGCTGTGAAATGACAGAGCTGAATTCTGTAAGGCCCCATGGGTGTATGCCATCTGGTCCAGGGGCTTTATTCACCTTTATTCTGTCTAAATATTTCTGGATCATATCAATTGTGAGCCAATGTGGATCATCTGGAGCTGTGTCAATGCCACGCCCATTATGGACAAGAGCTCCCCATGTTCCTTTGTATACACAGAGCTGAAGAAGGGATTTCATATATTGGCCTTCTCTTTGTCCCCAGTCACCCCCTCTAGATGGTTCTGTAAAGGGCCTACATGCTCGGACCGGACCTCTCTACTATTAATATATTGGAAGAATTTTTTGGGGGTTGGTCCTGCAATTGTTTGCAATCTGTCACTCATTTTAAATTTTTGTGCCTTTATTTCCTTTCTGCATATTCTGTTCTATTCTTTGCAATGTGTAAACGATGATCGCTTCCTTCATTTTCATATTTAATAAAAGCTCTCTTCCTATTATCTATAGCTTTTGTAACTTTGGCCGTAAGCTACATAGGTTTGATTTTTAGCCTTTTATACTTGTTGCCCATGGGAATATATTGTGCAGTGTGGTCATATACAGTCTTTGTGAAGAACTCCCATTTCTATGTTGGGTTTCATCGATGCCAATATTCCCTCCCAGTCTAAGTCTTGGAGAGCAGCTCTCAAGCTTGGATAATTAGCTCTCTTGAAATGGAGCATTTTTTTTTTCTTATATGTGCTCACTGTTTACAGCTAACAATAAATGAAATCATGTTATGGTCACTGCTACCAAGATGTTCTTTTATATGGACATTCATAAAAAGCTCTGCATGGTTGGAGATGACCAGGTCCAGCAGAGTATCATTCCTAATTGGGGCTTCTATGAACTGTACCATAAAATTGTGCTGTAGTAGGTTTAAAAATGTTTGCCATTTAACTGTTCCTGCAATACCATTACTCCAGTGACTTTCCGGGTAGTTACCATCCCCCATTATTATCACTGTCCCAGCCCTTGCAGCCCCTTCCATCTGTACAAGGAGCTGAGTCTCCACCTCCTCATTTACACTGGGAGGCTTATAACAAACTCCAATGATTACCTTTCTGGTACGCCCCTCATGTGCAGTTCCACCCATAATACTTCAGCCTCATCACACTCTCCATCATCTAGGTCCTCTTTTAAACTCGCTCTGAGATCACTTCTCACATGAAGACAGACACCACAACCTTTCCTATTTCCCCCATCTCTCCGAAAGAGAACATAGCCAGGAATATTAATGGCCCAGTCATGTGAAGAATGAAGCCAACATTCAGCAAAACCAATTCAATCATAGTTCTCTTCATGCAACAAAGCTTCCTCACCTACTTTGCTTGGCAGACTTCTGGCATTGGTGAACGAACACTTTAATGGATTGACACCTTGTTCACACGTATTTTTCATATTTTTTATTTTCATACAAATAGTACCAATTCCACTGGTTGTTTGTAACATGGGAACCTTCTTGTCTGGCATAGATTTTGAAATTATATGTTGGGCTAGTTGAAGCCAGTGAAGAGATAGGCAGAGGGGCAGTAGCCATGGATTGGTTAGTAAGGTGCATTAGTCTGGCAGCAGCATTCATTACAGACTGAAGGGGGGATAGCTAGTGTAAGGGTAGGCCAGTGAGAACGTGAGACACTAACGTGTGTGGAGGGACCATTGGTTGTGCTGTTGAACTCAATGGTAAAGTCATGGGGAGGGGATACAGAAGGAGGAACTATTAGAAGCTCAGTTTTAGAAAGATTGCGTTTGAGGTAGTGGTGTGACATCCATACTGATATGTCACTTAGTAAATTTATGATCTGTAAGGGGATTGAGGGGGTGAATTGAGAAGTTGAGAGATAGATCTGGGTGTCATCAGCATAGAGGTGGCATTGGAAGCCATGGGAGATTATCAACTGGCCTATGGAAGAGATATAGAGAGAGAAGAGGAGGAGCCCAAGGATGGAGCCTTGTGGGAACCCAACAGAAAGAGGAAGAGGAGCAGAGTAGATGGTATTGTATGTGACACTAAAAGTGCACTGGTACCAGAATAACCAGGAAAGAGCAGAGTCATGAAGGCCAAGGGAGTGGAGTTTTTGAGGACGAGTGGGTGATCAACTGTGTCAAAGGCAGCAGATAAGGTCTAAGAGTATGAGTATGGAGTAATGGCCGTAGGATTTAGCAGTTAGCAGATCATTGGTGAGTTTTAATAGAGCATTTTCAGTGGAATGTTGGGGGAGGAAGCAGAACTGTAGGGGATTGAAAAAGTTGTTGTCAATGAGGTAGCAACTCATACCACTGCGGATAAGGCATTCAAGAAGCTTGGAGGCAAATGGGAGCAGGGAGATGGGTCTTAGGTTATTTAAACAGGTGGGGTCCAGTGAGGATTTTTTAAATATGGGGGTGGCCAGTACATGTTTGAGCGTGGAAGGAAACGTGCTTGAAGAGAGGGAAAGGTTGAAGATTTGGGTTTAAGAGTTTAGGATGCAGCAGGAAGATGGTCATAGTAATTGAGAGGGGACAGATCCAGGGGAAAGGTGGTGAGGTGGACAGAGGAAAGGAGTTTGGCAACTTCCTCAGTGGTAACAGGGTTGAAGGAGGAGTGTGGTGTTGGACTTGGTGTGTTGATTGGGAGAGAAAGCTGGATGCTGGCTATCTCATGACGAATTGTGTTGATTTTGTTATTGAAATGATTGGCAATATCCTGGGCAGTAAGCAAGTTGGTGGCTGGAGGCAGTGTGGGGTGAAGTAAGGAATTAAATGTAGAAAAGAGTTGACAGGATTTGGATGAGAGGGTTTTGGTGAGACTTGTGTAGTAGGTTTGTTTAGCAGTATGGAGGCAGGAACTGTATTTGAGAAGGAGGGATTTGTAGAGGGTGAAGTCTTTCAGGGATTTAGTTTTACTCCATACTCGCTCAAGAGCACGGCTGCATCTCTTGAGACTTCTGGTGTCATCTGTTTGCCAGGGTTGTGACAGGTGAGGCCTGGTTCTGCGTGTAGTGAGAGGAGCATGGTGTCCAGGAAGGATGACAGAATGTTGTTGTAGGCAGAAGTGCCCAGGTCTGGGAAGGACAGGGGAGCCATTTTATCATAAAGGCAGTCAGTAGCAGGTTGAAGAAGGGAAGGGTTGAGGTGGCCAAGTTTCCTGCGGTTAACCGTTTGATGGTTGGAGGCATGGGAGGCAGGAGACAGGGAAAGTGTGAAACTGAGAAGGTTGTAGTCAGAGAGAGGAAAAGGGATGTTAGAGAGGTTGCTGGGAGTGCATAAGTGGGAGAATGCGGGGTTGAGGGTGTTGCCATTGGAGTAAGTGGTGGCTTGTGTCCATTGTATTAAATGTAGAGGTTAAGTTGAGTAGTTGAGAAGTGGCTGAGGTAATAACATTGATTGGAAAGTGATGCCTGTAACAAAAAGCAAGAAAAAGAAAATAGCGCAGGGTAGACATGACTTAAGAGGGGGGTAGGAAAGACAAGAAAGGGTTAAGAGAAAAGTAGGTGGGAGTTAGAAAATGGGCAGGTTATTTGATTGGTGACGGGAGTGCAGGGTGGGGTCTTCGGCACCTTTGGGTGTGGTTGTGGGGGGGTCATCCTATTCAGTCCAGGATACGGCATCATTGGAGCGAGCTTTCCTCCCACCCTCCCTGGGGGTGTGTGTGGGTTTTTTTTTTTTATTCTTGGTATGTTCTGGCTCCGGAGGCGGTTGTTGGTCTTTGGAGGCGGCACATACTTTTAAGCTAAAGCGAATGGTTGGGACCCATCGGTGGGATGGTGTGTTGGGACCCATCGGTGGGATGGTGTGTTGGGACCCATCGGTGGGATGGTGTGCCCGGGTGTATTTCTAGTGTTAATATGTGGTTACACCCCTTTAGCACCTGATGGGTAAATGCATGTACTAGCTTTTGGGATTTGAGCACAGGTATCTCTTGTTTGTTTCTTGGGTGTATTTGATCGCCTGTGCATCTTTAATTTTTTGCTCTATAAACAAAAAAAATATTTTCTTGAAAAAAAACTATATTTTGGACTTTTTGATATAAAACATGTCCAGTTAAAAAATTAAAAAAATCTAATTTCGTCATAAATTTAGGCCAAAATGTATTCTGCTCCGTGTCTTTGCTAAAAAAAATCCAATGCGTGTAAATTAATTGGTTTAAAGTTATATATAGTGTTTACAAATGGCGGCATATATACTGGAATTTTTTTTTTCTTCTAGTAATGGAGGCAATCAGCGACTTTAAGTGGAACTGTGACAGGCATTCTGACACTGGGGGGGGGGGCTGACTTGGTGTTACTGAAATCCCCAGTGACACCAATACAGTGATCAATGCTAATGAAATGCACCAACACTGTACTAATGGCACCGGGCAGGAAGGGGTTAACGTGGGGCGATCAAAGGGTTACTTGTGTGCTGTGTTTGTGTTTCACTGTAAGCATTCTGCTATGCAGAGCCATACAAAGCAGTGTGCAGGAGCTGACAGGCGAGAGATCCGTGTTGTCTATACACAGGTCTCTCCCCTGTCGGAGATACTCGGCGATCACCGGGTGCCAGCAAGTAATCACTAGCCGGGACCCGGTGATTGACAGCCGAGGCTGTGAATGGCGGTGCTACGCGGAACTGTGAAATCACATATATATACGTAATTGTGCGCACCCGTTCCGAGCTGTAGCAGTATTTCTGCACGGAACCGGTTAACTACATTGGTAAAGTCTGCCGAGTCCAACAATCACTTACTAACAAATACAAACCGTACCGGAAATGTTGGATATCTCTCCTTCTGGACACGGGGAACACTCATAGCAGCATTTATATATGGAAGAGCCAAACTTTTTTCTGCTGCCGGGTAAACAGGGATCTGAGCATCGAGATATTGTTACCTGAAATCAGAAATTATTATTATTATTATTAACCATTTCCATACCGGGCACTGTCACCCCCTTCCTGCCCAGGCCAATTTTCAGGATTCAGAGCTCTCACACTTTGAATGACAATTGCGCGGTCATACAACAATGTACTCAAGCTTAAATTTTATCATTTTCTTCACACAACTAGAGCTTTCTTTTGGGGTTTTTATTTTTTGATAAATTACCAATAAAAGACCAAAAATTTTGAAAAAAAAACCTCACTTTTTTCTTTGTTTCTGTTAGCAAATAAATAATTGTTCTTCATAAATTTAGGCCGAGATGTATTCTGCTACATGTCTTTGATGAAAATAACCCAAATTAGGATGTATTATTTATCTGTAGGAAAGTTATAGAGTTCACAAACTATGGGATAGATCTGAAAACCAATCAATCCTGAAGTACTGACAGCCAATCTAATTTCTTCAGGTTCAAGAATGTCAGGACAGTACAGATATCCCCCAAATGTCAGGACAGTACAGATATCCCCCAAATGTCAGGACAGGATAGATATCCCCCAAACGTCAGGACAGTACAGATATTCCCCAAATGTCAGGACAGTACAGAGATCCCCCAAATGTCAGGACAGTACAGATATCCCCCAAATGTCAGGACAGTACAGATATCCCCCCAAATGTCAGGACAGTACAGATATCCCCCAAATGTCAAGACAGTACAGATACCCCCCAAATGTCAGGACAGTACAGATATCCCCCAAATATCAGGACGGTACAGATATCCCCCAAATGTCAGGACGGTACAGATACCCCCCAAATGTCAGGACGGTACAGATATCCCCCAAATGTCGGAACAGTACAGATATCCCCCAAATGTCGGAACAGTACAGATATCCCCCAAATGTCGGAACAGTACAGATATCCCCCAAATGTCAGGACAGTACAGATATCCCCCAAATGTCAGAACAGTACAGATATCTCCCAAATGTCAAGACAGTACAGATATCCCCCAAATGTCAGGACAGGACAGATATCCCCCAAATGTCAGAACAGGACAGATATCCCCCAAATTGTCAGAACAGTACAGATATCCCCCAAATGTCAGAACAGTACAGATAATTAAAAAAATAAATGACCCTCCAAAATTAAAAAAATAAATGACTTGAGGTCTCCCCCAAATCCGTACCAGACCCTTATCTGAGCCTGCAGCCTGGCAGGTCAGGAAAGAGGGGGCGGGGATGATTGACACTCCCCCCCCCCAAACTACACCAGGGCACATGCCCTCAACATGGAGGGGTGAATTGGTGCAGGGCCTTCCCCCCACAAAGAGAACAGTATGATCTGGCGCTTAACTAGGACCAATGGTAATGCAAACAATATGTAAGGGAGTCCTTATAAGTCCTAATTACTCTTACAAAGTCCTTTTAAGGCCCAGAATTCCACAATATACAAAAAATCCAAAAAGGGTTAGGGACTGATGTGAATGTACGATATATGTAAAGTGCTGCTTAAATTGACAGTGCTATACAAGTACCTGCAATAAATAAAGAAATATAAATACGTGATTTCTCATTTCCTGGTAGGGGGCGCGGTCGAGCCATTCGCGTCTGTGACTATCAATCACCGGTCCTGGCCGGTAATTACCCGCCCAGTGATTGCCGAGCATCTTCGATGGGGAGGAAGATTATTTTGTTTACAAACAATCTTCCTCCCTGTCAGCTCGGGCACACTGCACAGCACAGCCATCCAGAGCAGTGTGATTACAGTGAAGCACACACCACCGCCCCCTAGTAATACACTCCCAGCACACAGTTAACCCTTTGATCTCCCCTCATGTTAACTCCTTCCTGCCCAGTGCCATTCGTACAGTATCAGTGCTTTTTATTAGCTAGCTCCTCTCAATTGCCGTGAGCCATGATTGGCCAAGGTCACTGAGACTTTTGGCCAATCATGGCTCTTATTGTGAATTCAGCTGTGATTGGCCAAAGCATTGCACCTGACCTGTGGTCAGGTGCAATGCTTTGGCCAATTACAATGCGTCACCAGAGCGCATTGTACTGTGGGGCATACGGGCGAATGGCCCGCTGAACGCCCCAGATGTTTGTATGTTCAGTGAACAGTCGAAGATGTAGACCATCCCTACAAGCCACCAAGGCTGTATGCCTGTAGGCAGGTGCAGTCTGCTTTCTTCACTGTAGGTGGCACCCGGCACATCCTGGAAAATAAGTCAAAGGAAAATCATTTTTTTCTATGGTTTCTTTGTTTCTGGAGGCAGCGTTCCGGTTCGCTACTATGTGTCCAGGTGACCTTTGGTGGCCATCTTTGGTGACCCCCATGTTTTGTCACATCCCGTCTATTAGGGAAAGTGATAGTGGAAGGGAAAGGTTCCTGATGAGTAGGAACAGGCTAGCACCCTCCTAGATAGCTAGAGGTAGATGGAGTTAATTGGAAGTTGGGAGGGCTGAGCAGCAGTCCAGGTGTAATAGTTAGCAGGGTGAAATTAAGTCAGGGCTGAGATGCTCTGTAGAGCAGTTCCCTGACACCTCTCCTGATCTAGAGACTTGGAGGAGTCTCTAGAACTCAGCTAGTGGTGGAGCTAGTCTGCACTCTTGAGGGATCCTGGCCAATCCTGAACAGAAGGCTTGGCATGGGGCAAGGACAGCCCTTAAGAGTGACCAATCCTGCTCAGCAGCAGGAAGAGTTTGGGTGGAAGATGTGTGAGAGGCTGAAGAGCAGGAGCCTGGGAGGGGGTCCAGGCGGGAAGGGGCCTACCTATAGGCAGTAGTCCTGGAAAGGAGGAAAGCTCAGAACTTCACCAGCCCCCAGAGCGAGGATCACCTATGCAGTAGGGAAGGAACAGCCCAGCAGAAGGCCTGAGAGCATCAACCAAACCACCAGCTCATAGGAGGACTGAGTGAGTGGACATGCACCCCCTGGGCCAGAGAGGGGAAGGAGGACTCTAGTGCTTAGCTTTCTACCCGGGACTGCCTTACATTTAAAGTGACAGGCACTGGATCCCCTGCTCAGGGATTCCTTCAGACAGCTGGATAAAGAAGTATCTAGGGTCTGGGGTGGTCCACCAGGAGAGGTTGGCTAGCTCTCCAATAAGATGATTCTTTGTTTTAAAGAGACTTGTACATAGTTCCAGGAATATTGTCCTCAATTGCAGTTCCTTTGGGCATCCCATACACCTCTTACCCCATCCAAGTTCAAAATCCCCTAATAAAACAAAAAAACCCAAGATCAAGGACTGGTTACTGTCTCTGGAGTGCAAGTCTGGAAGGAAATGCATGTTGCCTGGGTGTGCAGGACTATAGGGGGACCCAAATCTCTAGTGACTAGTGAAGGGGGTAATGCTACACTAGGGACTCGCAAACCTGATCTGCAGCTTCCTTTTGGGACCGGACTGCATTCTGCCTTCTAAAGACAGATACTGTTGATGCATCTTTACACACCGCCCCTCTGCCAAGAACTGAACTCTGAGAGTTACCCTTAGCGGCGCTCTCCTGTTGGGGTTGTTTGTAGTTTACATTTTTCTACAACACAAGTTCTAATTTATCTGCAACTGGACTCTGTGTTTTTATTGCTGCACCCACACACGTGCCAAGATAAGGGTGTGGTATAAATGTTATGGGGGCCCATGCCATTGTTTCTTAAATGGGACAGTACACAGTTTTGTGTAAGCAAAATGGCATGGGATCCCACCAAAAATCATAGTAAACCCTTATCCCTGCATTCAGCCTGGATCACCAGGAAATGGGCAGTCCTCCCTTTCTGGCCTTGCCCAACCTGAGCTTCTATGACGCTGTCCTGTCACTGATCTTCCTATAGCTCCATATTCTGCACATGAATATATTGAGGTCCCCGACTGCTCGTAGCACTAGGGTCATGACAGGTTGGCTCTCACCATTTTACTGTATCTAAATCTATCCCATAATAAAATAAGTCATTGTTCAGAATCTCCCATCAACCGTGATACTGACTGATGTCACTGCCCACCGAACAATATGCACTCCCCGGCCACTTTATTAAGTACACCGTACTAGTAGAGGGTTGGACCCCCTTTTGCCTTCAGAACTGCCTTCATACTTCATGGCATAGATTCAAGAAGGTGGTGGAAACATTCCTCAGAGATGTTGGTCCATATTGACATGATAGCATCACGTAGTTGCTGCAGATTTGTCGGCTTCACGTCCATGATGCAAATCTCCCATTCCACCACATCCCAAAGGTGCTCTATTGGATGGAGAGCTGATGACTGGGGAGGCCATTGGAGTACAGAGACCTTGTTGTCATGTTCAAGAAAAAAGTTGGAGATGGCTTGAGCTTTGTGACATGGTGCATTATCCTGCTGGAAGGAACCATCAGAAGATGGGGACACTGGAGTCATAAAGGGATGGATTTGGTCAGCAACAAAGGGATGGATTTGGTCAGGTAGGCCATGCTCATTTGGTACTAATGGGCCCAAAGTGTGCCAAGAAAATCTTCCCCACGCCATGACACCACCACCACCAGCCTGAACTGTTGATATAAGGCAGGATGGATCCCCCACACCATGACACCATTACCACCAGCCTGAACCATTGATACAAGGCAGGATGGATCCACCACACCATGACACCACCACCACCAGCCTGAACCATTGATACAAGGCAGGATGGATCCACCACACCATGACACCACCACCACCATCCTGAACTGTTGATACATGCGAGGATGGATCCATGTTGTTTACATCATATTCTGACCCTACCATCTGAATGTTGCAGCTGAAATTGAGACTCATCAGACCAAGCAACATTTTTCCAATCTTCTATTGTCCAATTTTGGTGCGCCTGTGTGAATTGTAGCCTCCGTTTCCTGTTCTCAGCTGACAGGAGTGGCACTCGGTGTGGTCTTCTTCTGCTGTAGCTCATCTACTTCAAGGTTGGACATGTTGTGCATCCAGAAATGGTATTCTGCATACCTTGGGTGTAGCGAGGGGTTATTTGAGTTACTATTACCTTTCATCATCTTAATCCAGTCTGCCCATTATCCTCTGATCTCTGACATCAACAAGGCATTTTCCTCCACACAACTGCCACTCACTGGATATTTTCTCTTTTTGGACCATTCTCTGTAAACCCCAGAGATGGTTGTGCAGGAAAGTCCCAGTAGATCAGCAGTTTTTGAAAGACCAACTCATCTGGCACCAACATGCATGCCACGTTCAAAGTCACTTAAATCCTCTTTCTTCCCATTCTGATGCTCGGTTTGAACTTTAGCAAGATGTCTTCACCATGTCTAGATGCCTAAATGCATTGAGTTGCTTCCATGTGATTGGCTGATTAGCAATTTGTGTTACCAAGCAATTGAACAGGTGGACCTAATAAAGTGGCCGATGAGTGTAAATCACAACTGTTACACCCACTCATGTCACTGTATATAATCTGTCACCAACTTGAAGATACATTCTTGTTTGGTCACATTAGATCAGTCACCATTTATCCAGGAGACACCTCTAGGGGGTTCTAAATGTTCTTATGGAATTTATGTTCACCAGCAACATGGAAAACACAAAGAGCTGCCCAGTTAGATTTATTTTCTATCCATTTATATTTCTTTTATACATTTCATGGACATCCTGAACTGCTTTGAGGGCCCAATTGGATGTATTACTAATAATTTCCTGATTTTAATGCTGCTGTTTTCTGTAATAATTATATCCCGTGTCATACTGTATGTCAGAGATTTACAGACCTCATTACCTTCTATGACAACTTTATTTCATAACACATACATACACAAAGTAGGAAATAGATCACTTATAGGAAACTTTGCACAAAATGATGGCAGTTAACAACCTTCACCGACTCCAAGAATGACCCCTTTCATGAACATACTTATCTGCTGGTATATCTTAAAACAAGGACACAAATTCCTAGAAATCCTAATTATGAACCTCCTCAGCAAATGATATGAACAGAAAACATTGAAGTCATTTCTTACGTTGCCATTTTTCCAGAAGATGTTACTCATATCAAACGTTTTGGGTACAAAATCTGGGTCTTGAAAAACGGAAATTTTGCTTTGAGGAAAAGATATATTGCTTAAATAAAGGCAGCTCTGTACAATAAGATCGGTTGGAATTTCTCTTCTCTCATTGAAGTAGATCTCGCCTCCATCTGGGTCGGTGTAATGAACATTTCTCACATATTTGTGCAGCTTTTCATGGAAGACAGAAATACTCACATTACTATATACAGGTATAAAGGTTCTGAAATTAAAGTCTAATTAAAAAATACAAAGTGGTTAGATCCAAGATATTATTATTATACAGGATTTATGGCGCCAACAGTTTGCTCAGCACTTTACAATGTAACGGGAGACAATATAGCAACAATACAGATCAATACAAGAGGGAGGAGGGCCTGATCCTGGGAGCTTACAATCTAAGAGGGAGGGGCTAGTGGTACAAAACGTAGTAACTGTGGGGGATGGACTGATAGGAGGAATAGAAGATTCCGGTATTAGCTGAGGGCAGGATAGGCTTCCCTGAAGAGATCGGTTTTCAGAGATCGCCTAAAAGTGAGCAGAGTAGGTGATAGTCTGATAGATTAAGGTAGAGAGTTCCATCGGATGGGGGAAGCTCTGGAGAAGTCATGGAGATGAGCATGGGAGGAGGAGACAAGGGAGCTAGAAAGCAGGAAGCTGTGCAAGGAGCGGAGAGGAAGGCTTGGGTGATATTTGGAGACAAGATTGGTGATGTAATTTGGGGTGGAGTTATAAATGGCTTTATATGTTATTCAATTTTATCCGTTGGGCAATGAGAAGCCAGTGGAGGGATTGGCAGAGAGGGGTGGAGGACACTGAGTGGAGGTCAGTGGAGGGATTGGCAGAGAGGGGTGGAGGACACTGAGTAGAGATTAGTGGAGGGATTGGCAGAGAGGGGTGGAGGACACTGAGTGGAGGGATTGGCAGAGAGGGATGGAGGACACTGAATGGAGGCCAGTGGAGGGATTGGCAGAGAGGGGTGTAGGACACTGAGTGGAGGGATAGGCAGAGAGGGATGGAGGACACTGAATGGAGGCCAGTGGAGGGATTGGCAGAGAGGGGTGGAGGTCACTGAGTGTAGGTCAATGGAGGGATTGGCAGAGAGGGGTGCAGGACACTGAGTGGAGGCCAGTGGAGGGCTTGGCAGAGAGGGGTGGAGGACACTGAGTGGAGGCCAGTGGAGGGATTGGCAGAGAGGAATGGAGGACACTGAATGGAGGCCAGTTGAGGGATTGGCAGAGAGGTGTGGAGGACACTGAGAGGAGGCCAGTAGAGGGATTGGCAGAGAGGGATGGAGGACAGAGTGGAGGCCAGTGGAGGGATTGGCAGAGGGGTGGAGGACACTGAGTGGAGGCCAGTGGAGGGATTGGCAGAGAGGGGTGGCAGATATGGAACGGTTAGTAAGGTGGGTGAGTTTGGCCGCATCATTCATGATAGACTGAAGAGGGGATAGCCTGCGATGAGGTCGGCCAATGAGGAGGGAGTTACAATAGTCAAGGCGTGAGATAACCAGGGAGGGAATACATTGCTTAACCACCTCCCGCCCGCCATATTGTAATATGACGGGCGCAAGGTGGTTCTCTCATTCTGGAAGGAAGTCATATGATGTCCTCCCATTCTAACCGCGCATGTGCGGTTCCGGGAGCATGCAGCGCGGCGATCGGTGGTGTGCTGTGTTCCTCGGACACAGCGAATCACGGAAAGAGCCAAAGATGGCGGCTCGGTCATGTGATCAGCTGTGTCCAATCACAGCTGATCACATGTAAACAGGGAAATGCCGGTTATCGGCATTTCTCTCCTCACGAGCTGTCACGCTGACAGAGGAGAGGAGAGCCGGTAATCGGCATTCTTCGGAGAGGACATGTACACTGATCATCAGGGCACTGATGATAAGTGTGCCCTGATGATCTGTGTAGCCCCAGCAGTGCCACCTGTCAGTGTACATCAGTGCTCATCCATGCCACCTGCCAGTGCCTATCAGTGCCACATCAGTGCCCCATTTCAGTGCCCATCAGTGCCACATCAATGCCACATATCAGTGCCCATCTGAGCTGCCTTTCAATGTCACCCATCAGTGCCAGTCAGTGCCACCTATCAATGCCAGTCAGTGCCAACTATCAGCGCTGCCAATCAGTGCCACCTATCAGTGCTAGGCAGTGCCTCCTATCAGTGTGCATCAGTGCCGCCTATCAGTGCCTCCTATCAGTGCCTGTCAGTGCTGCCTATCAGTGCCACCTAACAGTGCCAGTCAGTGCCCCCTATCAGTGTGCATCAGTGCCGCCTATCAGTGCCCATCAGTGCCGCCTATCAGTGCCTGTCAGTGCTGCCTATCAGTGCTGCTTAACAGTGCCAGTCAGTGCCACCTAACAGTGCCAGTCAGTGCCGCCTATCAGTGCCACATATGAGTGCTGCCTTTCAGTGCCCATCAGTGATGCCTGTCAATGCCCATCAGTGCCACCTACGATGAGTGCCTCCTCATTAGTGCCCATCAGTGCCACCTATCAGTGTCCATCAGTGCAGCCTATCAGTGCCCATCACTGCAGCCTCATTATTGCACATCAGTGAAGGAGAAAAATCACTTATTTATAAAATTTTATAACAAAAACGAAGAAAAAACTTTTTTTTTCAAAATTTTCAGTGGTTTTTGGTTTGTTTAAGAAAAAATAAAAATCCCCGAGGTGATGAAATACCACCAAAAGAAAGCTCTATCTGTCACAAAAAAATGATAAAAAGTATGAAAATTAATTTTCTTTTCAGACTTTACCGATCTTTATGTATATGTAGCGCCCTCTGGTGTTCATAGTTGTTGAGAGTAGTTGCTAGAAGCCTGGGTTTAGACAGAGGGTTATTTCAGTCCAGGCTGGAGGGCTCTACAGGTCAGTCCTATGGTACCCCCCTGCTCTAGAAGCTTGGAGAAGCTTCTAGAAGTCAGTAAGAGGAGGTGAGGAGGGGTTGATCTGCATATTTATGGCAGTCTGACCAATCCCAGACAGGAGGCCTGGCAGTGTGGCAGACCAGCCCTTAAATTTTGACAGAACCTGGCCAGCAGAGGAGTCGGGTGGAAAATTGGATGGACTGCTAATGTGCTGCTGTGTAGCCTTGGAGGGGGCCTAGGAGAATGGGGGGAGGGACTGTCTCTAGGTTGGAAGAAGGAGGAAGGCTGAAGGAGGGAGCTTCAATGCCCTGCAGTCCACCCGGAGAAGGACACCCTGCAATGCTTGGAGAGAAACCAGCCCAGAAGAAGACCTGAAAGCAGTTCTATCCACAGCTGCAGGACAAGGACAGTGTGAGGACCTCTACACCCCCAGGGCCTAGAAGGGAGAAGTCTGCTGGATCCAAGTTTTTGGTAAGTCTTCAGGGGACAGGTCTAAGTTAAATTCCATAATAAATCCAAAAAAACAAGCCCATGTCTGGATACAAGTAGAAAATGTGTGTTGCCTGGCTGTGCAGGAAGTAAAGGAGGACCCAAAACCAGCGGCTCTCAAGAGTATGGCACTACATTCAGGAGAACCAATCATTGCAGTTTTCCTGTCTATTACACTCAGGCTATGACTCTAGGAGAGGTCCGCAGAGGGCAGAGAAAGCTTCATATGGAGAGTTCATAGGAGAAGAGGGAGAGGGAGGTCTGTGAGTGAAGGTCTCAGCCCTTGTTGATGGATTTTACTGATGCCACACCCCTTATTAACAAGACACTGAAAACATACGGGCCCTAACTAAGAAAAACTAATGGGGCTTTAAGAGGCACCACAGCAAAAAGAATATCAATACTCAAAATATAAACAGTTAAAGCTTTATTGAACAATATTAAAACCACGGTTGTGGTAGAGGCTTTGAGCATTCACCTTACCAACCGTTCAGTGTCTGCTACCCCTCTCTGCCAATCCCTCTACTGGCCTCCATTCACTGTCCTCCACCTCTCTCTGCCAATCCCTCCACTAACTTCCACTCAGTATCCTCCACCCATCTCTGCCAATCCCTCCACTGGCCTCCACTCAGTGTCATCCATCCCTCTCTGCCAATCCCTCCACTGACCTTCACTCAGTGCCCTCCACCCCTCTCTGCAAATCCCTCCACTGGCATTCGCTCAGTGTCGTCCATCCCTTTCTGCCAATCCCTCCGCTGGCCTCCATTCCATGTCCTCCACCCCTCTCTGCCAATCCCTCCACTGGCCTCCACCCCTCTCTGCCAATCCCTTCACTGGCCTCCTCTCAGTGTCCTCCAATCCTCTCTGCCAATCCCTCCACTGGCCTCCACTCAGTGTCCTCCACCCCTCTCTGCCAATCCCTCCACTGGCCTCCACTCAGTGTCCTCCAAACCTCTCTGCCAATCCCTCCACTTGCCTCCACTCAGTGTCCTCCACCCCTCTCTGCCAATCCCTCCACTGGCCTCCACTCAGTGTCCTCCACCCCTCTCTGCCAATCCCTCCACTGGCTTCCACTCGTCCAACAAATAAAATTCAAAATACTGACAACAACTTACAAAGCCATCCACAACTCTGCCCCCAGCTACATCACCATCCTGGTCTCAAAATATCAACCAAACTGCTCTCTTCAATCCTCCCAAGACCTTCTTCTCTCTAGTTCCTGTGTCACCTCCTCCCATGCTCGCCTCCAGGACTTCTCCTGAGTTTCTCCCATCCTATGTAACTTCTTACCCCAATCTGTCCGGCTGGCTCCTAATCTATCCGCCTTTAGATGATCCCTTAAAACCTCTTTAACCACTTCCTGTCCAGGCCAATTTTCAGCTTTCAGTGCTATCACACTTTGAATTACAATTGCGCGGTCATGCAACACTGTACCCATATGAATGTTTTAGCATTTTTTTTGAGACAGATAAAACTTTATTTTGGTTGTATTTATTCACCGCTGGTATTTTTATTTTTTTGCTATATAAATGAAAAATTCCAAACAGTTGAAAACAAGTGTTTTTCTTATAAAATTTTTCAAATAAATAATCTTTCTTCATAAATCTTGGCCAAAATGTATTCAGTTATCTTTTTAGTAAAAAAAAAATAACAAAATTAGTTTGTAACCAAAAAATATAATTTTTCAAAAATTTTTTTATACATTTTTATTATTTTTTTAATATTATTTATGTGTTTGTTTTTTTTCTAACATACTGTAACCTAGCAGTAGAGGGTCACCATGGTGACAGTACTACTTGTGGGAGGTGATGAAGATTTTTTTTTACACTGATTGCATTTAAACCCATAAAGGCTGTAAAAGCAATCATTTCTCCTTCTCTCTGGCTGCATTCCTGCAGCCATTGAGAAATACTGTGAGAGGACCATGAGTGCGCATGCGCGGCCGACGGGACGGACATGTCCCACTAGAGCTCCATCTCTCCGTCGGGCGACAGTGAAGAGGAGCTGCGGATCCCGGCCACAATGTAATATAGGAGGACCCCCCCTGACCTTAACAGATTTAAAGAGGCGGGATGCCTCAGATAAGCAGGGGCTCTGTCCCCATAGAGCTCCGTGTATAGGCCCGCCCACGGCCAGGAGCTAATACGAGGACACAGGGAGATAAGGGGGCTGTAATCCTCACGACAGCCCCCCCCTTTGGAAAATGGCGTAATGGTCAAGGGGACGCCAAGGCACCAGGCCCCCCCCCACCCAAACAAGTCAATTAAGAAGGCCCTGGCTAAAGCCTCCACCAAGATGGCCACCGCCCCAGCTTGTGGGAACAAAAAGGTTGCAGGCGCATTCGCAGCACTGCGGGACTCACAGCCCAGCCATCCCTGCGCTTCAGAGGGTGAGTCTGACGCCGAGCGAGACACCCCTACACACGCTCTGAAACCTGACCTTACACCCCCTGACTTACTAGAGCGCTTTGAAAAAATGTTACATAAAGCTCTGAAACAGACTTCTGACCGCATCACCGCCACGCTATCTAGGGAAATCCACGAACTTGGACAGTGCACTGCCAACCTAGAACAGAGAGTGGACAGTCTCGACGCCTCCCATCGAGCACACACAGAAGACCTTGACCTCCTACGTGATGAAAATGCAACATTATTGACGCAACTGGAGGACTTCGAAAGTCGTGCAAGGCGCTCTAATCTGCGTATCCGTGGCCTACCGGAAACAATCGTTGACGTCCAGTCGACTGTAACAGCTCTATTCCAAGAGCTCGCCCCAGCTATCCCGATTGAATGACTAGAGATGGATAGAGTCCACAGTGCGTTAGCTCCTTGACACGCGGAAGGTCCACCACGTGACATAATAGCCAAGCTCCACTTTTTCCGCACTAAAGAGCAACTCCTCCAAGCAGCTCAAGGTCACACCTACCAACTATTCCAAGACCTGTGCCCCACAACCATTGCCAAACGCAGGGCTATGAAACCTCATCTGCAGGCACTTCAGCAGCATGGCATACTGTGTAGGTGGAGCTTCCCGTTCGCAGTGCGTTTCCGATACCAGACCCGAGATTTCACCTGCAAGACTCCTGAGGATCTACTGGTCACTCTGCGGAACCTACAACTAGATTTACCAGCAATGCCGTCGGAGAATGCTAAACAGAGGTCCACGTCCTGCTCGCCGCAGAAATCTTACCCCCTACGCGCACCGGATGGCCAACTCAGCTTCCACAAATGGGGATGCTTCCTGTCACCAGGCTAGTCCCCAAAAGACACCATGGACTGAACTATATACCGCAACTTTCTTTTTACCACTTCCACCAGACGGTGTACCCTTTTGACCAGCGCCGAAGTCTACCACCAAGTTATCCTCTTTCTCTCTTTTGTTTGAACTTGGGTTGCCCCATAAGTTAGGGGGCTTTTTCGGCCTTTGTTTCTACGTCATGGAGGACTCACAGAAACTCGCATGCCATATCCTGCATCACTCCTCCTGGACTGCTCCTAGGCTTATATATGGAAACCTGGTCTCTGGCGGCATGGGAAGCCACACACTTCTACTCATGCCGCTCTATATGTACAGTCGATGCTGCCTGGGCCTAGGAACCCCTCAAATCACCGGGTTCTTGTCTATCGGCTCCCTCCTGGGATCCTACTACCGTATACCTTTTTTTTTCTTTTTAACACTGTTATCCCTACGGTCCACGTACCTGCGCGCTCCAAACTAGCTCCTGTGTTATTGCCTATTTAATAGCACTGGGGCTACTGTTGCTCCCCGGCCCACCCTGCAGTTGGGTGTCCTCAGGGACCACCTCTCAGGCCTTGAATGGCCCCCCGTACCCCTCTTTTGTTGCCTTCCCAATATCACACCCTTCCCCCTTCCTCCCCCCTATATGACTCCATGACTTCGTGCAATCTCTCACGTAAACTAACCATCTTATACGGTACTCCTCAGGCTCCTTCCCAGTTGGCAATGCCATATTTTCTCAAATGCTACACACTCTCCCCATGGGCTCACTAAACATCCTCACCCTGAATGTGCAGGGCCTTAATATACCGCAGAAACGCAACAAGGCTTTCCGCTTTTTTGCTTCACTAAAGGCTCACGTTGTCTGCCTACAGGAAACACACTACACCCCTTACTCCACCCCTAAGTTTTTTGGCCCCTGTTATCTTCAGGTCTATACGGTCTCCGCCACCACCAAACGCAGAGGGGTGCTGATAGCCTTCCATCGCACAACACCTTTCACTTTATATACTGAAGTCAAAGATTCCGAGGGTCGCTATCTCCTGTTGATAGGGCAACTCCTAGATGTAGATGTCACCATTACTGCATACTATGCTCTGAATCAAAGTCCCCTACAATTTCTTTCTCACATACTCTCGGTTATAGATCACCACAAGCGAGGTACCTTACTGGTCTGCGGAGACTCTAACTGTCAGGGTCCGCCGCGGCGCTGGTCCCAGCGCAGGCGCAGTGCACCGCTTCACACAGGGATGCGGGCACTAGATCCGGGCAGGCCACGGCGAGGCCACGCATGCGCAGTAGGTGATGCGCGCGCGCGCCGGGCACCAATGACAGCGCAGGGCGCGGTATTTAAATCACTCTGAGCTGTCACTTGGTGCCATTCGGTCTAAATCTTTTCCTGTGTTCCTGATTCTGATTGTGAGTACTTACCTGGATTGTCTGACCTTGCTGCCTTCTCCTGCCCTGACCTCTGGCTTGCCTGACCTCTCTTCTGTATGCCCCATATATGTTCTGATATACCGTTGCTGACCTGGCATGTGACCAGACTATTCTCTGCCCGCTGTTTTGTACCTTGCATACCCCACGGTTCCTGACCCGGCTTGTTTGACCCTGCACCTGCTCAGCCATCCATCCATCCCGTCAGGATCTCCCGGCCTTCTCACATTAGGCTCTTCCTCTGCAGGAGCCTCTGGCGGATACCCCTACCAGTGGTGAGTGTGCCCAGTAACTGCGACCTGGTCTCAGAGCGCTCCAAGTCCATCCCCACCATCAGGGGCCCTGGTGAACAAGTGCTCTGGGACTTAGATTCCGCATGCTGGAAGCACCTCACCGGTGGGTTGCTAGAGGTACCGCCGGGTGGTCCCTTACAGTACCGAACGGCCATGACTGAGCCTAGAGGAGGACCATCCCCACTGGAGGACATTTGCAGACACTTGTCGGCCCTGACGCAGGCAGTCGCGGCCCTACAAGACAAGTGTATGCATCTGGAAAATCATTTCCAGACCCTCTCAGTATCTGACACCACCTCGCAGGCCCCAATTTCTGCCTCCCCGGCTGGGAAGGCCCCGACACCAACCACGGGGGCCACTGCTGCACCACCCGTGGTTGAACCCCGTGTTCCCCTGCAAGAACGCTTTTGCGGCGACCGTGCACGTTTCAGGGTTTTTTTTGACCTCCTATTTTTTGACCTGCAGCCCCGTACATTTACAACAGAATCGGTTAAGGTGGGGTTTATTATCTCGCTACTTCAGGATGAACCCCAGGACTGGGCCCACAGATTAATGGAGAACCAAGACCCACATCCTGGAACAGTAAAAGACTTTTTTGAGGCAATGGCCATCCTGTATGATGACCCACAGCGGGCGGCTCCAAGCAGCTTGCAATAAGGACTCTCTACAGTTTCAAGGTCACACCTACCAACTATTCCAAGACCTGTGCCCCACAACCATTGCCAAACGCAGGGCTATGAAACCTCATCTGCAGGCACTTCAGCAGCATGGCATACCGTATAGGTGGAGTCCGTTGTGTTCCATTCACCATACTGTCAGGAACACTGTCGCGCTTCGGGCCCCACGATTCCTCAGGTTCTCCTTTGCTCAATAGGGGATCCCAATTTAGAACAAATTATTCCAGCGGCCTATCATGACTACCTGGATGTATTTAGTAATCGAGGGGCAGATACCCTTCCCCCTCATCGTCCATATGACTGTCCCATAGACCTGCTACCGGGTTCCGAAATTCCTTTCGGCCGGATTTTCCCGTTATCAGAACTAGAATTGGGGGCTCTTAAGGAATATATTGATGAGAGCCTCCAAAAGGGGTTCATTCGGCCCTCTACTTCTCCAGCAGGAGCCGGAATTTTCTTTGTGGAAAAGAAGGACAAATCCTTGAGACCCTGTGTCCTGCCTTCTCTGCAGTTATGAAAGGGTTACAGAGGATTACAGGCAGTATAACCTTTGATGTCCACACAGTAAAGAGTCGATGATTGATAACCGATGATCTTTTACTGATAACATGTGATCATAATGAGAATGAATAAATGTGCGTGAATAAATGTGGTAAAACTGAAATACAAACAGAATAAACAGACATGAGTACATATCTAACTACCTAGCTATATACATAACATTCCTCAGTACATAGGAGGGGTACTTACAGACTTTGGGGGTCTAATCAAGCCCATATATGAAGAGGGAACAGCATCCCACATGTACTTGCATTGTAGAATTTCTTCAGTCTGAAGAGATGAGGTCACTTCCTCCCAAGTTAGCAGACAGGACGTCCCTAGCCTTAAAGGGACAGACACTGCTGAATGCTAAAGAATGCCTTGTGTAATACAAGGCAGCACACTCCCCCCCTGGCATAATAATGATATGCCACTATTAAACTCTTGGAAGGAGTAAAATGACTTCCGTGATGGGTCTAAGGTACACCTTAGGGGTGCCCTGTTTTACTACTCTGACCTCTACTTTCCTGACTCTGCTATCACTACTAGCATCAGTCCCCACAATGAGTCCAATTGGCCACTCGTTCCTGTGGGCCTGAGAGTCTTTTAGTAGAACAACATCTCCAACTTGTAAGTTGGGCTTGTCGGCTTGCCATTTGTTGCGTGGTTGGAGGGTCATCAGGTACTCCTGTCTCCATCTCTTCCAGAAGATATCGGCAAGGCTTTGAACTTGTTTCCATTGCTTGGTGTACAAGTCTTTAAGATCAAAGTCCCCGTTGGGAGCTGTCACCATCTCCATCTTCTGGGTCAGCAACGTTGCCGGTGTCAAGACGGTTGGCATCTCTGGGTCAGTAGACACTGGGACCAAAGGTCTGGCGTTCATGATAGCCATGACTTCAGCCATCAGCGTGGTTAGGACTTCGTGTGTGAGACGAGTAGATCCAATCTTTAGAAGCATTGCATCTAGAATGCGGCGAGCTACTCCAATCATCCTCTCCCAAGCTCCTCCCATATGTGAGCCATGAGGAGGGTTGAAGATCCAAGTGCATCTTTGATTTTGAAGATAGTTACTTGTCTCTGAGTCTGTTGCAACGATCTTCAATTCCTTGCAGGCTCCAATAAAGTTTGTGCCACAATCAGAACGAATCTGTTTTGCTGGTCCTCGAATGGAGAAAAATCTTCTCAAGGCATTGATGAAGCTTGAGGTAGATAGAGACTCAATTACCTCAATGTGAACTGCTCTGGTACTCATACACGAGAAAAGAACAGCCCAGCGTTTGCTCTCTGCACTGCCTCCTCTGGTCTTGCGAGAAGAAATGTTCCAAGGACCAAAAACGTCCAGGCCTACATTTGTGAATGGAGGATCTGAAGCCAGCCTGTATGGAGGTAAGTCTGACATCTTCTGGACTTCAAGTTTTCCTCTGATTTTCTTGCAAGTTACACATTTGTTAATCACACTGGAGACTAGTCTTTTGCCTCCTAGGATCCACAATCCAGCTGAGCGGACTGCTCCTTCAGTGAGGTGGCGACCTTGATGTGCAACTTGCTCGTGGTGGTGTCTTGTCAGAAGAACGGCAACATGATGATTCTTGGGTATGACAATGGGATGTTTTTCTAGAATAGTCATATCAGCTGCGGGTAGACGACCTCCAAGTCTCATCACTCCATCTTCATCAAGGACAGGGTTCAATTTTCTGAGCGGGCTGTGTTTAGAAAGATCTTCTTTCTTGAGAAGACATTGAATTTCTTCCTTGAAGGCTTCCTGCTGAACACATCTGATAATGGTGACATTGGCTCGCTCAAGATAGTCATTGTTACCCTGGTCAACACTGGCTGTTTTGCTGAAGGATCTGGCCAAGCAGATGAGTTTCCCTATGGCACGGATGAGTGACTTCCAGCTGGAAAACCTTTTGAACCTACATGAGCCAAGACCTTCTCTGGTGGTTAGAGTCTTGTAAACTGCAACTAGAGGTCTTACCTCTTTGTCTTGGTCTGGTTCTACAAGCTGAAAAGTTCCTTTCTGATCAGTCTCTTCAGTTTCTGGTCCAGTCAAGAAGGATGGACCTGTGAACCAGTTAGTCTGTTTGAGGACAGCAGCTGGTACCAGTCTAGTCCCATGATCAGCAGGGTTCTTGTCTGTACTGATGTGATGCCACTGTTCTGGACTTGTACACTTTCTGATACGTGTCACTCTGTTTGACACGTATGTGTAGAATCTTCTTGAAGCGTTATGGATATAACCTAAAACAATCTTGCTGTCTGTGTAGAAGTTCACTGCATGGATTTCGATGTCCAGTTCTGCAATGAGTAAGTCTGCTATCTCCACAGCTAGAACAGCAGCACAAAGTTCTAAGCGTGGGACCGTGTGAGCAGGTCTTGGAGCCAGTTTGGACTTTCCCAAGATGAATCCTGCATGGCTTTGTCCCTGAGTGTCTATGACTCTAAGGTAGGCTACAGCTGCTATAGCCACGGTGGATGCATCTGAAAACACGTGTATCTCTCTTCGTTTTGTAACAGACAAAGAAACAGAGACGTATGGTCTTTGGATGCTAAATCGCTCAAGCTCCAGCAAAGAGTCTTTCCACAACTTCCACTGCATTTCTTTCTTTTCAGGTAGAGGTGTGTCCCAATCACTTTGTTCTAGCTCAGTTGTAATCTCTCTCAAAAGAGCTTTGCCTTGAATGGTGATGGGTGCTACGAACCCCAAGGGATCGTAAAGACTGTTGACCGTAGACAAGACACCTCGCTTTGTGAAAGGCTTCTCTTCCCTGGATACTCGGAAGGTGAAGCTGTCAGTTTTCAAGTCCCAACTAAGCCCTAAGCTTCTTTGAAGGAGTGGTGAATCTGTACCTAGATCTAGGTCTTTAAGGTCTTTTGCACGGTCTTCTGCTGGGAATGCTTCCATTACTTTGCTGTTGTTGGAAGCCACTTTGTGCAGTCTTATGTTAGATTCTGCTAGCAAGTCTCTAGTGCTTTTCAAAATGTCAATGGCTTCTCCACTACTGGAGAAGGAAGCAAGTCCATCATCTACATAAAAGTTTTTCATAACAAATTGTTTGGCTTCAGGGTTGTGTCTGTCACCTTGCTGCGCTGCTCGTCTCAAGTTGTAGATAGCGACAGCTGGTGAGGGACTGTTCCCAAACACATGTACTTTCATCCTATACTCTATGATACCTTTGTTGAGGTCGTTGTCTTCATACCATAGGAACCTCAGGTAGTCTCTGTGGTCTTCACGGACAAGGAAGCAGTAGAACATCTGCTGTACATCTGCTGTTACTGCAACAAGTTCTCTTCGGAATCTGATAAGGACTCCAAGAAGTGTGTTGTTCAGGTCTGGTCCGCTGAGAAGTACATCATTAAGGGAAATACCTTCATGCTTTGCACTGGAATCAAATACTACACGTATCTGACCTGGTTTTTGAGGATGGTACACTCCGAATATTGGCAAGTACCAGCGTTCTTGTGTTTCATGCAGTGCTGGTGCTTTTTCAGCTTGATCTTTCTCAAAGATTTTCCGCATGAATTCTTGGAAGTGTTCTTTCATGTCTGGCTTTCTTTCAAGAGTGCGCTGCAATAGCGCAAGGCGTTTCTCTGCTTGCACTCTGTTGTTGGGAAGACGATGCCGTGGTGTACGGAATGGTAGTGGGGCTACCCAACTGCCTGCTTTGTCTTTGAAGACTTCTCTGTCCATGATCTCAAGGAAGAGGTTATCTTCAACAGATGGTGCTAGTTTGTCATCATCTTGAGTTCTCTCAAACACTTTGTGGCCTAGCTGATCTGAATCTTCAGCTGAGCCTGTATCTTCCAGGAACCTCTGGATGTTCTGGGGATGTGTTGGGTTAGATAGTTTCTCTTTAATCTGCATGCTGTTGTTACATGGGCAAAGACATGATGTGCGACCGTTCTGCAGCAGATTTGTTCTGTAGACATTCACCTTTGTGGGTTTGTGAAGTCCGTCCAGACATACATTTCCAACGATAACCCATCCAAGATCAAGACGCTGAGCAAATGGTGCATTGTGCGGCCCATTGTATTGTTCTCTGACCTTGTGCACTCTCAGTATGTCTCTTCCTAGTAGAAGGACGATTGCAGCATCTGGGTTGAGTGTTGGGATCTTGTCTGCTATTTGCACGAGATGAGGGTAGTGACGTGCCACTTCAGGTGTGGGAATCTCTGACCTGTCATCTGGTATCATGTCACATTCTATGAGGGTAGGAAGAGTCAGCTGCGTCTTTCCATCTAATGACTCGATGGTGTAGTTGTTTGCTCTTCTCCCTGATGTCTCTATAACTCCAGAACATGTCTTCAAGGTGTATGGAGTTGAACTTCCTTTGTCATCGAAGAGGTCAAAGAATTCTGTCTTTGCTAGAGACCTGTTGCTTTGTTCGTCTAGGACTGTATACATCTTCACTGCCTTTTCTCTGAGACCATTGGGATACACTTTGACTAAGCATATCTTGGAGCATGATCTAGAGAGTCCTGGTTCTGTACAGATCTCAGTGCACTTTGAAGTTATCGCTGGTGTTGCACTTTCTTTTTGCTCCCCACCATAATCTTCTTGAGTTGCTGGAACTTCTGATCTCCATGGTGGTGGTCCTGGGTGCAGTGCTGACAGATGTCGGTCATTGTTGCATTCTGTGCACCGTATTTCTCTCTTACAGTCTTTTGCAAGATGTCGCATTGAGGCGCAGCATCTGAAACAAATGTGATTGTCTTTAAGGTAAGCCTTGCGCTCCTCTAATGTCTTACTTCTGAAACTGCGACATTTTCTTAGTGGATGAGGCTTGTTGTGTATTGGGCACTGTTTGTCTGGATCTTCAACTTCCTTGCTTGTGTTGTCTTCCTGATTGGCTGCAGCCTCAGGCGGGACTTCTGTCTTCCGCACAGACACTGTTGCTCTGCGTTCTTTGTAGTGTACTGGCGGCTGCTTCTCTGTCCTTGGGGAGCTTGCAACTCTCTTGTTCAGGAAGGCGAAGCTTGGGTCATTACGTGTCTTAGCTTGGTCTACAACGAATTCAGCAAGGAAGACAAACGGTGGAAATGCAACTCGATAGTCTTTCTTGTATCTGGATGCTTGAGAGACCCACCTTTCTTGCAGGTTGAAAGGGAGCTTCTCGATTATGGGCTCTACTCCACGTGCTGTGTCTAAGTATAAGAGACCTGGCAGAGTTCCACTAGTCTTTGCTGCTTCTATCTCTAGGAGTAGGTCTCCGAGCTCTCTCAGTTTCTGATTGTCTTTGTTTGTCATTTTCGGGCAAGTTTCAATTTTCTTTAAAAGTGCTTCTTCTATTACTTCAGGTGACCCATAGCAGTCTTCCATTCTCTGCCAGACCATCGCAAGTCCTGCTGTTGCATCATGGACATGCACTGACCTGATTCTTTTGGCCTGCTCTGAGGACTCTGGTCCTAGGTATTTGGCGAGTAGGTCGAGCTTCTCTCTGTCTGTCAGCTCTAAGTTTTGGGTGCTGCTTAGGAAGGATGACCTCCAGGCCCAGTAGTTTTCAGGACGATCGTCGAACTTCAAGAGACCAGTGCTCACCATCTCACGGCGCATCAGGTATTTCGACACGTCTGTAACCCTTGCTGTGTCAGGTGCGTTTGTTCTGGGTACAAACGCGGGACTACTGGCTGATAGTGACTGATGGGTTCGTTGAGGTATTTGACTAAGTCTATTTTGGTCAGATGGTTGCTCTCCTCTATTGTAGTCTAGATCTGGTTTTGCACGAGGAGAGGTTATATCGCCATCTACTTGGTTTCTTAGCGTGTTGGCGGTTTGGTATCTGAGCCCCTGATTGGTTGACTTATCACGTGGCGGTTCAGGTTCAGTCTTGTAGTGATGCGTAACATCAAAGCTGTCTGCTCCCAACTGGGTCCTTGATGGTTTCGGTGCGTCACTAGGCTGTTTATCAGGGTACAGGGTTGCTTGTGATTGCACGTACTCACGGGTGCGCTGGAATGTACTGAGAGGTGTTATCGGGGTTTCCAGTACATCGCTCTCTACAAACTGAATATCTGCAGCTCTCGCGAGAACTTCGGCTTCAGCTATGGCTGCTGCAGCGATTTTCTGTTGCTGAAGTATGTGCAAAGAGGCTTGCACTTCTGCCTTTCTCCTTTTTTGCTCTCCATCTAGGTAGCCTTGCTCTTTCATAAGCTCTGCTTCCTGTATAGCATAGGAGGCCATGGCGCATGCGGCCTCGGCCTTGGCTTGTGCCCTGGCGGCGATAGCGCTGACTGAAGACAAGTTTGTGACACTAGAATGTCTGGAACTTGTATGCTTACTCCTGGCTGCCCCAGCACTGACTGACGATAGGTCTGTGACGTTTGAATGCCTGGAACTTGAACGCTTAGATCTGGCGGTTTCTGCTTTGGATGACGACAGATCCGATTTGTTATAAGTTCTCGGCGTGCTGCATTGTGACCTAGTTTCCAGCGTACTGTGCATATTTTCTTCCTGTTTGCACGAGATTTTAGGAAGGGTTAATTTAGTGATATCTTTCATATCTTTCTCTGTGTCTGTGTGCTGCATTGTGCTTGAGTGGAGTACACAGCGTGTACACGAAGCTGAGTTAGTTTCACTTTGCTATGCCTTAGACTGGCTGTGCTGTGGGGATTTCACACACACGTGCTGCTGCACCAACAGTTAAGAGTCTCCTCTGTGTTGTGGGGCCTGCTGTAGATTTTTCACACAATGTGCTCTGAAGTAACCGTGTAAGTCTTTTTACTGTCCTGCCTTCTCTGCAGTTATGAAAGGGTTACAGAGGATTACAGGCAGTATAACCTTTGATGTCCACACAGTAAAGAGTCGATGATTGATAACCGATGATCTTTTACTGATAACATGTGATCATAATGAGAATGAATAAATGTGCGTGAATAAATGTGGTAAAACTGAAATACAAACAGAATAAACAGACATGAGTACATATCTAACTACCTAGCTATATACATAACATTCCTCAGTACATAGGAGGGGTACTTACAGACTTTGGGGGTCTAATCAAGCCCATATATGAAGAGGGAACAGCATCCCACATGTACTTGCATTGTAGAATTTCTTCAGTCTGAAGAGATGAGGTCACTTCCTCCCAAGTTAGCAGACAGGACGTCCCTAGCCTTAAAGGGACAGACACTGCTGAATGCTAAAGAATGCCTTGTGTAATACAAGGCAGCACACCCTGTATCGACTACCGGGAGTTAAACAGGGTTACGATTAAGAATCGTTATCCGCTGCCCCTGGTCCCCGAACTCTTTCAGAGTCTGAAGTCAGCAGCCATTTTTACGAAGCTAGATTTGAGGGGTGCTTATAATCTGGTATGCATAAGGGAGGGGGACGAATGGAAAACAGCCCTCTGCACTCGTTTTGGGCATTTTGAATACCTGGTTATGCCTTTCGGTCTCTGCAATGCCCCGGCCACATTCCAGCATTTCATAAATGACATTTTCAGGGACTATCTGGATGTTTTTGTAGTCGTGTATCTTGATGACATTTTGATATTTTCTCCCTCACTTGAGACGCATCGGGAACACGTGGCAAAGGTATTAGAGCGTTTGCGCTTACATGGATTATATGCCAAGGCAGACAAATGTAGTTTCGAGCAGCGTAGCATTGCTTTTCTGGGTTTGATCATTTCCACTACGGGGTCGCAATGGATCCCCAGAAGGTCTCAGCAATTTTGGAATGGCCAACCCCTACAGACAAGAAGGGGGTCCAACGCTTTGTTGGGTTTGCAAATTTTTACAGGAAGTTTATCAAGAACTTCTCGGGTCTGGTCTCCCCCATTACGCAGTTGACCAAGCAATGAATCTTGTTTAAATGGACACCGGAGGCTCAGGAGGCCTTTGAGGCCTTGAAGACGTTATTTACTACAGCCCCCATTCTCGGTCACCCGGACGCATCACTACCTTATGTGTTGGAAGTAGACGCATCGGAAAATGCAGTGGGGTCCATTCTGTCCCAAAGGAAAGGTACCAGGGAGCTTTTACACCCAGTGGCGTTTTTCTCAAGAAAATTGACCCCGGCCGAGAGAAACTATGACATCGGCGACAGAGAACTGTTGGCTATCAAGACAGAACTAGAGGAATGGAGATATCTCCTGGAAGGCGCCACGCATCCAATTCTGATCTTTACTGATCACAAAAACTTAGAGTACCTGAGGACAGCAAAACGCTTTCGACCACGGCAGGCCAGATGGGCACTATTTTTCTCCCGCTTTTCATTTCACATAACATACCGACTCGGATCTAAGAATACCAAGCCCGACGCGCTCTCACGCATGTTTGAGGACCCAGAAGAAGAGCCCAGGCCAGATACCATTCTTTCGTCAGGAAACTTTTTGGCTCTCCAGACAGAACTCTGCTGTAAGTTACAGGAGGCATCCGTGACCATGTCAGCCCCATCCGGGGTGTCCCTCCAGAACAAGGGGGGACTCCTATGGAAGGAAGGGTTGATCACAGTACCAGAAGGAGTCCGAACACTGGTCCTAGGACATTGCCACGACCATCCGATGGCAGGGCACTTCGGCCTGGCAAAAACCCGGGATCTGCTCAAACGTTCATTTTGGTGGCCGAATATGACCAAGGACTGCGAGCGTTATGTCAAGTCCTCTGCCATCTGCCAAAGGAACAAGTCTCCTAGGAATAAGGCCTGGGGACTTCTACGCCCATTGCCGATACCCGATCGGCCCTGGCAAATGATCGCCATGGATTTTATAGTCGAGTTACCCCCGTCCCAGGGCCACTCTGCCATCCTCGTGGTGGTTGACCATCTATCAAAGATGGCTCATTTCCTACCCCTGAAGAATACCCCGTCGGCACTCGAAACTGCACAAATCTTCATACGGGAGGTGGTAAGGCTGCATGGAGTACCAGAAGACATCGTCTCAGATCGGGGAGTCCACTTTACCTCCAAATTTTGGAAATCGTTATGCGAGACGTTGGGTATCAAACTTTCCCTCTCCTCCGCTTTTCACCCGCAGACCAATGGGCAGACAGAGAGGACGAACCAGACCCTGGAGCAGTACCTGAGATGTCATACAACCTTCTTGCAAAATGATTGGCTGACACTTCTACCCTTGGCAGAATTTGCCTATAACAATGCAAATCACTCAGCCACGGGGCAGGCCCCGTTTTTTGCTAACTATGAGTTTCATCCCATTTTTCTTCCTGACTTGGTCACCGAGAGTGCAGTTCCGGCTACCCAAGACACGCTGTCCTTCTTCGCTACCAATAACAAGTTACTTCAGGAAGCCATCTCTAGGGCCCAGGAAGATAACGAGAGGGCCTTTGACAAGAAAGGAAGAGGGGAACTGATGTTACAATCTGGGGATAAGGTATGGTTGGCAACAACTAACCTAAAGATGTTGTGCCCATCGAAGAAGTTAGGACCAAAGTTTGTGGGTCCTTTTCGTGTGAAACGAATGATCAATAAAGTGGCATACGAGCTCATCCTCCCGGAAACCTTTAAAATCCACCCGGTGTTCCATGTATCACTTCTGAAACCAGTTGTTCCGGATCCTTTTCCAGACCGAGAATCCAGACCCCCAGAAGCTGTAACCATTGAAGAACAAGAAGAATTTGAGGTGGAAGCAATTCTTAAATGCCGAAAGAGGGGGGGGCCAGACCCAGTTCTTGATTAAATGGAAAGGCTACGGTCCAGAAGACAATTCCTGGGAACCGGTCCAAAATGTTCATGCCCCCAGACTTGTCCGGGAGTTCCTGCGTGACCACCCGTGGTGGAAGGATCGAGTGGGTATCCGGAGGTTGCCCGTGGGGGGGGGCAATGTCAGGGTCCGCCTCGGCGCTGGTCCCGGCGCAGGCGCAGTGCACCGCTTCACACAGGGATGCGGGCACTAGGTCCGGGCCGGCCGCAGCGAGGCCGCGCATGCGCAGTAGGTGATGCAGGCATGCGCAGGGCACCAATGACAGCACAGGGCGTGGTATTTAAATCTCCCTGAGCTGTCACTTGGTGCCGTTCGGTCTAAATCTGTTCCTGTGTTCCTGATTCTGATTGTGAGTGCTTACCTGGATTGTCTGACCTTGCTGCCTTCTCCTGCCCTGACCTCTGGCTTGCCTGACCTCTCTTCTGTATGCCCCATATATGTTCTGATATACCGTTGCTGACCTGGCATGTGACCCGACTATTCTCTGCCCGCTGTTTTGTACCTCGCATACCCCACGGTTCCCAACTCGGCTTGTTTGACCCTGCACCTGCTCAGCCATCCATCCATCCCGTCGGGATCTCCCGGCCTTCTCACATTAGGCTCTTCCTCTGCGGGAGCCCCTGGCGGATACCCCTACCAGTGGTGAGTGTGGCCAGTAACTGCGACCTGGTCTCAGAGCGCTCCAAGTCCATCCCCACCATCAGGGGCCCTGGTGAACAAGTGCTCTGGGACTTAGATTCCGCACGCTGGAAGCACCTCACCGGTGGGTTGCTAGAGGTACCACCGGGTGGTCCCTTACACTAACAGTACGCTATATCCTTTTCTTGACAAGTCCCCCCAACCTTCCCCTCTCCCTTCTAAGCTAACCCTACAAGACTTATTACAACATTATTCCATGATTGATACCTGGAGGGAACTTAACCCGGCCAAGCGCCAATATACTTTCTACTCCAACCCCCACAAGACCTTCTCTAGGATAGATCACATCCTTATTACAGCCGGATCCTCTTCCCGGCTCTTGACCTCTGAGATAATCCCGATTCCCTGGTCAGACCACTGCGCTATGTTTACATCCATGGCCTCTCTAGCCCCATCCCCTACTGAGTCCTCATGGATTATCAACGACAATTTACTTGCAAATCCAGAACTTTGCTCGGAAATTGAAACCGCCCTCAAAGATTACTTGTCTCTTAACCATACACCAGACATTTCCCCACTCTTACTTTGGGAAGCACATAAACCTGTGATACGCGGATTTTGTATTAGTAAAGCATCCTTTTTAAACAAAGCAAAAAGACAACAGCGTCTTTCTCTGGAGCAATCCTACGACCATTCCCATCAAATCTTCCACGCGACCCCCACACCTGCTAACCGTGTGTCAAGGTCCTACCTTTTCCCAGAGGTTATGTTACTCCATGTGCTGGCATCCATCTTGGATTTCTGCTGAGCATGATGGGAATCTTTTATGCCTTCAGGTCTCTGAGGTCCATCCCCCAGAGGGGTGTGGCTGAGTACATATAAGCCTGGGATCTGCACATGCTCTTTGCACTTGTGTCTTTGTCTTGCTACAGCTCTGTGTATACTCTCGTGACTCTTCTGGTATTCTGACTCGGCTTGTGACTAAGACCATTCTCTGTGTTTCCCTTTGATCTGACCTTCCGTTGCTGAACCCGGCCCGTGACCTGTGATTCTCTGTCTCCTGTTCTGTACTGTTTTGTCCCGTTGTTGTTGACCCGGCTTGTCTGACTACGCTATTGTCATTCTCACCAGCTACACGCCATTGGCAGCGGCCATTACCGCAGCCGGGGTGTCTCGGGGGCCGCGACCTGGTTCCTGGCTGCGTCAAGTCCATCCCCACCATCAGGGGCCCTGGTGAAGGGCAGCCTGGGACTTAGACTCCGCGCCCTGAGGGACTTCGGTCTGTTGGTGGTGGTTGTCGTCAGCCAGTGCATTACCCTGCCACTAGGCCTACCTGTCCGTTCCACAGCCCTGCCCTGACACCGTGAAGCCTTAGAACGATCCCGTTTAGCTCTAGACCTTTTTCTCACAGACCAGAACTCGCACTTCGTAGATCCAGGCACAGATATTATACCAAGGCGAATAAGCCCAGTACTTTCTTAGCCCTCTCGCTTCGTAGGCTGGACCAGATTGCTAAACCTATACGAATACGCAACTCAACTGGCAACCTCACTAGTATTCCGGAACGCATCCTACGAACTTTCCATAAACATCTGTCACAGCTTTACTCTTCCTCCGCACCCTTTGATCCCTCACAAGCTGATGCCCTCTTGGCCCCCATCTCCTTCCAGGCACTGTAGGAACACCAATTAGCCATGCTAGAGCAATCTATCACCCCAGCTGAAACCCAACATGCTATTAAGTGTTTAAAACCTCGCAAGCGCCCAGGACCAGACGGTTTCTCAGCTACTTATTACAAAAAATTTGCCCATCTCCCTGCACCTATCCTTACTAACGCTTTTAACGCGCTACTATCTGGCCATACCTTCCACCGTGAAATGATGCAAGCGAACATCTCGATGATCCCGAAACCAAACTCGGATGACACGCAGTGGTCCAACTATAGGCCAATCTCTCTTCTCAACATTGATATCAAACTGCTAGCAAAAATCCTCTCCACGCGCCTTAATCCGTGTATAGGGTCCTTGATTCATAATGACCAAGTGGGCTTTATTCCAACTCGACAGGCCAGAGATAATGTCAGACATGCATCTCTCTTGGCAAATATAGCCAAATCTCGCAAGATTCCCACTTGTTTCCTGTCCTTGGACATCCGTAAGGCTTTTAACAAAGTCTCATGGCCATATCTCTACTACATTTTACGTTGTTGGGGCTTTGGCCCACACTTTTTAACTTGGGTCCTCTCGCTATATCGAGAGCCTTCGGCCAGAATTCGGTATCTAGGGCACAGGTCAGCTCAGTTTCCAATTTCTCGAGGCATGAGACAGGGCTGCCCTCTGTCCCCCTTGCTCTTTGCCTTGGCCATAGAACTTCTGGCCTTACTAATAAGAGCTAACCCGGATGTGCGGGGATTGGAACTAGGTGGCACCCATCACAAGCTATGTCTTTTTGCAAATGACGTTTTACTCTTTCTTACATCCCCCCTGATTTCCTCTCTCTCCCTACTCCGACTCCTCGAGACGTTTGGCTCGTTCTCTGGTCTTATAGTTAACCCAAACAAATCAATGGCACTCAACATCTCCCTTCCCCCTGATGAGCTGGCCTATCTGAAACAGATTCTACCATTCCCCTGGTCACACCACCATATTCCTTTCTTAGGAATCAAATTGACCCCTAATCTGTCAGATCTTTATACAGCTAACTACACTCCAATGCTAAATCACCTCTCTGCTCTTTTGACCAGGTGGTCCTCCTTGCCCGTCGCATGGATGGGTAGAATTGCAGTTATAAAGATGTCAATCCTCCCAAAAATCTTGTACCTGTTCAGAGTCCTCCCAGTCCCTGTCCCCTCTCATTACCTCCGTATGGTGCAGCGTCGCATTTCCTCCTACGTTTGGGGCAATACCCGTCCTTGTATACCCCTCCCCACCTTATGTCGCTCCAAACTCAGTGGGGGCCTAGGCCTCCCTGATATTGGTAAATACTACCAAGCAGCACACTTAGCACAGTTGCCAAAATACCATGCGACTTCCGAAATCCCTCAGTGGGTAGTCCTTGAGTCGATAGAGTGCGATCCCCTATCTACCACTAACTTACTTTGGTTAAGGCCAGTAGACCGCCGCTCAATAAGCAACCCCATTACCTCCCACTTCTTATCTTTATGGGACAAATTGAAAACCCGCTATCTCCTCCAATCACCACATAACCCCTTGCTCTCGTTTCTTCAAAACCCAGCCTCTCCCCCGGCTTGGCAGACACCTCTCCTATTCCAAGCATGGACCTCTGCTAACCTGCTCCATACACACCATTTCCTACAGCGGAATAAATTTAAATCCTTTGCCTCACTACAGGAAACCTATAGTCTTCCAGCTTCCGAAATTTTTAGATACTTTAAGGGACCGCCCGGCGGTACTACTAGTACTCCACTGAATAGGCGTTCCCAGCGCACGGAGTCTAAGTCCCAGGGTGCTTGTTCACCAGGGCCCCTGATGGTGGGGATGGACTTGGAGCTCCCTGAGACCAGGTCGTGACTACTGGGTGCGTCCGTCAGTGGTAGTAGTATGCGCCAGGGGCTCCCACGGGGAAGAGTCTGATGTGAGGAGGTCAGAAGACCCCACTGCACGGGATGGATGGATGGATGAGCAAGGTCAGACGGGCCGGGTTGGTAACAGAGAGGGCGGCAAGGTACAAGGCAGCGGGCATAGAATGGTCGGGTCACACGCCAGGTCAGCAACAGCAGGTCAAATCCAATAAGGGGCATTCAGGAGAGAGGTCAGGCAAAGCAAGGGTCAGAATAGGAGAAAACAGCAAGGTCAGGTACAATCCGGGTCAATAACTTACAAGGTACAGGTTCACAGGATACAGGATGCAGGAAAGACCAGAAGGCACTGAATGACAGCTCAGGGCCATTTAAATATCCCGCCCTGCGCTGCCATTGGTGCCCAGCGGGCGGCCGCGGCTTCTACTGCGCATGCGCGAACTCGAACGCCGCGGCCGGCCCGGACCTAGTGCCCGTGTCCCTGCACAGGGCGGTGCACTGCGCCTGCGCCGGGACCATCGCGGCAGGGATCGAGGAGATCCCCGACATTGCCCCCCCCCTACGGGCAGCCTCCGGATGCCCACCCGATCTCTCCACCACAGGTGATCGCGAAAGAACCTCCGGACAAGTCTGGGTGCATGGACATTATGGGCTGGTTCCCAAGAATTGTCCTCAGGACCATAGCCCTTCCATTTGATAAGGAATTGGGTCTGGCCTCCCCTCCTTCGACACTTCAGGATTGTTTCAACCTCAAACTCTTCTTCTCCTTCGACCGTTACCGCTTCCGGGGGTCTAGATTCCCGGTCAGGGAAGGCATCTGGGACCACTGGTTTCAGCAGGGACACATGAAAGACCGGGTGGATCTTGAGCGTGTCAGGGAGGGCGAGTTCGTAGGCTACTTCGTTAACCATCCGTTTAATGCAGAAGGGGCCTATAAATTTGGGTCCCAATTTCTTTGACGGGCAAAGCATCTTTAAATTGGACGTCGCCAGCCAAACCTTCTCCCCAGGCCGCAATACCAGATCTCCTCTCCGTTTCCTGTTGAATGCTTTCCTGTAGTCTTCCTGGGCCCGACTGATGGCCACTTGAAGCTTCTTATTGTTCGCAGCGAAGAACGTTACCACATCTTGTGTTGCTGGTACTGGGCATTCCGACACCAAATCCGGGAGGAAGACTGGGTGAAAGCCATAGTTGGCAAAGAACGGGGACTGCCCTGTTGCTGAGTGGCGGGCGTTGTTATACGCAAATTCCGCTAAAGGAAGAAGTGGCAGCCAGTCATCTTGAGTAAACGAGGTATAGCATCTTAAGTATTGCTCCAAGGTCTGATTGGTCCTTTCGGTTTGACCGTTAGTTTGAGGGTGGAACGCAGAGGAGAGAGATAATTTGATGTCCAGGGCTTTGCACAGTGCTCTCCAGAATCTGGACGTGAACTGGACCCCTCGGTCCGAGACAATGTCTTCGGGGACCCCATGCAACCTGACTACCTCACGAATGAAGACTCGCGCGGTCTCGGCCGCCGAGGGGGTTTTCTTCAACGGGATGAAGTGGGCCATTTTGGACAAGCGGTCCACGACTACCAGGATTGCCGTGTGGTCTCGGGATGGCGGAAGCTCGACTATAAAGTCTAGTGAGATCTTTTGCCAAGGCCGTTCAGGAATAGGTAAGGGTCGCAGCAGACCCCAAACCTTGTTTCTTGATGGCTTGTTCTTCTGGCAGGTGACACAGGACCTGACATAGCCCTTACAATCCTTAGCCATGTCTGGCCACCAGAATGAGCGTCGGAGAAGTTCCAGGGTCTTTTCTGGGCCAAAGTGCCCCGCCATTGGGTGGTCGTGGCAATGCCCCAAGACCAGGGTTCGGGCTTCTTCCGGCACCACAATTCGATCTTCCCTCCATAGGAGTCCCCCCTTGTTCCGGAGCGTCCCTCCACCTGGGGTAGAGAAGTTTGTGGATGCCGCCATTAGCCTGGAACGAAGGTCCGACTGAAGGACCAAGAAGTTACCCGAGGACAGGATGGTGTCAGGTACTGGGGTCTCCTTGGCGTCTTCGTACATCCGTGATAACGCATCCGGCTTAGTGTTCTTTGATCCCGGCCGATACGTAATGTGGAAGTTGAATCTCGAAAAGAATAGTGCCCATCTCGCCTGTCGCGGGCGTAGACGCTTGGCGGTTCTCAGATACTCTAAGTTCTTGTGGTCAGTAAATATTAAGATGGGGTGCACCGCACCTTCCAGCAGGTACCTCCATTCCTCTAACGCCGTTTTGATCGCTAGTAGCTCTCGATCACCGATATCATAGTTCCTCTCCGCTGGGGTCAGCTTCCGTGAGAAGAACGCTACAGGGTGGAGCAGTTCCTTGGTGCCTTTTCGTTGGGAGAGGATGGAGCCTACCGCATTCTCCGATGCATCTACCTCCAAGATATAGGGCAGAGCGGCGTCTGGGTGACCCAAAATGGGTGCCGAAGTGAACAGCTTCTTTAAGACTTCGAAAGCTCCCTGCGCTTCTGGTGTCCATCTGAATCGGGTTCCCAGCTTGGTTAGCTGAGTAATGGGGGAGACCAGACCCGAGAAGTTCTTGATGAACTTCCGGTAAAAATTTGCAAAGCCGATGAATCGTTGGACGCCTTTCCTGTCTGTGGGTTCAGGCCAATCCAGTATTGCAGCGACCTTCTGGGGATCCATCGCGACCCCCGCGGTGGAGATAATCAGGCCCAAGAAGGCAATGCTGGATTGTTCAAAACAACATTTTTCTGCCTTGGCGTACAACCCATGCTGCCGCAACCGCCCCAATACTTTTGCTACATGTATTCTGTGTTCCCCCAAAGACGGGGAGAAAATCAGAATGTCATCTAAATAAACGATCACAAAGACATCCAGAAAGTCCCTAAAAATATCATTTACAAAGTGTTGAAAAGTGGCCGGAGCATTGCACAACCCGAACGGCATGACCAGATATTCAAAATGACCGAAGCGGGTGCGGAAGGCCGTCTTCCACTCGTCCCCCTCCCTTATGCAAATCAAGTTGTACGCCCCCCTCAGATCCAGCTTGGTAAAAACCACTGCTGACTTTAAACTTTGGAACAGCTCAGGTACTAACGGTAGTGGGTAACGGTTTTTTATCGTGACCCTGTTCAATTCCCTGTAATCGATACATGGCCTTAAGGTTTTGTCCTTCTTTTCAACAAAGAAGATTCCCGCCCCCGCCGGTGAAGTGGAGTGGCGGATGAACCCCTTCTGGAGGCTGTCCTCGATATATTCCTTTAGGGCCCCCAATTCGGGCTCTGAAAGGGGGAAGATTCGCCCAAAAGGAATTTCTGAGCCGGGTAACAGGTCAATGGGGCAGTCATAAGGGCGGTGGGGGGGTAGAGTATCAGCTCCCCGTTTGCTGAACACATCTAGAAACCCATGGTAGACCGCAGGGATTACTTGTTTTAATTCAGCTTCCCCCTCAGAGCACAGGAGGATTTGGGGGGCCCCCGGGCCCGAAGTGCGGCAGTATATCCGACAGTATGGGGAAGGGAACGTGATTACTCCGGTCTCCCAGTCAATCTGGGGGTTATGGGCCCGTAACCATGGGAGCCCCAGAATGACTGGGAAGAGGGGTGAAGCTATAGCATCCAGGCGGAGGAGTTTCTGGTGCTGGCCGGCAATGACAGTGGTGATGGAGGGGGTTTCCTGGTTCACTACCCCCGATTTTATTCGGGAACCGTCGGCCAAATAAATATTGAACCCCTTCTGTTTCAATTGAAGGGGAATACCCTGCTGGTGAGCAAAATTAATATCCACAAAGCAGCTGCATGCCCCAGAGTCAATTATGGCCGATACTTCCACGGTCCTTTCTGGAAGCTGAAAGGAAAGGGGTACCACTAAGTATTGGGATGGACCAACATTGCCAATGGATAAGGAAGAAGAGGTGCACTTACTCAGTTTCTGCGGGCAGGAACGTGCCATATGACCAGCTTCGCCACAATAGAGGCACAGGTTCTGGGATCGTCTGCGCAGATGTTCCTCTGGGGATAGTTTAGGCCGTGCCAGGCCGAGCTGCATGGGTTCGGGGTTGTCTCCAGGGGGCCGGTTTTGGATGATTGGCCTAGGTGTTTGACTGGGACCCTGAAATGATCCCCAGGGATTTCCATGACCCTGGCCGGACCTCTCAAACCTGCGTTCCCGCAGTCTACGGTCAATTTTAATGGTCAGTGCTATTAAGTCCTCTAAAGTCTCAGGTACCTCCACCCGGGCGAGCTCGTCTTTCAGGCCATCTGATAGGCCAATACGGAACTGATGCAGGAGTGCGAACTCGTTCCAGCGAGTATCCCCCATCCACCGCCTAAATTCAGATGCGTACTCCTCCGCCGCTCGGCGGCCTTGCCGGAGCGTGTACAGAGTAGCTTCAGCAGAAGCTGCCCGCTGCGGGTCATCATAAAGGATGGCCATAGCATCAAAAAAACTGTCAACCGAACTGAGGTGAGGGTCATTTTTTCCCCGTAATCGATGGGCCCAGTCTTGGGGTTCACCCTGCAGGAGGGAGATGACGAACCCCACCTTCACGGATTCAGTCACGAAGGTTCGGGGTTGTAGCTCAAAATAGAGGAGGCAGGACTCGCGGAATGATCTGAAACGTGTGCGGTCCCCGTGGAAACGTTCCGGTAAGGGTACTCGGGGGTTGGCCGCCGGGAGTGGTGCGGATGCCCCAGACACCAGCACAGGGGCTGCTACAGCTGGAGGTGTGGGGACCGCGGCCTGTGGGGCGGGAGCGAATATAGTGCAGGTCTGGAATTGAGTTTCAATCTGCTGACATCTATCCTGCAGGGCCGATACGGCCTGTGTCAAATTGGACAGGTGCCTGCAGATCTCCTCCAGCGGCGAGGGACCTCCTCTAGACTCAGTCATGGCCTTCTGGTACTGTAAGGGACCGCCCGGCGGTACTACTAGTACTCCACTGAATAGGCGTTCCCAGCGCACGGAGTCTAAGTCCCAGGGTGCTTGTTCACCAGGGCCCCTGATGGTGGGGATGGACTTGGAGCTCCCTGAGACCAGGTCGTGACTACTGGGTGCGTCCGTCAGTGGTAGTAGTATGCGCCAGGGGCTCCCACGGGGAAGAGTCTGATGTGAGGAGGTCAGAAGACCCCACTGCACGGGATGGATGGATGGATGAGCAAGGTCAGACGGGCCGGGTTGGTAACAGAGAGGGCGGCAAGGTACAAGGCAGCGGGCATAGAATGGTCGGGTCACACGCCAGGTCAGCAACAGCAGGTCAAATCCAATAAGGGGCATTCAGGAGAGAGGTCAGGCAAAGCAAGGGTCAGAATAGGAGAAAACAGCAAGGTCAGGTACAATCCGGGTCAATAACTTACAGGGTACAGGTTCACAGGATACAGGATGCAGGAAAGACCAGAAGGCACTGAATGACAGCTCAGGGCCATTTAAATATCCCGCCCTGCGCTGCCATTGGTGCCCAGCGGGCGGCCGCGGCTTCTACTGCGCATGCGCGAACTCGAACGCCGCGGCCGGCCCGGACCTAGTGCCCGTGTCCCTGCACAGGGCGGTGCACTGCGCCTGCGCCGGGACCATCGCGGCAGGGATCGAGGAGATCCCTGACAGATACTTACAGCTACAGCACTTTTATGCCCCCTACACAACAATAACAAACCGACCTAACTCCATGTCTCTCTTTGAACGGGCATGTTGCAAGGACCCCCACAGACGTGGCCTCATTTCATGCCTATATTCCCTCCTCACAACCCCGACCACCATGTCCCCCCCCCTTAAATGGGAAACTGACCTAGGCAGGCAGTTAGACTACTCTGAGTGGGACCATGTCTGGACTAATACTAAATCATCTTCGCAAAACATTGTAGCTCTAGAAACCAATTATAAAGTCTTAGCAAGATGGTATTTAGTCCCAGCGAGAATTGCTAAATACACCCCCAACTACTCGCCCAACTGCTTTAGAGGCTGTACTGACCTAGGAACACACTATCATATATGGTGGAACTGCCCAGTAGCTCAAACCTTCTGGGTGGAAATTTTCAACATGTTATCCACACTTAGCACTACTAAACTACAACCCAACCCGATAACCGCACTACTCAATCAACGCCCTCCTGGCGTTTCTAATTCGCAATTCAAACTCCTTCTGCAAGTCATCACAGCAGCCAAGCAGGTCATTGCGAAATCCTGAAAATCCCCCTCATTAAATATTACAGTGGTTAGGACCAGAGTCACGCAAGCTATGATACATGCAAAAGTGGAAGCCACAATTCTTGACACGATCCCTAAATTCTTAAATGTTTGGAGTCTCTGTGTAGAGTGTTTTCTCCCACCTAACTTCGATGAATCTCTTCTTCTCCCCTGATTTGTTTGTAGTACGCCTTGGACACTGCCCATGTTTCACCCTATACGATGTATAGGTGTTGCCAGGTTCCTACTTACCGCTCATGGAGTCATTACTATTACCCTTCCCCTTCCCCCCCCCTTTTTTTTTCTTTTTCCCCCCATTCCCACCCCCTTTCGATCCCCCCCTAAATTTCTACAACCTTCCATAATGTTTCAGTGAGCCATTACCGTAACTGACCAACTTCACGACATTTATTGCTACCAACTCCCACCCACTAGTAACTACCAGAAACTTAGTATTGTTTTTGTGATCCTCTCTTTCCTTCCTAACCATAAGGACACTGAAGTTGTAATTTTCTATTTCTTATGTTTTGTCGTCAGTACAATGTCTATATTATATTGGTGATGTCTCTGTCCCTGTTACATTGCTTCGCTGTTAATAAAATGTTTGAACAAGAGAAATACTGTGTGAGCTGTGATTGGTCACAGCTTGTCACATGGTACAAGGCTGTTGTGAATAGCCCTGTACCTTGTGATCTCTGAGATCATTCACAGATTTCACACGTAGAAAGCAATGAGGTCAGGAAGTGACATCTTGTTTACTACTCTGCATGTGATCACTGGTCAATCAGTGACCACATGAATCGGGACCTCACACAGAGGTACTGTACAGCGATCGGTGTTTCTCTGTGTGGGCACCCCGATCGTGGTGCCGTGCGCTCCCAGGAAACGTGCACAGGCAGTGAATGAGGATATCGTTTAAATCCTGATTTAATCCCCCTGACGAAGCCACGTGACCAGGCGGCGCAACGCGTAGGGGAAGGGCTCAGATGTCATCATGCACGCAGGATACCAGATGGCGAGTATAGAGCGTGTGCAGTGCACACACAGAGGAGGCTTTTTTTGAGACACATCTTAAGCGCAATTTACATGGTTTACCATATGAGTGTACAGATATTTGTTCACAATAAAAGGTATAAAGGATAAGGCACTATATTTTTCTTTCTTTCTTGGTATATAAATAATGGAGAAATAAAGAGAGGAGGAGAAGGAGACATAAAGACCCCCGGAGGACCGAGGGAGAGATTTACCCATCCAGTCCACACACAGAGATCACTGTATCTAGGAACCCCCTGGTGGAAGAATGACATCATTACATCCTACTACCCATTATCTTTGGCATACAAGTAACATCGGAAGAACCATATACATCCAATAAGGACATAAAGTTGTTTTTGCCTAAATTATACGTTAGGCTTACATTAAGGTGAGCGCATATATAGCAAAGATTTTCTGAGCACAATCACAAAGTGAATAATATTTTGTATTCGCCAAAATATATTTTTGGACACTTAATATCTATTTTTACACATTTTAATTTGTGTTATAATTATTATTTGCTATCAAAATTGAATTTATTTTATATAGTTTTTTCTTTTTGCTTTTTTGGATCACAAGTATTAACACGGATAATATTTTTATTACTAATTGTATATATATAGCTCGATAAAATATGTTCTAATTCACTTTAGTATTTATTTGGAGCGAGACACATATTTTTAATTGAATTCGCTGGCCAATCAGTGATCACGTGAATCGGGACCTCACACAGAGGTCCTGTACAGCGATCAGTGTTTCGCTGCGTGGGCACCAGAAAGCGGTGCCGCACTCTCCCAGGGAGCAATCACAGGCAGTGAATGCAGAGGCCATTTATAAACAGCCACTCGCCCCTGCACTGCTCCCGTCGGCCATTTATGTACATGGGCTGGATGGGATGTGGTTAACTACAAGCCTACAGGGCACTTACACCCCCTTCCTGCCTACAGGACACTTCTACCCCCTTCCTGCCCACCGGGCACTTCTACCCCCTTCCTGCCCACCGGACACTTAAACCCCCTTCCTGCCTACAGGGTACTGACACCCCCTTCCTGCCTACAGGGCACTTCTACCCCCTTCCTGCCTACAGGGCACTTCTACCCCCTTCCTGCCTACAGGGCACTTCTACCCCCTTCCTGCCTACAGGGCACTTCTACCCCCTTCCTGCCTACAGGACACTTCTACCCCCTTCCTGCCTACCAGGCACTGACACCCCTTTCCTGCCTACAGGGCACTTCTACCCCCTTCCTGCCTACAGGGCACTGACACCCCCTTCCTGCCTACAGGGCACTGACACCCCCTTCCTGCCTACAGGGCACTTCTACCCCCTTCCTGCCTACAGGGCACTGACACCCCCTTCCTGTCTACAGGGCACTTCTACCCCCTTCCTGCCTACAGGGCACTGACACCCCCTTCCTGCCTACAGGGCAATGACACCCCCTTCCTGCCTACAGGACACTTCTACCCCCTTCCAGCCTACAGGGCACTTCTACCCCCTTCCTGCCTACAGGACACTTCTACCCCCTTCCTGCCTACAGGGCACTTCTACCTCCTTTCTGCCTACAGGACACTTCTACCCCCTTCCTGCCTACCGGGCACTTCTACCCCCTTCCTGCCTACCGGGCACTGACACCCCTTTCCTGCCTACCGGGCACTTCTACCCCCTTCCTGCCTACAGGGCACTTCTACCCCCTTCCTGCCTACAGGGCACTTCTACCTCCTTTCTGCCTACAGGACACTTCTACCCCCTTCCTGCCTACCGGGCACTGACACCCCTTTCCTGCCTACAGGGCACTTCTACCCCCTTCCTGCCTACAGGGCACTGACACCCCCTTCCTGCCTACAGGGCACTGACACCCCCTTCCTGCCTACAGGGCACTTCTACCCCCTTCCTGCCTACAGGGCACTTCTACCCCCTTCCTGCCTACCGGGCACTTCTACCCCCTTCCTGCCTACAAGGCACTTCTACCCCCTTCCTGTCTACAGGGCACTTCTACCCCCTTCCTGCCTACCAGGCACTTCTACCCCCTTCCTGCCTACAGGGCACTTCTACCCCCTTCCTGCCTACAGGGCACTTCTACCCCCTTCCTGTCTACAGGGCACTTCTACCCCCTTCCTGCCTACCAGGCACTTCTACCCCCTTCCTGCCTACAGGGCACTTCTACCCCCTTCCTGCCTACAGGGCACTTCTACCTCCTTTCTGCCTACAGGACACTTCTACCCCCTTCCTGCCTACCGGGCACTGACACCCCTTTCCTGCCTACAGGGCACTTCTACCCCCTTCCTGCCTACCGGGCACTGACACCCCTTTCCTGCCTACCGGGCACTTCTATCCCCTTCCTGCCTACAGGGCACTTCTACCCCCTTCCTGCCTACAGGGCACTTCTACCTCCTTTCTGCCTACAGGACACTTCTACCCCTTTCCTGCCTACCGGGCACTGACACCCCTTTCCTGCCTACAGGGCACTTCTACCCCCTTCCTGCCTACCGGGCACTGACACCCCTTTCCTGCCTACCGGGCACTTCTACCCCCTTCCTGCCTACAGGGCACTTCTACCCCCTTCCTGCCTACAGGGCACTTCTACCTCCTTTCTGCCTACAGGACACTTCTACCCCCTTCCTGCCTACCGGGCACTGACACCCCTTTCCTGCCTACAGGGCACTTCTACCCCCTTCCTGCCTACCGGGCACTGACACCCCTTTCCTGCCTACCGGACACTTCTACCCCCTTCCTGCCTACAGGGCACTTCTACCCCCTTCCTGTCCAAGCCAATTTCCAGCTCTCAGTGCTATCACGCTTTGAATGACAATTGCGCGGTCATGCAACACTGTACCCATATAAAATTTTTATCATTTTTTTGAGACAGATAGAGCTTTTTTTTGGTGGTATTTCATCACCTCGGGGTTTTTTATTTTTTCTTAAACAAACCAAAAACCACTGAAAATGTTGAAAAAAAAACATTTTTTCTTAGTTTTTGTTATAAATCTTTGTAAATAAGTGATTTTTCTCCTTCACTGATGTGCGCTAATGAGGCTGCAGTGATGGGCACTGATAGGCTGCATTAATGGACACTGATAGGTGGCACTGATGGGCACTGATGAGGAGGCACTAGTAGAGGGCACTGATGGGCTTTGACAGGCATCACTGATGGGCACTGATAGGCGGCACTGAGTGGCACTGATAGTCAGCACTGACTGGCACTGTTAGGCAGCACTGACTGGCACTGATAGGTGGCACTGATGCACACTGATAGGCGGCACTGATTGGCAGCACTGATAGGTGGCACTGATTGGCATTGATAGGTGGCACTGATTGGCATTGATAGGTGGCACTGACTGGCACTGATGGGTGACACTGAAAGGCAGCTCAGATGGGCACTGATATGTGGAATTGATGTGGCACTGATGGGCACTGACAAGAGGAACTGATGAGCACTGACACAAGGCACTGATGGACACTGACAGGTGGCACTGCTGGGGATACACTGATCATCAGGGCACACTGATCATCAGTGCCTTGATGATCAGTGTACATGTCCTCTCTGTGGAAAGCCTATTACTGGCTCTCCTCTGTCAGTGTGACAGCTCGAGAGGAGAGAAATGCCAGTAACTCGCATTTCCCTGTTTACATGTGATCAGCTGTGATTGGACACAGCTGATCACATGACCGAGCCGCCATCTTCGGCTATTTCCGTGATCGGCTGTGTCCAAGGGACACAGCACACCGCCGATCGCCGCGCTGCACGCTCCCTGAGCCGCGCATGCGCGGTGAGAATGGGAGGACGCCATATGACGTCCTCCCAGAACGGGAGAACCGCCTTGAGTCCATCATATTACTATATGGCGGGTGGGAGGTGGTTAAAGAAGAAATATTGATTTATGGACACAAATTTTTGCAGTTTTTTTATTTATTTATATAAGTTAATGGACTTTATGTTGGACACTTATTCACATATTTTTTTCACTGATCGAAAAATATTTTTAATTAAATTTTTATTGATTTATGCGACATATTTATTTTTTATTATTTGGCATCTATTTTCTGTGTTCACTTGTTTACAGATATATCACTTTGAAGAGCGCTGCGTTTTTGTGTCTTGATGAGCAGGATGGTGACTCTGGATTCTTGTATGAAGAGTGATATCAGATTCCATTATCACCATCAAAGACTTCACTGTATATGTGATAATTCCCAGGAAATTCAGGCCGTCTTGGATACCACACGCGGTCCAACACCGTATTAGGGGACGATTTTCTTCTTGTTCCATACTTGTTTCCAAAATTTTGTTCAACTCATATATATATATACCGTATTTTTTGCTCCATAAGATGCACTTTTTCCCCCTCAAAAAATGGGGGAATGTCTCTGCATCTTATGGAGCGAATATGGAGCGTCCGCCCCGGTATTCCCCCCTCACAGCCGTGTTAGAATACCGGGCCGACCGCTCGGCTCTTCTGTGCAGCAGATCCTGCTCCTCGGTCCAGCTGTGTCCTCATCACCTCATCATCTTCAGTGTGGGCACCCGGCTGTTACAGCTTGCGGCTTCACTGCTGGGAGCCCACTGCGCATGCGTGAGAAATGCTGCACTTTGTGAATGGTCCCGTAGTCTTCTGGGACCTGTCATGTGTCCTAGAAAACTACGGGGAGAGAGGTGATCGCAGCAGAAGTGGGAGCGGGTACCTGTCAAATTTGGGTACCCGCTCCCCAAAGGTCCGCAGTCTCTGGTCATCTCCTGTACTATGTCTGCAGTCTCTGGTCAACTCCTGTACTGTGTCCGCAGTCTCTGGTCATCCCCTGTACTGTGTCCGCAGTCTCTGGTCATCTCCCGTACCTTGTCCGCAGTCTCTGGTCATCCCCTGTACTATGTCCGCAGTCTCTGGTCATCCCCTGTACTGTCCGCAGTCTCTGGTCATCCCCTGTACTGTGTCCGCAGTCTCTGGTCATCTCCTGTACTGTGTCCGCAGTCTCTGGTCATCCCCTGTACCGTGTCCGCAGTCTCTGTTCATCTCCTGTACCGTGTCTGCAATCTCTGGTCATCTCCAGTACTGTGTCCGCAGTCTCTGGTCATCCCCTGTACCGTGTCCACAGTCTCTGGTCATCTCCTGTACCGTGTCCACAGTCTCCGGTCATCTCCTGTACCGTGTCCGCAGTCTCCGGTCATCTCCTGTACCGTGTCCGCAGTCTCTGGTCATCCCCTGTACCGTGTCCGCAGTCTCTGGTCATCTCCTGTACCGTGTCCGCAGTCTCTGCTCATCTCCTGTACTGTGTCCGCAGACTCTGGTCATCTCCTGTACGGTGTCCGCAGTCTCCGGTCATCTCCTGTACCGTGTCTGCAGTCTCCGGTCATCTCCTGTACCGTGTCCGCAGTCTCTGGTCATCTCCTGTACCGTGTCCGCAGTCTCTGGTCATCTCCCGTAACGTGTCCGCAGTCTCTGGTCATCTCCCGTACCGTGTGCGCAGTCTCTGGTCATCTCCCGTACTGTGTCCGCAGTCTCTGGTCATCCCCTGTACTGTGTCCGCAGTCTCTGGTCATCTCCCGTACTGTGTCCGCAGTCTCTGATCATCTCCTGTACTGTGTCCGCAGTCTCTGGTCATCTCCTGTACTGTGTCCGCAGTCTCTGGTCATCTTCTGTACTGTGTCCGCAGTCTCTGGTCATCTTCTGTACTGTGTCCGCAGTCTCTGGTCATCCCCTGTACTGTGTCCGCAGTCTCTGGTCATCTCCTGTACTATGTCCGCAGTCTCTGGTCATCTCCTGTACTATGTCCGCAGTCTCTGGTCATCTCCTGTACTATGTCCGCAGTCTCTGGTCATCTCCTGTACTATGTCCGCAGTCTCTGGTCATCTCCTGTACTGTGTCCGCAATCTCTGGTCATCCCCTGTACTGTGTCCGCAGTCTCTGGTCATCTCCTGTACTATGTCCGCAGTCTCTGGTCATCCCCTGTACCGTGTCCGCAGTCTCTGGTCATCTCCTGTACTATGTCCGCAGTCTCTGGTCATCCCCTGTACTGTGTCCGCAGTCTCTGGTCATCTCCTGTACTATATCCGCAGTCTCTGGTCATCTCCTGTACTGTGTCCGCAGTCTCTGGTCATCCCCTGTACCGTGTCCGCAGTCTCTGGTCATCTCCTGTACTATGTCCGCAGTCTCTGACCATCTCCTGTACTGTGTCCGCAGTCTCTGGTCATCTCCTGTACTGTGTCCGCAGTCTCTGGTCATCTCCTGTACTATGTCCGCAGTCTCTGACCATCTCCTGTACTATGTCCACAGTCTCTGACCATCTCCTTTAGTATGTCTGCAGTCCATTGGTTCAGAATATTTTTTTCTTGTCTCCCTCCTCTAAAACCTAGGTGCATCTTTTGGAATGTAAAATACGATATATAAATATATGGATATATATAGAATGTATATCGATTATATATGAATCTGGGCTACTTGAATGTGTCTCTTAACATGGCATATACAATTAGTACAATAAACATCCCCCCTTTTAAAAGCCAACCATTTATTTAATGACACCATGTTCCAAATTATTCTGCAAATTCTATTTGTCACAAAGATGAAATATTTTGTGTTTTAGTGTAACTCATGGATGTCATTGTGTGTCAGGGCTCTTTTGATCACTGTAAACAATCTCGGACACCTGTGATCATTAGATTGGCCGGTGAGCCCAATTGAATGAAAAACTACTAAAGGACGGCGTTCCACATTATTAAGCAGAGCGCCATTTTCCAGCAATATGGGGAAGAAAAAGGATCTCTCTGCTGCTGAAAAGAGTGAAATAGTTCGATGCCTTGGACGAGGGATGAAAACATTCGATATTTCAGGAAAACGTAAGCGTGATCATCGCACTATGAAGAGATTTGTGGCTGATTCAGAGCACAGACGGGTTGGTGCAGATAAAGGCACATTGAGGAAGATTTCTGCCAGATCCATGCATTGGATCAAGAGAGCAGCTGCTAAAATCCCATTACATAGCAGCAAACAGATATTTGAAGCTGCTGGTGCCTCTGGAGTCCCACGGACATCAAGGTGTAGAGTCCTCCAGAGTCCTGCAACTGTGCAGAAACCTTCTATTCGGCCACCACTAACCAATGCTCACAAGCAGAAAAGGCTGCATTGGGCAGAAAAATACATGAAGACTCATTTTCAAACAGTCCTATTCACTGATGAGTGCCATGCAACCCTGGATGGTCCAGGTGGATGGAGTAGTGGATGGTTGGTGGAAGGCCACCCTGTTCCAACAAGGCTGCGACGTCAGCAAGGCAGTGGTGGAGTCATGTTTTGGGCCGGAATTATGGGAACAGAGCTGGTCGGCCCCTTTAGGGTCCCCGAAGGTGTAAAGATGACCTCTGCAAAGTATGTGGAGTTATTATTATTATTATTATTATACAGTATTTATAAAGCGCCAATAGTTGGCTCAGCGCTGTACGTTACAAAGGGGGACAGAACATGTGACAGAACAATACCAATACAATGCAAAACATGAGGGGATCGAGGGCCCTGCTCTTTCGAGCTTACAATCTAGGAGGGAGGGGGTGGTGGCACAGGAGGAGATAGCTGTGGGGGATGGAGTGGTAGGAAGAGTGGAGGAGGTCGGCAAGTTAGCAGGGAGTGGGGTAGGCTTCCCTGAAGAGATGGGTTTTCAGGGTGCGCCTAAAGGAGAGGAGAGTAGGTGATAATCTGATGGGTTGGGGCAGGGAGTTCCAGAGGATGGGTGACACCCTGGAGAAGTCCTGGAGGCGGGCATGGGAGGAGGAGACCAGGGAACTAGAGAGAAGGAGGTCTCGTGAGGAGCGGAATGTGCGTGTTGGGCGGTACTTGGATATTAGGTCAGTGATGTAGTTCGGGGCAGTATGGTGGACAGCTTTGTACGTCAGTGTTAGGATTTTGAATTTGTTCCTTTGCTCAATCGGAAGCCAGTGGAGGGATTGGCAGAGGGGGGTGGCGGAGACAGAGCGGTTGGAAAGGTGAATGAGTCTGGCAGCCGTATTCAGGATGGACTGAAGCGGGGATAGCCAGCGGCGAGGCAGGCCAGTGAGGAGGGAGTTGCAGTAGTCGAGTCGTGATATGATGAGGGAGTGGATGAGCTGTTTAGTGGTTTCTGGGGTTAGGAACGTGCGGATTTTGGCGATGTTGCGGAGGTGGAGTCTGCACGAGTTTGTTAAAGATTGGACTTGGGGCTGGAAGGATAGGTTGGAGTCCAGAGTGACACCCAGTACTCTGGCCTGCAGGGCAGGTTTGATGGTAGCGTTGTTGGATGTGACTGAGAAATCAATGGGGGGTGGTGTCCGGGCTGGGGGGAAGACAAGAAATTCGGTTTTGGAGAGGTTCAATTTAAGGAAGTGGAGCGACATCCAGTCTGATATGTCGCTCAGTAGGTGTGTGATTCGGGCTGAGACCAAGGGGGTGAGGTGGGGGGTTGAGAGATAGATTTGTGTGTCGTAAGCATAAAGGTGGTAGTTGAAGCCGTGAGAGTGTATGAGTTGGCCAAGGGAGGAGATGTAGATGGAGAAGAGAAGGGGCCCGAGGACAGAGCCTTGAGGGACCCCAACAGAGAGGGGGAGTGAAGGGGAGGTGGTAGCATTATAGGTAACGCTGAAGGAGCGTTGTGACAGGTAGGATGAGAGCCAGGAGAGAGCAGAGTCTCTGAGGCCGAGGGAGTGTAGTTTTTTGAGGAGGAGGGGGTGGTCGACTGTGTCGAAGGCCGCAGAGAGGTCAAGGAGTAGGAGCACTGAATAGTGGCCATTAGCTTTGGCGGTTAGCAGGTCGTTGGAGAGTTTGAGTAAGGCAGTTTCGGTGGAGTGTAGGGGACGGAAACCGGACTGTAGGGGATCGAGGAGGTTGTTGTCGTTGAGGTGAGAGCATAGGCGGGTGTAGACTAGGCGCTCGAGGAGTTTAGATGTAAATGGGAGCAGGGAGATGGGTCTGAGGTTGTTCGGGTCATTGGGGTCCAGGGAGGGCTTTTTAAGTATGGGGGTGATGTGTGCATGTTTCAGAGGGGAGGGGAAAGTGCCTGAGGAGAGGGAGAGATTGAAGATGTGGGTGAGGGAGCGTAGGATGGAGGAGGAGGAAGGTCGTAGGAGTTGTGAGGGGATAGGGTCGAGGGGGCAGGTGGTGAGGCGGGCATCAGAGAGGATCTTGGAGACTTCCTCGATGGTAGTAAGGTCAAAGGTGCGGAGTGTGGGGGGAGCTTCAGTATGAGGAATGTAGGGTGGGGTGGAAGAGGAGGTCAGAGCAGTGGTGGGGCCGTGGGAGAGGGGTGATGAGGGGGTAACTGAGTGAGGGTGAAGGGGGTTGGAGAGAGTTTGAGCAGCGACGAAGTCCCTGCGGGTTATGTCGAGGGGGAGGGGGGACAAGGGGGTAGCTGTGTGAGAGGGGACGGGTTGAGAGGGCATGTGAGTTGCGGCAATGTCCTTGCGAATTGTGTCAATCTTGTTTTTGAAGTGATTGGCAATCTCAAGGGCAGTGAGTGAGGTGCTGGGTGGAGGTGGGGGTGGAGAGAGTAGAGAGTTGAAGGCAGAGAAGAGTCGGCGAGGATTGGAGGAGAGGGCCTTGATGAGGGTCAAGAAGTAGGCCTGTTTGGCAGCATGGAGGGAGGAGGTGTAGGTGCGGAAGGCAGATTTATAGCGGGTGAAGGCTTGTTGGGATTTGGTTTTGTGCCATAGTCGCTCCAGGGCACGACTTTGTCGTTTGAGGGTTTTGGTGTGATCAGTCTGCCAGGGCTGGAGCGGTCGGGGTCTGATGTTGCGTGTGGTTAAAGGCGCTAGTGAGTCAAGGGCTGTTGAGAGCGCATTGTTGTAGGCGGTCAAAGCCAAGTCGGGGCAGGACAGGGGGAGGATGTGGTCATGGAGTTGGTCAGCTGCAGAGTGGAGGGAGGCAGGGTTAAGGTTGCGGAGGTTACGGCTGGTAGTAGTGTGACATTTGGAGGGGTAGGCATTGGAGGACGAGGAGATAGAGAAGGTGATCAGGTTGTGGTCAGAGAGAGGGAAGGGGGTGTTAGTGAGGTTGTGGGGAGCGCAATGACTGACCACTCTCTTCCCTGGTACAGAAGGAAGAACTATGCTTTCCGTAATAAAATCATCTTCATGCATGACAATGCACCATCTCATGCTGCAAAGAATACCTGTGCATCAATGGCTGCTATGGGGATAAAAGGAGAGAAAGTCATGGTGTGGCCTCCATCCTCCCCTGACCTCAATCCTATTGAGAACCTTTGGAGCATCCTCAAGCAAAAGATCTATGAGGGTGGGAGGCAGTTTACATCCAAAGAGCAGCTCTGGGAGGCTATTCTGACATCTTGCCAACAAATTCAAGCAGAAACTGTCCAAAAACTCCCAAGTTCAATGGATGCCAGACTTGTGATCTGCTATCAGATAAGGGCTCCTATGTTACAATGTAACGTGACCGCTTCAAATGTTTACAAAGTTACAATGTTGGGAAAAGTTTGATTGAAATTGCTTTTGATTTCAGTAAATCTGCTGCAAACACAACAAATGACAATTTTCAGTTCTTTACAACCTAGAAAGTGTATGGAAACTTCCTGTGCGGAATAATCCGGAACAAAAATCCTGTTATCATTAGGAGGTTTGTGCAATAAAATGTGAATTGTCCTCTTCTAGTTGTCACCTGAGAATTCTGCCGACTGTTATTTACATCAATTATTGAGGGAAATGAGGAAATATCATCTGCAGAATAATTTGGAATACGGTGTATATTTAAATACTGTATAGGAGAAACAAACATTGTATTGCCGGCAATTTTGCGGACAGTGAGAGGGAGGTCGGAGATCGCGGTCCATCTCACTTTGGTCACACAATTACTATGTAATCTATGATAGGATCGTAGTAACATCAGAGGTGTACTTAGGTTTTGTGCTGCCCTAGGTAATACAAACATTGGACACCCCCCCTCCCGGCGAAGAGAGCTTGCCACCAACCAACACCAGACCCCCCCCTCGGAGAGAGCCTGACAGTGACTAATAACAACACCCCTGCCCCACCCCCACCCGAGAGAGCCTTCCACTAATGCCCCACCCCCGACAGAAAAAAAGACACTCACCTTCACAGCTCTGGACACCCCCCCCCCAACGGAGAGAGACTAAAGGTGACCAACAACACTCCTGCTCCACCCCCACCCGAGAGAGCCTTCCAATAACACCCCACCCCAACCCCTGACAGAAAAAAAGACACTCACCTTCACAGCTCTGGACATCCTCCCCCCACGGAGAGAGCCTGATGGTGACCAACAACACCCCTGCTCCACACACACCCAGGAGAGCCTTCCACTAACACCCCACCAACAGAAAAAAAGACACTGACCTTCACAACTCTGGACATCCCCCCCATGGAGAGAGTCTGATGGTGACCAACAACACCCCTGCTCCACCCCCACCCACGAGAGCCTTCCACTAACACCCCCCGACAGAAAAAAAGACACTCACCTTCACAGGTCTGGCTATCCCCAGGAATGACAGTGGGACTCTGCATACACCATCAAGCAGCCCACAGCCTTTCTCAGATCCCACCTGGTCCCCATGTCCCTCCTCCAGGGGCCAGTGCTGCCCATCTAAAAAAATTCCGCCCTAGGCAAATGCCTTGTTTATCTTGTGGTAAATACGCCCCCGAGTAACATAAGCACTTATTATCCAACTCACTCTGTGCTGGAATCCAGTTTGTTCAGATTGAATTTTCTTGGTGTACATTCCGTGTAGAGCGTGGGCCAGAACATACACAGCCCTGTATGCATAGGAGGGTATAGATGTATAATTAAAAAATATTATAGAAATATTTACATCTGTACAATGTCTGAGAGGGCGAGAAGTGTAACGTTGTAAACATTTATTTTTGTCCGGATTTGGGGAAAGGCACAAAAGCGAAGAAATCCCAATATCTTGCAGTATTGGGTCAGTTAAGCAGCTGGAGAAGTTGACACCAACATCATGATGATTGAAGTTCACGCGTTTCATTTGTGGCCACTGAAATATGAAGGTGCAGCTGACTGATTTAAACTTAGCATAGAAGGCATTTAAGAATTTACTCCACGACGGCGGGAAAATATATGTGATAGTTTCTATAGTAGAGGGTATAATAGAAACAAAATGAGAAAAGTACGCTGTGAAAGTTCCACACATTACCACGACTTTAGCTGTTGATTCATTCATCATCTTTACGTTCCGATAATGATCTTCAAGATGTGAAGTGCTTTTAAAGATATAATGTGTGCAGATCCCGTGTTGGCTCATCATCCTGCTCAGTTCTTGGGCCTCATCATCACTGCTGCCATCCCATGATGATATTATTCCAACCCAGTTCCACCCAAAATGCTTCAAGAAATGTACAACAGCCGTATAATAGGCCTGATTGTCCGGTGTCATATGGAATAAAGTTGGATACATTCTTCCATCACTCCGGGGAGGGTGAGAGATTCGATAACTAAGCTGGATGATACGTTGGGAGATATTTTCATGGGATGGTATTATTATCATTCAAACAAAGAAAATATATAAATGACACACAAAGATCTCTATCATATTTTAATGGTTGAACTGGATGGACTTTTGTCTTTTTTCAGCCAGACTAACTATGTAACTATATTTATTTTCTCTGTTCTAATAAAAAGAAGTACTTGCCAGAATTTATATCCAAGAGATCTAAGTAGATGACGGCACACAATGCCTACTTACCTTCTACACCCTCACATTCAGCCCTTAATTCACCTACAACTCCTCATTCTAAGGCTACATAGTTACATAATTAGTCTGGCAGAAAAAAGACAAAAGTCCATCCAGTTCAACCATAGAAAAAAAAAGAGTTATAATCCTACACCCACAGTTGATCCGGAGGAAGTCGGAAAGAAAGAGTCTACCAGCTATACTATGTAGCATTGAAAATGATCAGTCCAGTTGACTGCCTGTCTCAATTCTTGAGGCCCTAAAATTCCAGGACAGTACTAATACCCCCCCCCCAATGACCCCTTTTTTGGAAAGCTGGAGAGAGAGCTGGAGTACTCTTAAAGGAGAAACTATTTTGTCCCCATATGTACATAGTTGCTAAGGAGTTTGTCCTCAAGTTCACAGTTCCCTTGGGCATCCCATACACCCCTCAACCCCTCCGAGTTCTAAACCCCTAAATAAAATTACAAAACCAAGATCAAAGAAAGTTTTCTGACTCCAGTGTGCAGAATGTGGAAGAAAATGCGTGTTGCCTGGCTGTGCAGAGCATTAGAGGGACTCAATAATTGTTATTGCTCCTGCAAAGCAAAGTGTAAAAAAAAAAAAAAGATTACTAATCACCCCCCCAGAGTAGTACAATGTTACCAACTGCATTTAAAAAAATATTTAAAAATGTAAAAATAAAATAAAAAATACTGCCCTGAGAATTTTAATTTTTTTTTAGGTTTTTTTTTTAACAGCTTGCCAACTGCCTGCCTACAATCTGCGGGCGAGTGGTGGGTCTGGGCAAAGCGATGTATCCTTACGGCACTTTCTATTTTGGGGTGTATCTGCACCCCCACTGTCCCCCCGTCAGTCCAGGGAGAGAAGAGAGAACACCGCACTGTGAGTAAAAGCGCTACAATTTACACACACACGGTGGATTAGCACATTAACTCCCCTGGCGGTATTCCCGAGTTTATTTCAGGGTAAAGTTTCAGTACCACAAGCGGTGACCCCCCCCGAGCTACACTCGGGCTTACCATGCGGTGCTGCTCTGGGATCTGTTCTTCACTTACCTTGTCCTGCGCTCCCGCGATGTCCCTCCTGCAGTGTCCCCGGCAATGTCCTCCGGAGGATGCCGGCATCTCTCATCTGGGTTCCGTCCCCTACGAGCGTCAGGACGTACGGGGGACGGAACTGGCGGGAAATTTGAAAATGTCAAAAAGTGACATTCACTAAATTCACTAAAATCACATAGTATAACATTCCTGTATCAAACCATTTCACATACATTTTGTCCCGAGTGCTTTGTCCGGCGCCCTGCCTGCATTTTTACTGTTCTTTCTGCCTGGAAACTGAGAAACGTCCATGGCGTCCAAAAAGCGTCCCTTTAGGTCAGATGCGGTTTTAGACCGGCTAGAGAACAGCGATAGTAAATCAGAACCACTTGCAGAATTGAGTGATAATGATTGGTGGGGGAAATTCCTCATCAGACACTGAAAACGATTCTGCGACTGAGCTCAGCGATGTGCGAACTTGGTGCTATATTTCACATTTCAGTGTTTTTGGTTTTATTATATTATTGAATTAAATTTATTATTATTATATTATTATTTTTTAGGATTATTTATTAAATTATAATTTATGATTTCGTGTTTCAAATTTTATCCTACCCGGGATGTTTACTAGACTCTTGTTCGGACAGATTTCAGTGAGTTATTCCTAAAAATTACAGGCCTACAATAAAAAAAATACATATTTCCGTGAAAAAAAAGTACTACTTTGAGCACAGAAATATGGACATAATCAGACTGCTAGGGAGGTTAACCCTTTGATCACCCCGTCACCCAGCCACTGGCATTAGTACAGTGTCAGTATATAGAATTTTTCACTGTTCACTGTATTCCTGCCACCAGTGACATCAGATGATATCAGGGTCAGTTAGCGCCCCTCCCAGCCAGGGTCAGCCAGTGTTAGATTGCCCGCACACTATAGGTCACTGATCTCCCCCATTACTAGTACAGTGTCACTATAGGAACCACTGATGTATTATACATGGAGATCATATCCCACTTATGTATTATACATGGAGATCATATCCCCCTTATGTATTATACATGGAGATCATATCCCCCTTATGTATTATACATGGAGATCATATCCCCCTTATGTATTATACATGGAGATCATATCCCCCTTATGTATTATACATGGAGATCATATCCCACTTATGTATTATACATGGAGATCATATCCCCCCTTATGTATTATACATGGAGATCATATCCCTCCTTATGTATTATACATGGAGATCATATCCCCCCTTATGTATTATACATGGAGATCATATCCCCCCCTTATGTATAATACATGGAGATCATATCCCCCCTTACGTATTATACATGGAGATCATATCCCCCTTATGTATTATACATGGTGATCATATCCCCCCTTATGTATTATACATGGAGATCATATCCCCCCTTATGTATTATACATGGAGATCATATCCCCCCTTATGTATTATACATGGAGATCATATCCCCCCTTATGTATTATACATGGAGATCATATCCCCCCTTATGTATTATACATGGAGATCATATCCCCCCTTATGTATTATATGTGGAGATCATATCCCCCCTTATGTATTATACGTGGAGATCATATCCCCCCCTTATGTATTATACATGGAGATCATATCCCCCTTATGTATTATACATGGAGATCATATCCCCCTTATGTATTATACATGGAGATCATATCCCCCCTTATGTATTATACATGGAGATCATATCCCCCCTTATGTATTATACATGGTGATCATATCCCCCCTTATGTATTATACATGGAGATCATATCCCCCCTTATGTATTATACATGGAGATCATATCCCCCCTTATGTATTATACATGGAGATCATATCCCCCCTTATGTATTATACATGGAGATCATATCCCCCCTTATGTATTATACATGGAGATCATATCGCCCTTATGTATTATACATGGAGATCATATCCCCCCCTTATGTATTATACATGGAGATCATATATCCCCTTATGTATTATACATGGAGATCATATCCCCCCCTTATGTATTATACATGGAGATCGTATCCCCCCTTATGTATTATACATGGAGATCATATCCCCCTTATGTATTATACATGGAGATCATATCCCCCCCCTTATGTATTATACATGGAGATCATATCCCCCCCTTATGTATTATACGTGGAGATCATATCCCCGTTATGTATTATACATGGAGATCATATCCCCCCTTATGTATTATATGTGGAGATCATATCCCCCTTATGTATTATACGTGGAGATCATATCCCCCCCTTATGTATTATACATGGAGATCATATCCCCCCTTATGTAATATACGTGGAGATCATATCCCCCCCTTATGTATTATACATGGAGATCATATCCCCCCTTATGTATTATACATGGAGATCATATCCCCCCTTATGTATTATACATGGAGATCATATTCCCCCTTATGTATTATACATGGAGATCATATCCCCCTTATGTATTATACATGGAGATCATACCCCCCCTTATGTATTATACATGGAGATCATATCCCCCCTTATGTATTATACATGGAGATCATATCCCCCCTTATGTATAATACATGGAGATCATATCCCCCCTTACGTATTATACATGGAGATCATATCCCCCTTATGTATTATACATGGTGATCATATCCCCCCTTACGTATTATACATGGAGATCATATCCCCCCTTATGTATTATACATGGAGATCATATCCCCCCTTATGTATTATACATGGAGATCATATCCCCCCTTATGTATTATACATGGTGATCATATCCCCCCTTATGTATTATACATGGAGATCATATCCCCCCTTATGTATTATATGTGGAGATCATATCCCCCCTTATGTATTATACGTGGAGATCATATCCCCCCCTTATGTATTATACATGGAGATCATATCCCCCCTTATGTATTATACATGGAGATCATATCCCCCTTATGTATTATACATGGAGATCATATCCCCCTTTATGTATTATACATGGAGATCATATCCCCCCTTATGTATTATACATGGTGATCATATCCCCCCTTATGTATTATACATGGAGATCATATCCCCCCTTATGTATTATACATGGAGATCATATCCCCCCTTATGTATTATACATGGAGATCATATCCCCCCTTATGTATTATACATGGAGATCATATCCCCCCTTATGTATTATACATGGAGATCATATCCCCCTTAGGTATTATACATGGAGATCATATCCCCCCCTTATGTATTATACATGAAGATCATATCCCCCTTATGTATTATACATGGTGATCATATCCCCCCTTATGTATTATACATGGAGATCATATCCCCGTTATGTATTATACATGGAGATCATATCCCCCCTTATGTATTATATGTGGAGATCATATCCCCCCTTATGTATTATATGTGGAGATCATATCCCCCCTTATGTATTATACATGGAGATCATATCCCCCCTTATGTAATATACGTGGAGATCATATCCCCCCCTTATGTATTATACATGGAGATCATATCCCCCCTTATGTATTATACATGGAGATCATATCCCCCCTTATGTATTATACATGGAGATCATATTCCCCCTTATGTATTATACATGGAGATCATATCCCCCTTATGTATTATACATGGAGATCATATCCCCCCTTATGTATTGCACATGGAGATCACATCCCCCTTATGTATTATACATGGAGATCATATCCCCCCCTTATGTATTATACATGGAGATCATATCCCCCCTTATGTATTATACATGGTGATCATATCCCCCCTGATGTATTATACATGGTGATCATATCCCCCCTTATGTATTATACATGGAGATCATATCCCCCCTTATGTATTATACATGGAGATCATATCCCCCCTTATGTATTACACATGGAGATCACATCCCCCTTATGTATTATACATGGAGATCATATCCCCCCCTTATGTATTATACATGGAGATCATATCCCCCCTTATGTATTATACATGGTGATCATATCCCCCCTGATGTATTATACATGGTGATCATATACCCCCTTATGTATTATACATGGAGATCATATCCCCCCTTATGTATTATACATGGAGATCATATCCCCCCTTATGTACTGTACATGGTGACAAATGCACAAAGCTTTATTGAGGCAAACTGATGACAGTCACCGAATAGGGGAGTTTGCAGGGAGGGTGAATACGCCAGTCCAGGGCCACACATAAGGACCAACCCAATTAAAGTCCAGCACCGAGAGCCAAGGGAGAGTCTCTGTAGCAAGTAATCCAACAGGGGGGGTTGGTGTGAGGTCAGCACAAGAACAGTTCAAGTGAAGCAGGCAGAGGGCTTGTACTCACGGATCCCTGGAGTCTAGCAGACAGTCTTTCCCAGCTCTGAGAGAAGGGGGGGTCCTAGCAAACCTTGGGTCTCTGACGAGCCTGGCCACGGAAAAGGTCCTGGCCGCAGCTCAGGCTCCTTCCAGGCTCCTTCCATCAGCTACACAGAAGTGAATACCTCGGGAGTCTAGCATCAGCTTCTTAAAACTGGTCGGACCCCCCCAGTCACCTAGGCAACCGGGGGGAGGTGTAGGGGGCCCGGAGGTAGGGTGGCTCTAGCTTGTCTTAGGAATGCGTTTCATCTCAGCAGAAGGGGGGAGGGGCACGGATGAGAGACAGCAGAGAGACCAGGGACAGAGCAAGGGGCTGAGAGGGGGGGCAGCTGTGACAACGATATTGTTTTTGCACTGGTTTGTGGATGTCCCGGCACCCATAATGGGGCCTGGATGCTTCATAAATTGATACTGAAGGCTGCAGCCTTGTCTGTTGCGGATCTGCATGTTCTACTGTCTAGACAAATAATATTAAGGGATGTCTTTCCACTGTATACTTTACTGCTGATAGATATCATTTTTGTTTACCATGGTAATCCAGTGTATTTCACATAACGTCCAGGGTTTCAATTCACCAAATAAACGCAAAACAGCGATTTAAAATCAAAAACTGTAAATGTGATTGAAGACAAAATAATAATCAGAATAATAGTTCCATCAATCAATTAATAGTCCAATAATAGTGATATCGTGATCAGAAATCATCAAATAGTGACTTTCCGTGAATCCTTCAACCAATTAGGATGTGCGCTCACTTCCTTCTATGCCTATAAAATAGGCTATAAACACTTGTGGTTCACATTTCCTGGAACGTGCCAAAATGGAATGGATGTTGGGTACTTCCTATGAATGACAATGCTTTCCCCTTGTGTGCTGGATATCCCTGCAGGGATTGCTCCCTCCTTCAGCTGCAAAAGATCACTTGCTTTCTCCTCCTTAATCGTTCCTCAGTATCAAAGAGAAATTGAAGACGTGTTTGCATGGAAATTGAACCATTCTCTGCGACCCCCACATATCTAGAAGTTACGCACTAAATCTGGCGCTCTTTCCTCTCTTCCTCAAGAAGTTCTGGGTATTTTTAAAACATTTTATTCCAACCTATTAGCTTCTCCACAATCAAATTCTGTTCCACCATCCGACTCATGGCTGGATTCTATACCCCTCCCTTCTCTCACACCCTCTCAGATGACCTCTCTCAATGCCCCCCGCACCTTGGAGGAAATATCCCATGTGATTAGCGCACTAAAAAGTTCCACCGCAACCAGGCCCTGATGGATTTAGTGCCAATTATTATAAACACTTTGCCCCAACATTGGCTCCCTTTTTGATGACTTTATTTAATGATGTTTTGCAGGGAGGCAGGTTCCCTGAGGAGATGCTATTGGCTAACATGTCTTTATTACCCAAACCACTAAAAGACCACCATCTGCCCCAAAACTATAGGCCAATCTCAGTGATGAACAATGATTTGAAAATATTCAGCCGTATTCTGGCAGATAGGTTGGCCCCCATTATCTCCTCTTTGGTCTCTCCAGACCAATCGGGTTTTATCCCAGACAGACTAATCACAGACAACATTCGCCTCACATTAAACGTCATTCAGGATGCCAATTTGCACTCTAAAGAAGTTTTGTTACTGAGTCTGGACACTAACAAGGCCTTCGATAGTGGTCTTTGGCCTTGTTTTCATTGCTGCATGGAATGGGCTTTAGTGAGGAGTTTCTATCTGGTATTCATGCCTTATACGACTCTCCTAAAACAAGGATAAGGCTTCCCAGCTGTAACTCTGAATTTGTTACATTGGGCAGAAGTACCCGTCAGGGCTGTCCTCTTTCACCCTTACTATTGGCGCTAGTGTTGGAACCCTTGGCAACTGCAATAAAATCACTCGGATATCTCTGGTTACCCATTATTGGTTTCGCATTTCAAAATTTGCATGTATGCTGATGATGTTATGCTTTTCCTTACCAACCCGTGACCTCATTGCCTAATTTATGCACAATATTGAATGACTTTGCTATGGTGTCAGGTCTTACTGTAAATTTTACCAAATCAGTGATTATGCCTGTCAATGTTCCTGATTCCCTGAGAGCATCTCTCCGTAATTATTTTCCATCTCGTTGGGCCACGGATCGGATTTCCTATTTAGGTATCAATCTTACTCCCAGATACTCAAATATGTTTGCTGCTAATTACCCACCATGTGTGTCGTGCCTCTCTACTCTATTGAAAATATGGCTCATTCCTGGGCAGAGTCACGGCAGTCAAAATGAATATTCTGCCTAAACTACTTTATCTATTTAGAGCACTCCCAGTCCCTGTCCCGAAAACGTTCCTAGATCGCTTTCAGCGGCTGATTAATAATTTTATTTGGCCTAACAAACGTCCCCGTTTTACCTCATCGGTTCTGTACCGGTCGCAATGGACAGGAGGCCTTGGTCGTCCCAATTTTTGGCTCTACTACCTGTAAGCCCATTTTACACAATTATCACAATGGGCGACTGTTAATTCCCAGATCCCATGGATCAGATTTGAATCTCAATTTATACGTCCATTTTATTTGCCGGATATCTTGTGGTCCAAAATGCCCCCTCGATCGTTAATTATTTATAACTCTATTGTGGCCCATTCATTGACACTTTGGTCCCGATATAAACTTAAATTAAATCTGGTCTCTTCTGTTTCCCCAGGTGCATCGTTTTTGGTGACCCTAATGTCATTACAGCATTTTCTTTTCCACAGGCGTTTCGTTGGTGATACCATAGATCCTTTATCAGGTTGTCTGACTTTCAAAGAGGAGGATCTTATATTACCTTTGAGATGCTGCACGTACTTTTTGATGTTCCACTCCGGGAATATCATCGTTTTCGACAGATTAGACATTTTTTAATTCACATTTTGGCCTCATACCTTCATCTCCGATTTCGTTCTTTGAACGTATTAGTCATAACTCTCCTAGGGGCAAAGGTCTTATCTCTGATTTGTATCACCAATTCCTGGTCAGTTCCTCTCCCACACCTCCTTCATATAGACAAAAATGGGAAGCGGATAGTGGTGTCGCCTTTTCGGATGAGGATTGGGACTCCATGGTGGATACCATATGTAAGAGCTCCAGATCCCTTTCTGTCCGTGAGACTGCCCTCAAGGTATTAACCAGATTGTATTATACCCCATCAAGACTACACATCCTGTACCCACAGACGTCCCCCTTATGTTTCCGCGGCTGCGGCCTTACCGGTACTTTGGTACATACATTTTAGGTTTGCCCAACTTTTCGGGCTGGGGAGCCCTGTACGGAGGCCGCCAATTTTTTTTTTTCGGTTGTTCAGCAAAACAATTAAAAACAAAAATCTAAAAAACAGTTATGAAATACCACCAAAAGAAAGCTCTATTTGTGTGAAAAAAAGAATGATACAAATTTCATATGGGTACACCGTTGCATGACTGAGTAATTGTCATTCAAAGTGTGACAGTGCTGAAAGCTGAAAAACGGAAAATTGAATTCAAATACTTCCCGTAATTTTCCTTTCCTGACAAGCTCCATGGCAGCACAGCTGGGTGAAGCCCTGCCCACCCTCTGCCTGATCAGGATGTAACTCAATAAATTTTTGACCCACCTCAGCCTAGGCGTTCCGTAATGCGTACTACTAAACTGGGTGGGATTTATGCTGCCATGGAGCTCATCAGGAAAGGAAAATTACGGGAAGTATTTGAATTCAATTTTCCATTTTCCTGATGGCTCCATGTCAGCACAGCTGGGATTTAACTAGCCACACACAGGATGGTAATGCATATACAATTTAATTTCACCTGGAAGCAGATGCCAAGACACCCTGCCAAAATCAGCAGTAGTCAAAGCCGCAGGTTCTATACAATAATGAGTCATGAAGGTATGGACAGAAGACCATGTAGCCACTTTCCATATTGTTTTCGGGGAAACTCATCCCACTGCTGCCCATGAGGTTGAAACCTCTCTAGTGGAATGTGCTGTGACCCCCTAAGGCACAGGCAACCCTCTCGTTCTGTAAGCTAAAGAGATGGTCTGGACCATCCAAGCAACGATTACTCTACTAGAAGCCCTCACTTCCTTTTTGTTCACCATTAGGGATGGTGAAAAGATGCTCTGACTTCCTGAGCACAGAAGTAGCATCCACATAGTCTCTCAATGAGTGCCCGACAGCCAATGGACTTGGTTCCTGAGAATTTTCCGAAAGGAGCATCGAGAGTGTAATGTCTTGCGTTATGTGAAACCTGGAGGCAACTTTGGGTACGAATCCTAGCATAGGTCTAAGCACGACCCCATCCAGAAAGAATGACATAAAGGGTTCTAAACCCTAAGGCTGCCAATTCTGAGACTCTTCTGGCTGATTTTATCGCCACGACAAATGCTGTTTTCAGAGTAAGATGCCATAGTGAAACAGGATGACTGAAGGTGTCTGATGAGAGGAAGTCCAACACCATTGGCAAGTCCCATTTTGCGAAAATCAGAGGCTTGGGTTGTTTTTGGTGGATAGCTGCTGTCAGGGCTCTGTCCTCGGCAGTTGTTAGGAGACTTGACACCCCTGTCAGTACCTTGCATGGCTGGAGAAGTTCACATTGGCTCAAATTTGGTGACAAACGGCTTTTATAAGGAAGCCCTGTCCTACTCTCAGGTGCTGGTTAATCTCTGGCTTCCCAGTACCTTGTTCCTGTGCTATTGTGATCTGTGATTTCCTGATACTGACTTGGCTTGCTCTTGGCCCTGTCTTCTCTGCATAACCCCTGATCTGACCTCAGCTTGGCTAATGGATATTCTCTCTTGCTCTTCTGTGTATTACCTCGGCTATCCCATATGATTATGTCTGCTCTGATCTCCACCTGGTAAATGACCTTGGATTTGAACTGGCTATCCTGTGATCCTCTGTTTCCTGGAAGGCTTGTATATCTTGTACAGGCACCATCTGCCTGCAGACCCCATCTCAGTGCATCAGCTGTGCTCCAGGGTGGACCACCAATGAGCACTCCTACAGGCGATCTGTGCCACTTTGGGCCTGACTCCTGCTGTCCCACTTTCAGGGGAGTCTGGAACTTAGCCACTAGGGAAGCCCTCTCTCCATTGGCCTCTAACATCAGGTATGTGATAGTATCAACCAGCCATTATGTCTGAGGCCAAGAGAGGTGCTTCCGCATTAGAGGAAGGCACAGATGATGGCACCTACGCAAGCAGTTAAGGATCTGCAGGAAAGATATTTTCAGCTAGAAGGGCGTCTTCACTACCGCTGCGACTTCTGCAGACCAGAATCCGTTGGCTAGTCCTATCCCTACAGTTGCACCAGGCAGTTCGTCTTCCACTGCTACACCCGCTGTGGTGCTACCACTTCCAGAGCCAAGGGTTCCCACTCCTGAATGCTTTCTTGGGGACCAATGTAAATTTGGAGCCTTCAAGAACTCTTGTGAGCTGTATTTTGCACTGCAACCAAGGACTTTTCACTTGAGGCAGGTAAAGTGGGGTTCATCATTTCCCTTCTATCTGGCAAACCTCAACCAGGGGCACACAGCCTACTAGATCAAAAGAAACCAGCACTCAATTCAGTGATCACATTTTTTTAACTTATGGCGGCTCTCTATGATGACCCCCAGAGGACCTCCACTGTTGAATCCACCCTTCATGCTCTACAACAAGGCCAACAGCCTGTGGAGGACTACATTGTGGAATTCCACAAATGGTCAGCTGATACCGGGTGGAACGATGCAGCCCTAAAATACCAGTTCTGTCTAGGCCTGTCCAAGTCCCTTAAGGATGAATTAGCTAGGGTGGAAGCTCCCTTCTCCTTGGAGAACCTAATGCAGCTCTCTACCCAATTAGATCTATGGCTACGGGAGAGACGTTTGGAACGTACCCAAACCTTTCGTCCTACGTGGATTCTGCCGAGGGTTCCAAGACCAGTGGCTTCTGCCCCTATTCCTCTGCTCATCTGCACTTCTGAAGTAGAATCCATGCAAATTGGCCTTCTCTGACCTGCTTTAACTCCAGTGGAAAGATTACGCAGACGACAAGGCAACCTATGCCTTTACTGCGGGGCCATGGGCCATTTCTTGTGCAACTGCCCAGTGCGACCAAGTAAGTGCAGCCAGCCTCATCCTTCATATCTCCAGTTATCCGGAACCTTAAACACCCATGTTATTCTACCCATGTCATTGCAGGTAGCTGGAAAGTAAGTCAAGTTGCAGGCAATCGTTGATTCGGGAGCCTGTAGTTTTTTCATGGACATCAACCTTTCCAAAAACGTAGGTATTCCTCTTCTTCCTAAAACACAAAGGCTCGATGTACTACTAGCAGATGGCACTACTCTTGGTACCCAAGAAACCATTCCCATCCTAGCAACAACTGACTCTGGCCATCAGGAATTCATCCGCTTCGATGTCCTTAGATCTATGTTTTCCTAGCCATCCTAGGAATACCTTGGTTGCAAGCTCACAACCCACAAATCAACTGGCTCAAGAAAGAAGTCACCTTTCCATTAATTTACTGCCTTCAGTACTGCGGCACCTCCACACCCACCAATTCTCCTGTGTGCCGCTCAGTTCAGCCTACTTCAGATGCCAGTCAATCCGTTCCCCCTGCCTACCACCATTTCGATAAGAAGAAGGCCGGAACTTTACCATATCGATCATATGACTGCCCTATTGAGCTGCTTCCAGTGGAAGAAATACCGTTTGGGCAAATCTTCCCATTGTCCGAACTAGAACTGGAAGCCCTCCAGCAATATATCAACGAGAACCTCACCAAGGGGTTCATCTGTCCCTCTTCCTCACGTGCTGGGGCAGGTATTTTCTTTGTTGAGAAAAAAGATCAGTCTCTCTGTCATGGGTTCACCCACGCCATGCCCATAGTGACTAGCTAACCAAGACGCACACGTGCGGCCGTGACTGGGAGTAAGAAGGAATAAGGAAGACTGAACTTTGATTATATAAAACCGTATATAAGATATACTTTCACAGCCCTCACTACCTCTTGGCCACCACTAGAGGGAGACTCCAATCCAGATGGCTGACCACACACTGGCAGATACAAATCTTACATACAATCTGGTGCACTAATTGTTGAGGAGCAGCTTAGCAATCACACACCCTTCTAGGATCCCTACAGCTATCCCAGCAGCCTGTGGTGGAGGAAGTGGGCGGAGCTGCTGTTCAGGTAGTGTGTGCTCTGTGAGGTCCTGCTAGGCCTCAATCTGAGCCAGGGACTAAATTTCTGGCACCACCCAGGAGAGAATGGCGGAGCCTGGCCATGATCTGGGAGGAGGAGGAGGAGGAGGAGGGACCTCTGGGGCTGACCTGTCAGCCATTGAAGACCTGGGAAAAGGCCCTAAAGGAGGGGAATCGTATGCGGCTTATCGGGCCCTGTGGCCGCCCATGTGGCAAGGATCAGGAAGGAGGAAGACAAGCTGGTCAGAATGAGAAATGACCTCCGGAAGTTCAAGTCATCATATGATCGTGTGTGGAGCACAAAGCGACAGTCTATGAAGCCGGAGCTGGAGTGTATGGAGCAGGCAGTGCGCCAGCAATGTGATCTAGTGGAGGCCCTGAAAGCATCCAGCGGGTTCATGCGGGAGAAATACATGAACGAGGAGTGTTTCAGGCAGTCTCGTGACAGATCAGGGGAAGTGAGCAAAGTTACTTCTCAGCGTGCTGGAGAATGTTTGAAAGTGGAGGGTGAGTTGGAACCCATCCCCCCTCAGCAACAGCGGCTAGATTGGGGATCCCAGGTGGAGCAGGAGGAGGAGGTTGGTGCCATGGAATTCATGACTGCATTAGAATCCCCCCTGCATGGACGGCAGTTTGCATATTCATCTGATGACACTGGTGATGAGGCAGACAAGTGCCCTAGGCCATTGAAGCCAAAAAAGACTGAGAAATCGTTTTTTTTTAAAGCGGGAAAAACTTCCCAGCAAGCTGGAAAACAATTGCAAATCGCAGGAGGGGAAGGCGGTGAAGCCGCAGTTGACAGCCTCTCCAGCTGCGAGGACTGTAAGTGATGTGTCGGACATTTGCTTGGTTGTTTGTGACATATCTGCAGCAAATGCAAATGTGAATAATATGGGTTCTTCATGTGAGGCCAATTTGGTTGGTGCAGTGTCTGCTTCGGCCAACATAGCCCCATCCCAGCTCAAGGCCCCGTCTCAGCCCCAGCTCCAGGCCCCGTCTCAGCCCCAGCTCCAGGCCCCGTCTCAGCCCCAACTGCAGGCCCCGTCTCAGCCCCAGCTCCAGGCCCTGTCTCAGCCCCAGCTCCAGGCCCTGTCTCAGCCCCAGCTCCAGGCCCTGTCTCAGCCCCAGCTCCAGGCCCAGTCTCAGCCCCAGCTCCAGGCCCAGTCTCAGCCCCAGCTCCAGGCCCAGTCTCAGCCCCAGCTCCAGGCCCAGTCTCAGCCCCAGCTCCAGGCCCAGTCTCAGCCCCAGCTCCAGGCCCAGTCTCAGCCCCAACTGCAGGCCCAGTCTCAGCCCCAACTGCAGGCCCCGTCTCAGCCCCAACTGCAGGCCCCGTCTCAGCCCCAACTGCAGGCCCAGTCTCAGCCCCAGCTCCAGGCCCAGTCTCAGCCCCTTCTCAGCCCCAGCTGCAGGCCCCGTCTCAGCCCCGGCTGCAGGCCCGTCTCAGCCCCAGCTGCAGGCCCCGTCTCAGCCCCAGCTGCAGGCCCCGTCTCGGCCCCAGCTGCAGGCCCCATCTCAGCCCTGGTTGCCAAGGGAGCCCTGAGCTATTCAGCGGCTTTAAAAAATAAACAGGGGGTAGCAAGACCATGGGAAGGAGGAAGCCCCCCCCCCCCCCCCAATAGAAGGGAGGTTGTTGACAGAATTCTGGATATGGGCTTCAAAGCAGTAGACAATTTTGCTTTTATAGCCCCGGTGGGGACCGGGGAATATGACGTATCATTTGTGAACCCGGAGTGCCTAGACTTGTTTTGGCAAAAATATGAAAACGAGTGGAAGGGGACCCCCAGGTGGGAGGGCCTTACTCCAAAAGTTGTTTCTAGGCAGCCCCTTGTTAAAAACCGTTACAATCCTGGTCAGGAATGAGTAGATCCCCTCTGCAGACATTATAGTATGGCTAAAGTGGTTTGGGGAAGTGTTAGCCCCCCTTTTGAAAATCTTGGACGATCGTGGGATCTGGACTGGGGGATGGACAGCGACTGTAAAGCTGCAGGTGGAGAATAACATGGTAAAGCATCTCCCATCTTCGACCTTCCTTGGGAAGGATAGACTAATAGTCTTTTACGCTGGGCAGCCGAAAGTCTGCCACCGGTGTGGCAACAAGGGGCACTTCACCTCAAGTTGTGAGGTCTTGAAATGCTCATTATGTCAGGGTATTGGTCACGTAGCCCATGATTGTAACCAAATTCGGTGCAACCTCCACCTCTGTCACCCCCCTCTGCCTATCCCTCCACTGGCTCCCTATCGCCCAATGCATCAAATTCAAACTACTCACTCTGACCTACAAAGCCATTCACAACACTGCCCCTGACTACCTCACCAACCTGATTCCCAAGTACCACCCTACCCGTACCCTTCGCTCCTCACAGGACCTCCTTCTATCTTGCCCCCTGGTCTCCTCCTCCCACACACGTCTGCAAGACTTCTCCAGGTCCTCCCCCATCCTCTGGAACTCACTACCCCAATCCATCAGACTGTCACCTTCCCTCCTCATCTTCAGGCGCTCCCTGAAAACCCACCTTTTTAGGGAAGCCTACCCCACCCTCACCTAACTGCCGCTCTCCTTCATTCCTCCTACTACTTCATCCCCCACAGCCACTTCCTCCTGTACCACTACCCCCTCCCTCCTAGATTGTAAGCTCGAAAGAGTAGGGCCCTCTAACCCCTCATGTGCTGTTTGTAGTTGCTGTACTGTTTCATGTATTGTCCCCCCCCCCCTCTATTGTACAGCGCTGAGCAAACCCTTTGGCGCTATATAAACTCGATGTAATGTAATGTAACCTCTGTCAGGTTTTGGGGCATTCCTACAACCAGTGCCCTGAGGCACTACATAATCTATCAGGTATTGCTGAGGAGTTAGCCAGGATGGATGCAGAGGAGGCGGGTGCGGGCCCAACTCCTGATGGGGCAACTGCTCCAGATGCCCTGGTGCCAGGTGCACCATGTGTAACCCCTAGTGTGCCTGTAACCCCCCCTGTTGTGGTGTCTTCCCCTGTCTCTGTGTCCCCCCAGGTGTTGTCTGCCCCTCCTCGTGTGTGTCCCCCTGTTAGTTCCAAGTTGGGTGAAGCAGCTAAGGGGGCAGGGGTGTGTAAACTATTTGTAGTCCCCCCACCAGTTTTGCTCCCGCAGTGTCGCAGAGGTCGGACAGGGGGCTCAGCGGCATCTAAGGGTCAGGTGAAGGCTGGGCAGGAGAGCTTAGTCCTTGGAGAGGAAGGAACAGCTAAAAAGAGTAAGGAGGGTGTGTGGTCTTTAATGGGGAAGGGAAGCAGAAATAGGGCAGTGCTGTCCCCTTCTTCAGTTTCCTGACTGGAGGTTGAGGTTATATCTCTTGAGAATAAGTTTGGGGTTCTTTCAGGGGAAGAGGGAGACACTGGAGAGTCTCTTCCCCCATGGAGGAGGAAGAGGCTGGAGGGTCCCTTAAAAGGACTAGACCCCCAGCTAAAGCTGAGAAAACCTAAGTTAAGAAACGCTCATCTCAACTACCTTAATGGCAGTTCCCGCTCCGATAAAGGTGGCAACCATTAATGTTCTGTAAGTGCAAGAAGTACGGCCTTATTTTTGCTCAGCAATATTGGAGCTGACATTTTATTTTTGCAAGAGACCAGGATTAACAGCCTAGCTGATGTCCATCTAGCAAAAGGGAGTGGAGGTGTGGTCCTTTTGGTCTCTTGCGGCTGAGCCTTACAGCGGAGTTGCAGGACTTTTTTCTGGCATGGTAACGTGTTGGCAGGTTATTGAGGTAGAGATTGGAAGGTGTATGGTCTTGGACATCCTTGTGAAGGGGCAAGAGCTAAGGCTCATTAACATCTACAGTCCCCAGTCTACGTGGGATAGGAAATGCCTCTTTACAAGGATTAAGCCTTTCCTTTTTACGTCCCGGCAAGTTGTCTTTGGAGGAGACTTTAATACTGTCACTAGGCTTAACCCCTTCATGCCTAAGGTAAAACAAATCTTAAAGCCTAAGTAATATTTTACAACTTTGACGTGTTAGTAAAAACATACATATCACAATTACTTTGTACATCCAGGTGAATTATACCTTGTTTTTTCAGGACAAATTGGCCTTTCATTTGGTGGTAAATGGTAATGGATATCTCCTGATTTGTTTTTATTATCAACAGAAAACTGGCCCAAAATAGTAAAAACAAAAATCATTATTTTAATTCAGCTGTGTGTTTCTTGTTACTACCTAACTAACTACTAACCTACCACCAAAGAACAACCCAAAATAAATTTTCCATCTCTTATCGATCACAGTGATACCATATATGTGCATGTTATTTGTTGTTTGTACCTGTACTACAGCCCAGAAACAATAGTGCACATTTTTTTTTACCAAAAACACACTGACACACAAATTGACACTGATACCATTTTTTCTGAAATCTGGACCTTTGGCCCGGACCTTTGACCTTGGATTTGACCCTGACCTTTACCCAAACACTAACCCTAGCACTGAACTAGAGCAAACCTTGATTTAGGTAATTTTCTTAATTTTTTTCTTTTCTTTTAATTAATATTTATTTCTTTATATTTTTTTTTGTTTACAAAGATTTGTTTTATTTTTCTCTCTGCAAGGAGAGAGAAAGATACCATGTTTCTCTCTCCTCCATTCGGAGAGAAAAAAACCCAACAGAGGCTGGCTTCACAGTGACTGATTAATGTGATAGCCAATCAGAGGCTATCACAGTGATCATGTGACCTGGAAGTCTAACAATGCGCTCCCAGCACAAAGACAGGCATGCAAATATGCGCTCCCATGGAAAAAAGCCCAGATCATTGAGGCCGCATATTTGTGTGACATCGGCATTAAGGGGTTAAGGACAGGAAGGGCTCCAATGACAGGCTGGAGTATGACAGCATTTTTTTAAATGCGATAGTTAGGGAGGCAGGTCTGGCGGATGCCTTAATTAAGCACAGCCCGGAAAGCACAGGATTCACTTTTAGGCGAGGTAGAAGTGAGAGTAGAATATATAGGTTTTTTTTGAAGGGGGACTTTCTCAGCACCTGAGTGTCAGGCGGTGGAGTTTTCGGACCACCTTTTGTTAACTGTAATTTTGAATGCCTCATATACGCCGCTGAAGGGAAGGGGTGTCTGGAGGATGAATTCTGCTCTGCTGCAGGATGAAGAGGTGAGACGATCCTTTGAGAAGTTTCTTCAGGCTCAGGAGACCATCCTGGATTTCTGCAGCAGTAAGTCGGAGTGGTGGGAGCTTACCAAAGTGCGGATTGGCAGGTTTTTCAAGGCCCTAGGTAAGAGGAAACAACAAGATAAATACATTGCCTATCAGTAGTTACGGAGAAAGCTTGACCGCCTTGTCTCAGAGGGTGGAGATTCTGGGGCAATCTCAGAGGTTAAGCTTCTCTTGAAGAAGTATCAGTATGATCGGCATGCCTCTTTGGTTCTGGAGAGGGACTACGGGAAGTACCATTCACCCGACCCTTACCAGAATTGTAAACGGAGCATAGCAATTAAGACAATCAGCGGTCTGAGGGATAGTACAGGATCCCTGACAAAATCCAGGTCAGGGATCTTGGAGGTCTCAAGGGCTTTTTTTGAGGATCTTTTGAAAGAGAAGCACCTTGACCGGGCAGAGATGTCAAGCTTCCTGAACTCTACACCAGGTTAGGAGAATAACACCCCATCCACAAGTTTGACAAGTGAGATCACAGCTGAAGAGGTTGCCAAAGCGATAGACAGTCTGGCCATTAAAAAGACACCAGGGCCAGATGGGTTGACAGTGGAGTTTTTTAAGACTTTCAAATCTAGCTTGGCACCTCACCTAGCGGAGGTGTTTAACTGCTGTCTGCATGAGGGTTCACTCCCTCCCTCCATGAGGAAGTCAGCTGTGATCTTGCTGTCAAAAGGTAAGGACCCTACGACGATGGAGAATTAGCCTGTTCAATGTCAGTAGAAAGATCCTGGCCAAGATCCTTTTCTGGTGCTTGTCGTCAGTGGCAGATGGTCTACTATCACAGCAGCAGCACTACTCGGTCCAGGGCAGGAGTACTTTTTCAGCGGTGTTAGCTGTCCGGAAGGCTCTGGAGCAGTGCAGGGCTGATGGATGTGGGAAGCACTTGCTGGCATTGGATCAAGCTAAGGCTTTTGATCGGGGGGCAACCACAAGTACCTCTGGCTTCTCCTTGACAGGTATGGCCTGGAGTGGAGGTTCATTGGATGGCTTCAGGCTTTGTACAGAGGGGCTGAGAGCTTCATGTTGATCAATGGTTGGATTGGGCGGCCCTTTGAAGTCGGCTTGGGGGTGCGCCAGGGGTGTCCGCTGAGCCCTCTGCTCTATGCCTTTGCAATTGACCCCTTCATTAGAAGGCTAGATGGCGGGGTGTTGGGCGGGGTGTCGGTGGGCACTACTGGTGAGCCACCTTTGAGGGTCGTGGCTTATGCCGATGACGTATCCGTATTCATCTCTGGGACCGTTGAGGCGCAGGAGATGGTCTCGGTGATGGAGCAGTATGCGGAGGCATCAGGCTCCTAGATTAATCATGACAAGTGTGAAATTTTCTGGATGGGCAGGGAAGGTGAAGGCTTCGAGCTTCCGGATGCCTTCCCTGAGCCCTGACAGAAGGTAAAAGTGCTAGGCATTGAATTTGGCCCTGACGACCACAGCAAAACAAATTGGGAGTTCAGGTTGTCAGATGCTGATTTTAAAGTGAGATGCTGGAAGGGGTGGCGGCTGTCCCTAAGGGAAAGGGTTGACCTAATCAAGACTTACTTGGTCCTTGTTTTCTTTTTTTGTTTACAAACGATTTTATTGTACAAGAGTAGACAGTAGAACAACAGCACACTTTAAAAGTGATATTGTCAGCAAAAACAAGGCACTTTTGAAAAGTACAATACATAAAGGTATATTAACATAACAAAGAAGATAAGAAAAAAAAGAGGAAGTTACAAGTGCATGAAGTACGTAAACGACAAAATAGGTTAGGTGATACACCTGTCAATAGTACATGCCAGCCAACTTTTACTGGGGATGTTATTAAGCATGTAATAAGTGTCTGCAATCTCTCCATGACTCCCATTTTTTATCGTATAAGTGCAGCTTATCCAGTAGGGTATAATGAATGCGTTCCATAAGCATTACAGTGTCAATTCTGTGTAAAACGGAGTCTAAGGGTACAACATTAGACCTCCAATGTAGGGCAATAGACCATAAAGTGGCAATACATAATGTGTGTATCAATCTCAGATTGGCATCAGAGACCCCTGGGATATGGGCCCCCAACAAACAGGTCTGCATGGACAATCGTATCGGGGCGCCCGACAATAAGGTAGCGACCTCAGAAATCCTACGCCAGATCAAAGATATGGTCGGGCAATCCCAAAATATATGAACCAAAGTACCCGTGCAGTCACAGCCCCGAAAACATAGAGGGGATGTTTGTGGAAACAGTACATGTAGTCTTGACGGGGTATAATACCATCTGGTTAGAACTTTAAGGGCCGTCTCACGAACCGAAAGAGATCTAGAGCTCTTGCATATATTATCCACCATGGAATCCCAATCCTCATCCGAAAAAGTGACGCCACAATCCTCCTCCCATTTTCGTCTGTACAAAGGGGGGGCATGAAAAAGACAGATCAAAAATTGGTGATAAAGATTTGAGATAAGACCCCTACCCCTGGGAGAGTCACGGCTGACACGTTCAAAAAAGGAAATCGGAGAGGATGGGGCAAGGCCAAAGTGCGCTTTAAAAAAGTGCCTAATCTGTCTATAACGAAGGTACTCGCGAAGAGGAACATCAAACAACACGCGCAGCATATCAAAGGTAATATAAGATCCTCCTCTTTGGAAATCAGACAATCTGATAAAAGATCGATCATACCACCAACGAAACATATGAGGGGAAGAAAAGGCTACAACAAAAGTAGGATCCCCAAAAAATGACACACCTGGGGGAATAGAAGAGACTAAACCCAATTTAGATTTGTGTTTGGACCAAAGCGTCAGTGAGTGAGTCACTATGGAGTTATGAAAAACAGTCGATCGGGGGGAGATGGTAGACCATAAAATTCCCGGTAAATAAAAAGGGCGTATCGACTGAGACTCAAACTTGATCCACGGGATTTGAGAGTTAATAGTAGCCCATTGTGACAATTGCGCAAAGCGAGCCGAGAGGTAATATAGCCAAAAGTTAGGAAGACCGAGACCTCCCGACCGTTGTGAGCGATACAAAATGGATGAGGCAAAACGTGGATGCTTATTTCCCCAAATAAAATTATTAATAGTCCGCTGAAAATGATCCAAAAAGGTTTTTGAGACCGGAACTGGAAGTGCTCTAAAGAGATAAAGCAATTTGGGCAAAATATTCATTTTAACCGCCGTGACTCTACCCAGAAAGGAGATATGATAACCGTGCCAGATCTTCAGTAGAGTAGAGAGACGCGATACACATGGTGGATAATTAGCCGCAAATATATCCGAGTATCTGGGAGTGAGGTTAATCCCCAGATAGGATATCCTGTCCTTGACCCAGCGAAATGGGAAAGAACTACGGAGAGATGCACTTAGGGAGTCAGGAACATTAACAGGCATGACCACAGATTTGGTAAAATTAACGGTGAGACCTGACACTTTGGCAAAATCGTTCAATACAGCACACAAGTTAGGTAAAGAAGTCAACGGGTTAGTAATAAAAAGCATAACATCATCAGCATACATGCTCAATTTAAACTGTGAAACTAATAATGAATAGCCAGAAATATCCGAATGTGATTTAATCGCCAATGCCAAAGGTTCCAGCACCAGCGCAAATAAAAGGGGTGAAAGAGGACAGCCCTGGCGGGTACCTCTACCCAATGTAAAGAAGTCAGAGTTACAGCCAGGAAGCCTAATTCTCGTTTTAGGAGAGTCATACAGGGCATGTATGCCTGCCAAAAACCCCTCACTAAAGCCCATTTTCTGTAGCAAGGAGAACAAGTAGGGCCAAAGAACACTATCAAAGGCCTTGTTTATATCCAAACTCATCAACAGAACCTCTTTGGAATGTAAATTGGCGTCTTGAATAACATTTAGAGTGAGACGAATGTTATCAGTAATAAATCTGTCGGGAATAAAACCCGACTGGTCTGGAGAGACCAAAGAGGAGATGACAGGGGCCAACCGGTCCGCCAAAATACGGCTAAATATCTTTAGATCATTATTCATGACTGAGATTGGTCTATAGTTTTGTGGCAAACAGTGGTCCTTCTGTGGCTTGGGTATTAGAGACATGTTAGCCAATAACATCTCCTCAGGGAACTTACCCCCCTGCAAAACATCATTAAATAAAGTTATCAAGTATGGAGCCAATGTAGAGGCAAAATGTTTATAATAGCTAGCGGTAAATCCGTCAGGACCCGGCGCAGTAGAGCGCTTGAGCGCACCTATTGCACATGTTATTTCCTCTAAAGTACAGGGGGCATTAAGAGTGACAATCTGAGAGGGTGTAAGGGCAGGGAGGGGTATAGAGTCCAGCCAAGAGTCAGACAGAGGGACAGAATCCGACTGCGGAGAAGCTAGTAGTTTTGAATAAAAATGTTCGAAAATACCCAAGACTTCCTGAGGTAGAGATGAGATAGCACCCGAATTTGTGCGTAATTTATACACGTGTGGGGGGCGCAGAGTGTGGTTCAACTTCCTTGCGAACATGGTAGATGCCGAGTTACTATGTAATAGGAATGAGGCCTTTGACCAGCGAAGGGCCTTTTCAGTTTTTTGGGAAAGCAGGGCATTCAGTTCCAAGCGCTTTTGGGACAGTAGCTGTTTATTAAGCAGAGATGGATTAGCGACATGGCTTCTATAGTGTGCTTCTAATTCTCGGGTTAGAAGTAGTATTTGCTGCCAACGTTTTCTATTTCTGGATGAGGCCATGGAGATAAGTCGGCCTCGTAGGACCGCCTTGTGGGCTACCCAGAGTGTGGCTGGGGAAATATCAGGGGTTAAATTAGATTGAAAATATTCCTGAATAGATGTAACCACTTCCTGGCGAGAGTCGATATCGGTTAGCATAGAATCATTAAGTCTCCAAGAGAAAGGAGTAGGTGCCAATCCCACAAATGTGATAGATAAGGCCACAATACTGTGATCCGACCAGGGGCTCAAATGAATGCAAGCTACCTTAGAATTAGCTAGTAAAATTGGGGCACAATATATATAGTCTAATCTAGCATAAGAGTCATGTGGGTGGGAATAAAATGTGTAATCCCTGGCTCCGGTGTTGTGCGCTCTCCAGGCATCTACCAACTGGAGGGTATCTAATTTCTTAGTAAGGGATTTTGGGAAAGCCTGGGAAGAATGCGAGGGGGAACTACGGTCCAAAAGAGGATTTGCCACCAGATTAAAATCCCCACCCACCAAGAGATGAGGGGACAAAAACCTATCCAGAGTACCAAAAAATTTTGAAAAAAAGGTAGCTTGAGCTGAATTCGGTGCATATACATTAGCAATAGTAAGTTCTCGACCTGAAAGGGTGCCTTTAAGAATGATAAACCTACTGTCCGCATCACGATACACATGTTGAACCTCAAAGGGGAATGAATTATGTAGAAAGATGGCTACGCCCCTACTCTTGGAGGAATGCAGGGTATAATACCCCTGCCTATAAGATCTATGAAAATATGTCGGGTGTTTTGCAGCTGCAAAATGTGTTTCCTGTAATAAGATAATCTTGGCTCCCAGTCGTTTATATTGAAGAAAGGCCGTTTTGCGCTTGTTTGGCGAATTGAAACCCTGGACATTATGCGAAATACATTGAATTACCATAGTAAACAGAGCTTATTACTATCATCATAAAAGTATACATTACAAAGATATCCCCTAAAATTAATTGGCTAGACATAGAGATCCGCAGGTCTATAGCAGACAGACGTACAGGTGGCAGAACCAGCCCAGGGGACCCCCCGGCCCCAAGATGGGGGCCATGATGTCCACAGACCGACACAACACAATCCTCATGCACTAAAGTGTTGAAAAAAGAGAAGACAAAAAACAATAGAGAGGAGATTTGAAGAGCTCCTACAAATAAGGTAACTAAAGAACATGGATCAGGATGAAAATTTGTCATACCTGATAAAACAAAAAGTTCAAATATTAAGGGGCCAAATGGGCCCAAACCCTGTCTCCCTAAAACATGGAAAACGGAACTGCCACCCCTCAATCGGGCGGCGACACTTCCGGCCATGTCAGGAGGCAGGGTGGGGTAACGTGTCAAAGAGTTGTGGAACCATAAACCAATGGGCGCAATTAAGAGGGACCAAAGACCCTTGTTATACCTTAACTCGTCCAGCTATCAATGCAAGGCACACACATATTACTCAGGATTATAAAATTAACATAATAGTAACCATAGAAATACACATCCTGACAGCGTAAGATATAAGAAACAAAATCCCTGTGTCTCAATTCTCGGTAAAGTCATAAAAGACAATAGGCAAGACCAAGGACTGTCAAACAATAGGTAATAGGCAAGTGAGAATGGACCTATCAACCCGGATCCTGTCTGACTCTCCTTCTATCTCTCCGTGGAGATGGGGTATGCCAAATGGGAGAGACACGAGGGGTGGAGGGTGGACGTTGAGGTGATGGGGCATCCGCTAGGCCCAGTTTGGCCAAGATTGCTCTACCTTCAGAAGGAGATGTAGCTATATATGTGCTCCCATTATGTGGAACAATCAACTTAAAGGGAAAGCCCCATTTGTAGCGAATACGAGCTGAGAACAGGACCGTTGTGACTTCTTTCATTTTTCTACGCTTCTCCAACGTGGCTGGGGAAACATCCGGAAAGATTTGTAAGACCGAGCCTTCAAAGGAGATCGTAGGGGTATTGCGAGCAGCTCTGAGTATTTCCTCTTTGGTCAAAAAGTTCCTCATGCACAGGACAATATCCCTAGGTGGCTTGTCAGTAGGAGGTTTAGGGCGCAGGGCTCTATGGATGCGGTCACAGGCAAAAGACCCAGGGTCACGATCCGGGAGGAGTGATTGAAATAATTTGGTCACGATTAAGGAGAGGTCAGACATAGACTCCGGGATTCCCCTGATTCGCAGATTATTCCTGCGATTGCGATTATCAAGGTCCTCCACCTGCGCCTGTAGTTGAAAAAAGGCCGTTTGTAAATGATCATGCTCTCTGGAAAGTTCACCATAGGCCAGGCTAAGTTCATCGTGTTTGGTTTCTAAGCGGTCTGTCCTGGAGCCCAATGTGGCTATTTCCTGAGAGAGAACATTAGTGCTTTTATGCAATTCTGATTGGCGTACATAGATTCCAAGCAGGACTCCAAGTCTCCTTTTGTAAGTTGCTGTGTATTTTCACTGACCAAGGCCGATAAGGGAGCGGTGGTATCCTGCGTGGGATCGGACAGGGATGCTCGCTCTGTATTGACTGGAGACATATTACAAAGCTCGTGTGCCTTAAGTAGGTATGTTGTGAGGGACTTCTGGGCTTGTCCCTTTTTTTTCTTTGTGGACGGCATACAGGAAGTCTCCTGGGGGTGATCAACTGAAAATAGGATAATGAATGGAGATTATAACCCCAGGGGACCTATAATGCCCAAAATAGGTTTAGGGTTGTAGTTACATGAATGCGGTTAGATTCATCTGCGAGAACATTATATTGTAAGGATAATTAGCAAGTCATGGAAGGGTAGAGAGGACATAGATCACAGTAACACGCAGATATAGCACACCGGAGCAGGATGATGGCACCAGATCCCAATCTAGGACACAAGAGGGACAAGTGGGAAGCAGAGGACCTCCAACACCAAGCACAGGGCCCTCCAGGGAGACACTCCACGGGGCAATATCAAGGCCCCAGTAGGCCTCTGAGCCCAACAGGGGCTGTGGTTACAGGAGATGGCAGGCTCCGGGGTCAGCACGTGAGGCCCACTCCCAGGTCACTGCGGGGGGAGCTAATAATAAGAGGGCACCCGCATCCCCCACTCACTGTGACCAGATGGAGGCTCCAGACCGGTGATGTAGGCCGCGGGAAGCAGCAAGGCTCAGTGGCGTCTCTCCCCCAGTCCCAGCAATGCAGAGGGCGCCGCGGATGTCCCCAGGCGATCTCCCACAGCCCGGATGGCAGCAGGTGCGGATAGGAGAGCCGATGGGCGGCGCCGGAGCCCCGGCCCGCGCGGCCGCACCAGGCCGCGGACGTCAGCCGCCACGAGGGGCGGAAATATCACCCGGGCTCCGACTCCCCGGGATCAGGGACACCACCCGGGTCCTCCGCCGGCACTTCGCGATCCGCCGCCGCACGGATGGCAGCGGACTCAAAAGCTCGGCACCGGATGGCAGCAGGTGCGGATGGGAGAGCTGATGGGCGGCACCGGAGCCCCGGCTCGCGCGGCCACACCAGGCCGCGGACGTCAGCCGCCACAAGGGGCGGAAATATCACCTGGGTTCCGACTCCCCGGGATCAGGGATACTACCCGGGCCCTCCGCCGGCACTCCGTGACCCGCCGCCGCACGGATGGCAGCGGATCTAAAAGCTCGGCACCGGAGCTCCGGATTATGCGGCCGCTCCGGTCGCCATCTTGGACACGCCCCGGTCCTTGTTTTCTTATACGTCAGTTTTGTTTGCCTCTTGCCAGAGTCTCTCTACACAAGGGTTTACAGCTGCTTCTTCCAGCTGTTATGAGGGAACAGACTGAACCTTGTGAAGCAGGATGTGACTTATCGATCCAGGCAGGAGGGTGGCCTAGGTATGGTCAACCCAGTTGTTTTCTTCTCTCTGATGTTTATTAAACTTAATCTTGGTAGCATGTTCAAAGAGAGACCGCCTGCATGTGTAGGCCTTTTCCAAGTCTGGTTTAAGCCTTTTCTGAACTGCTGGGAGAGAGGTGGGCCAGTGAGAAGCTTGAGAGTCAGGCATGGTAAGCTCCCGGCTTATGTCGCTCCGTGCTTGAAGATACCGAGGCGGTGGTGTGTGACTGCGGAAGAGTTCAGATCACTCCCTGGGAGACTCCTGAAGGAGAGGGTCGTGGCCTCTGCGTTTCATGCCGCATTGGCCTTGAAGGATTGCCCAAGCCATATTTTGTGGGGCTACGTTTGATCGATATGGAAAGGATTCCTTTGAAGTTTAGGGATCAGGCCTGGCTTGCGTTCCATGGCAGGCTCTATGCGAGGGGAAGCTTGAAGTACCGTTCTCTGGATAACCGTGGTTGTCCGAGGACGGAGTGTGGGGGTGAGGTGGAATCTATGGACCACTTCTTGCTTCAGTGTCCCTTCAACATAGAGGTGTATAAAGAGGTGGGGAGGGCTCTAGACATCCCCTTCCTGCACTGCATGTCTTACGCAGAGTGGGTATATGGGGCATTGCAAAGTCAGACTGGTTTTGATTTGAACACTCTTTTTTTAGTTTGTCTAGTGACCCGTTGCTACACATGGAATGCACGGTGTCATGTTTCCCTGCGGCAGAAGGTCCTTCCTGTTCAGGTGGTGGTGTGTGACATCCTTGGTGAGGTAGGGAAGATTCGGGGTCTAGAGAAAGACAGGTTGCAGCGAAAGGCCTGGATAGAAGCGTGGAGGAACATCAGGCCTGTAGCTGCAATCTGTTGATCTCTTGGTGAGGTTGCTTTCCTGTTTTTCCTCTTCATTCAATCCCCTAGATTTTGGTTACAAGTCTTTTTGAAGAAAGGTTATGTGCACCTGAAAGTCTAGGTTCCTTAGCTTTGGTTGAGTAGATAAGTAGTGTTTTTAAAGCCATAAAGGTTGTTATTATTCAGTGGAAGTTGCTTCCCCTGCAAGAGGAGGATACATTTAATGCCTGATAAGTAGGCCATAAAGGTCTTGGTGATGTTTTTTACTTTTTTTTCTGCTTTATGTAATTTTTTTGATGGTTGAAGGAGGCCATAAAGGCCATAACCAAAATATGAAGATGCAAGGTCAGGAAGACCTTATATACAAATATTGTTGGGATGGAGGTCATAAAGGAATACTGTATGTATTTATTTATTCTTTTTGTATTTTTGTATAAAATGCAAGCTGGTTGCAAGATTTTATTTCAATAAAATATCTCCAGCTATCCTACTCAGCTCAGGTGTGGTCGTATGGTGGTGAGCTCTGCAGTTCTTCCAGAGGCCTGAGAAAGCCAGGGGCTAGATTTGCTTTGCCTGCCCAGGGAGGATGTGCGGTCCTGGGCAGGATCCCGGTGGAGGGAGACCCCCTGAGGGTCCTAGTACCGGCCTCATACCAACACCTGTTGAGGACCTGGGAATAGGCCCAAAGAAGGGAAAAAGTTACAGCATGTACAGAGACCGTGTGGCAGCTCATATTGGCCAGCTTGGGTGTGAGGAGGAGAAGCTGAATGCGTGGAGGTTGGAGCTGAAGCATTTTAGATGTTCCTATGACCGTGTATGGTGCACCAAAGGCAGGCTATGAAGCCTAAGCTGGAGGCACTTGAGCACAAAGCACACAACCAGAGCCAGTTGGTAGCCTCTCTGAAAGCCACCAGTGGCCTGCTTAAAGAAAAATATCAGCATGAGAAGCGGTTTAAGCTTGCCAGGAGCAAGTCCCTGGCTGCTGCGAGCGGCCATGTGGAGGTGGGGTCATCATCCTTGGAAAACCTGTCGGATGGCCTAGCTAAGAAGAAGAGTAGTAAGGGAGTGCAGGAGTCTACTGTATCTGTGGGATCTATTCAGCGGGTTAAGAGTCCCCCAGGGAGTGGAGGAATCTGTCCCTATCCCCCCATGGCAGCCGCAGAGGAGCCACGATTGGGGGTCTCAAGTGCAGGAGGCTGAGTGTGCTGGTTCCCTGGATTTTGTGGCTGAAATGGAGTCCCCTCTGCAGGGGCGGCAGTTCCGTTTCACATCAGAGGATTCTGAGAGTGAGTCCCGAAGCCGAAGGAGAGGGAGAGAGTATTGTATGTACAGCTGCACAGGCTCTCCAGTGAGCTGGAGGGTGGGGTGAGGTTACCTGTCAGTGAGCCTGTGATTACTGACATGGATCTGCAAGTGGGCAGGATGGAGCCTCGTGCACCGGCGTGTGCAGTGAGTATGGACTCTAAAGACATTGTGCTGTCTGATGATTGTGTCCCTATGTGTACAGGTACCCCCGGTGTTACTGATCCTGCTGCTATGGTGTCCCCAGTGGCTCCGGTCCCCCCTGTGGCTCCAGTCCCCCCCATGGCTCTGGCCCTTCCCACAGTTGCCATCCCTTTTGCGGCTCCTATGCATCCTGCGGCTCCCTTCCCTCCCGCTGCTCTCATCCCTCCTATGGATCCCATCCCTCCTGCAGCCTCTGTCCCTCCTGCTGCTTCTATCCCGCCTGCACCTGCTATCTCCTCCTTCCATCCCGGTGTTAAGACCAGCCTCGGCTCCCGCAGCTGGTACATTGAGCTATTCAGCAGCCCTGAGAGGAGGTCAGGGTGTTGGTAAGCCTGCTGAGATGCGTGTGGGGGGTCACCTACTGCAATCAGCAGAAGGAATGTGGTGCAACTAAGGTGGATGGGTGAGGGCCCCCCACCAAGCAGGAAGGAAGTTGTAGATAGGGTCATTGAGATGGGCTTTCAGGCGGCAGATTTCTTTGCGTTTATTGCCCCTGTGAGTACAGGGGAGTAGGACATCTCCTTTGTTAGGGCAGACAGCCTGGACATATTCTGGCAAAGATATGAGGCTTTTTGTAAAGCGTCCCCTAGGTGGGCAGGACTTCTCTCTAAGGTCATTTCTCACCAGCCCGATAAAGAATGTTACCATCTTAATCAGGAATGAGTCCACACCAGCGGCAGACATAATGATATGATTGGGGAGGTATGGAGAGGTCTTGGAACCCCTACGTAAGATTCTGGATGACGGGGATATGGACGGGAGGTTGGACGGCCACAGTGAAGCTGAAGTTGGTGGGAAACATAATACAGCATCTTCCCTCTTCAGCCTTTTTGGGAAGGGACCGCCTGGTGGCATTCTATGCAGAGCAGCCCAAGCTCTGCCATCGTTGTGGCAGTAAGGGACACTTTTCAGCGTCATGCTTGGTGTTGAAATGTTCATTATGCCAGGAGGTGGGGCATTTGGCAAGGGATTGCAATCAAATTAGGGGCAATCTTTGCCTAAATCTGGGTCATGCCTACAGCAAGTGCCCTGAGGCACTGCATAATCAGTCAGAACTAGTAACTGAGCTTGCTAGGATAGAGGCGGAGGAGGCAGCTGTGGATGCAGCCCCTCAGGTACTGTCCACTGCAGTGGCAGTGGCCACCGCAGTGGCTGCTGAAGCCACTTTATCCCCAAGTGTTCCCCCTGTTGTATCCGTACCCTTACCATGTGTTGAGTCTGTGGGTGTCAAGTCTGTGTGTGTGTCAGGGAATGGGAAGATCATCACGGCGATCGAATCTTCACATGCGTAGAATCCTGACAAAACGTACAGGCAGGCGGGCACTAGGACCCAGGCGCGCCTGTCACCAATAACGGTGCCAGGCAAGCACTAGGACACAGGAGTGCCTGTCAGGAGTCGGTCGGGCTATTTAACCATTTGCCGCCCGGCCAATAGCCGTTTGGCAGCCGGCAAAATGCTTTACCTTTCCAGGTGGACGCCATTTGGCATACTCCCGGGCATGGGCAGTTCTCGCACTTGCAGAGCCACGCAGCGGCGCGATCTGTCAACGGCCATGTACCTCGGACACGGCCGAGGACAGATCTGAGTATCTGCCCCATTGCCGGTACCATGTGACCTGCTGTCACCAATCACAGCAGGTCACATGACAGTTGTATACAATGGATGGCTTCATTCATGCCATCCATTGTATACTAGTGTCTAGCTGTGAATGGTCACAGCAGGTCACATGCACATGTCATGTGATTAGCTGTGGCCAAATCACAGCTAAGCACAAAAAAAAAAAAACCTGAATGAATCGATGTCATTCAGGTAAATGCTTGCTTATAGCAAAGTAATTCTTTGCTATAAGCAAATTGTGTAAAAAAAAAAGTTGGTAACTATGGTAACATTGTACTACTGTGGACATAGTGAAATATGAAAAAAAAAATCTTAAAAAAAGAAAAAAATGTAATAAAAAATTAAAAATAAAAAAATAAAAAAATATATATATATTTTTTCACACTGTCACCAGTCAGTGTCCCTGATCACCGCCATGCCAGTTATATGATGACGCTGTACTGCACCGGTGACAGTAAGTTAAAAAAATTGTGAAAATAATTTTTTCATTTTTTCATTTTCCGAACAATTATGACAAAAAAATACAACTTCAAAAAACTCGCTATGCCTGTTATGAAGTACGTCGGACTGTCAAAAAGGGGTCATTTGGAGGATATCTGTTCTGTTCTGACATTTGGGGGATATCTGTACTGTTCTGACATTTGGGGGATATCTGTACTGTTCTGACATTTGGGGGATATCTGTACTGTTCTGACATTTGGGGGATATCTGTACCGTTCTGACATTTGGGGGATATCTGTCCTGTCCTGACATTTGGGTGATATCTGTACTGTCCTGACATTTGGGGGATATCTGTACTGTCCTGACATTTGAGGGATATCTGTACTGTCCTGACATTTGGGGGGATATCTGTACTGTCCTGACATTTGGGTGATATCTGTACTGTCCTGACATTTGGGGGATATCTGTACTGTCCTGACATTTGAGGGATATCTGTACTGTCCTGACATTTGGGGGGATATCTGTACTGTCCTGACATTTGGGGGATATCTGTACCATCCTGACAATTGGGGGATATCTGTACTGTCCTGACATTTGGGGGATATCTGTACTGTCCTGACATTTGGGGGATATCTGTACTGTTCTGATATTCTTGGACCTCAAGAAACTAGATTGGCTGTCAGTACTTCAGGATTGATCAATTTTCAGATCTATCCCATAGTTTGTGAACTCTATAACTTTCCTACAGATGAATAATACATCCTAATTTGGGTTATTTTCACCAAAGACATGGAGCAGAATACATCTCGGCCTAAATTTATGAAGAACAATTGTTTATTTGCAAACTTTTATAACAGAAACAAAGAAAAACGTGTTTTTTTTAAATTTTCAGTCTTTTTTTGTTAATTTAGCAAAAAATAAAAACCTCGGCGGTGATTAAATACCACCAAAAGAAAGCTCTAGTGTTGTGAAGAAAATGATAAAATTTTAGTTTGGGTATAATATTGTATGACCGCAAAAATTTTCATTCAAAGTGTGAGAGCGCTGAAACCTGAAAAATGGCCTGGGCAGGAAGAGGTAAAATTGCCCGGTATGGAAATGGTTAAACCCGGCTCTTGCAATGCTCAAGTGCCGTATGGTCTTTCCTGTGTTCTGTGAGTTTACTTTGCTGCTGACCCTGCCTGATCCTGATCTGCTGACTTCTTCTGCTCTGACCCCAAGCTTGCCTGACCATTCTCCTGCCTGCTCCTGCACTTTTGATCTCCAGTTGCTAAACCCGGACCGTGACCCGTTTATTCTTCTGCCTGCTGTTTGTACCGACCTGCTCCGCTGTTACTGACCGGGCCTGTCTGACCTCGCTTACTCTACCTCCTCACATCAGACTCTCACCTGTTGTGTACCACTGACAGGTGCCTCTACCACAGCTGGTTGCACCCAGGGGTTGCGACCTGGTCTCGGCTTGCTCCAAGTCCATCCCCACCATCAGGGGCTCTGGTGAACAAGCAGGTCGGAACTTAGATTCCACGCCCTGGAGAATTCTAGTCTGTGGAACGCCAGAGGCTACCACCGGCTGGTCCCTAACAGAACCATACGGCCATGACGGAGTCTGGAGGAGGACCCTCTCCCTGGGAAGAGATGTGCCACCATCTGTCTGCGCTTACCCAAGCTGTCAAGATGCTGGAAGAGGGTTATAAACATTTGGAGGGATGCGTCCAGGCCCTAGTCGCTCCTACTGTTACGGCATCAGACCCGGTCGGTTCACCTCCTACCAGTAGCCCTGCAGAACCCTCCTCTGGAGCAGTATTCTCCATTCCCCTGCCGGAGCCTTGAGTCCCAATGCCCTAGTTGTTCCATGGAGATTGTGGGAAGTTTCAGGCCTTCCTGAATTCCTGCCAACTCTACTTCGACCTCCAACCTCGAACATTTGCATCCGAATCTGTGAAGGTGGGATTCGTGATATCCTTGCTGCAGGGTGGACCCCAGGCCTGAGCACATCGTCTATTGGAGGCTCGCCATCCGCATGTGAACTCTGTGGCAGAATTTTTCAAGGCGATGGCACAATTATATGACGATCCTCAGCGAGCTGCTTTGGCCGAAGCAGCCTTATATTCTCTGTAGCAGGGACACCAGGCAGCCTCGGAATTCAGGCATTGGTCTGGAGATACGCAATGGAATGATGCAACACTGCGCCATCAGTTCCGCCTAGGATTATCCAAACCCCTAAAGGATGAATTGGCCAGGGTAGGTGTGCCTGATTCTTTGGAGAAATTAATCACCCTGGCAATTCAGATTGACAGTAGGTTTACGGGAACGAAGGCAGGAAAGGTCTGTTCAAGGGTCAAGGCCTACATGGATGTTACCACGGGTCCCAATCCCATCACATCCTGCAGTCAGCAATCTGAGTCCTGAACCTGTGGACAGAACAGAGCCTATGCAACTTGGGTTAATGCGGCCATCTCTCACGGCTGAGGAACGCCACAGACGCAGAGTGAATAATCTATGCCTATACTGTTGAGCAGCAGGTCACATGGTGCGTTCCTGTCCTGAGAAGCTCTGTAAGTACTCTACCATTTTTTCTATGTCTCCATCCTGTGTAGATGACCCTACTCATGTAGTCATGCCCATCTCGTTCCAGCTCCCAGGAAGAATGATGCAGGTAATGGCTATTATTGATTCTGGGGCCTGCAGTTGCTTTGTGGACCTTAACTTTGCAGCTCAGCAACGAATTCCGTTATTATACAAAGAACGAGGTTTGAATATTTTTCTGGCTGATGGTTCACAAATGAAATCAGGGTTGGTAGATCGAGAGACCCCTCCTTTGTGCACCACAGTAGCAGGCCACCACCAGGAACTCCTCCGCTTGGACGCTATTGTGTCCCCTCTATTTCCAGTGATTTTGGGGCTCCCGTGGTTACGGGCTCATGATTTCCCAAATTAACTGGAAGACTGGATCTGTTCAATTTCACTCACTATACAGCCAGAAGCACTGTCTCCTAAAGTCATCACCAGGGCCCCCAACCTTGTTGTGTGTGGATACAGATACAGATCTAGCACAGACTGTGCCCTCCGCATACCATCATTTCCTTGGCGTGTTCAGCCCGTGAGGTGCAGAGATTCTCCCTCCACTCCAGGCCTATGACTGCCCTATTGACCTGCTCCCGGGATCCGAGATTCCCTTCGGCCGAATCTTCCCGCTGTCTGAACGAGAGTTGGGCGCCCTAAAAGAATACATTGATGACAGTCTGCGGAAGGGATTTATTCGCCCCTCCACTTCACCAGCCGGGGCGGGAATCTTTTTCATAGAGAAGAAGGACCAGTCCCTGAGGCCCTGCGTAGACTATAGGGACCTGAATAAGATCACCGTGAAGAACCGGTACCCCCTTCCCTTAGTCCCCAAATTATTTCAGAGACTAAAGACGGCCTCCATCTTTACCAAACTAGACCTCAGAGGAGCCTATAATCTGGTGCGCATTCGGGAGGGAGATGAGTGGAAGACCGCCTTCCGCACTCGCTTTGGGCACTTTGAGTACCTTGTTATGCCATTCTGGCTCTGTAATGCACCAGCTACATTCCAACACTTTGTGAATGACATTTTTAGGGACATCCTGGACATCTATGTGATTGTGTATCTGGATGACATCCTGATTTTTTCCTGGAGACACATAGAGATCACGTCAGGAGTGTACTGGAGCGGCTGTGCAAGCATGGGCTGTATGCTAAAGCTGAAAAATGCAGCTTTGAGCAGAGCAGCATTCCCTTTTTGGGGTTGATCATTTCAACCAACGGGGTTGCGATGGATCCCCCAAAAGTATCTGCAGTTTTAGAATGGCCAGTTCCCACAGATAAAAAGGGGGTCCAGCGATTTATTGGCTTCGACAATTTTTACAGGTAATTTATTAAAAATTTCTCGGGCCTGGTAACTCCCATCATTCAGCTCACTAAGGTGGGGGTGCGTTTCCAATGGACACCTGAGGCACACACCGCCTTTGAAGCCTTGAAAAAACTATTCACGACAGACACTCTTTTTAGTCTTCCCGACGCTTCATTACCTTACATTCTGGAGGTAGATGCTTCGGAAAATGCGTTAGGAGCTATTCTGTCACAAAGAATAGGAGTGAAGGAGCTGATGCACCCAGTGGCTGTCTTTTCCAGAAAACTCTCCCCACCAGAAAAAAATTATGATATCGGGGATCGGGAGTTGTTAGCGATTAACACAGCACTGGAGGAATGGAGATATCTATTGGAAGGGGCATTGCATCCCATCCTGGTCTATACTGACCATAAAAACCTAGAATATCTGAGGACAGCAAAACGCCTCAGGCCGCGTCAGGCCAGGTGGGCATTGTTCTTCTCAAGGTCTGCACATCATGTATCGGCCCGGATCTAAGAATGCTGCGCTCCTCCTTTCCCACTGCCCCTCACCTGTCCCACTGCACTCCTCCTGTCCCACTACGCTCCTCCTTTCCCATTGCCCCTCACCTGTCCCACTGCACTCCTCCTTTCCCACTGCCCCTCACCTGTCCCACTGCACTCCTCCTGTCCCACTGCACTCCTCCTGTCCCACTGCACTCCTCCTGTCCCACTGCCCCTCACTTGTCATACTTGACTCCTCCTGTCCCACTGCCTCTCATCTGTCCCACTGTGCTCCTCCATTCCCACTGCGATCCTCCTGTCCCCCTGCCCCTCACCTGTCTTACTTGGCTCCTCCTGTCCCCCTGCCCCTCACCTGTCCCACTGCACTCCTCCTGTCCCACTGCCCCTCACCTGTCCCACTGTGCTACTCCTGTCCCGCTGCCCTGATCTTGTCCCATGGCCCCCCATCACGCTGCCCCGATCTGTCCCTCTGCACTCCTTCTGTCCCACTGCCCCTCACCTGTCCCACTGCACTCCTCCTGTCCCACTGCCCCTCACCTGTCCCACTGTGCTCCTCCTGTCCTACTACCCCTCACCTGTCCCACTGCCCCCCACCTATCCTTCTGCGCTCCTCCTGTCCCACTGCCCCTCACCTGTCCCACTGCACCTCACCTATCCTTCTGTGCCCCTCCAGTCCCTCTGTGCTCCTTCTCCTGTCCTACTGCCCTTCACCTGTCCCTTTGCGCTCCTCCTGTCCCATTGCCCCTCAACTGTCCCACTGCGCTCCTCCTGTCCCACTGCCCCTAACCTGTCCCACTGCGCTCCTCCTGTCCCACTGCCCCTCACCTGTCCCTTTGTGCTCCTCCTTTCCTGCTACCCCGATACTGTCCCATGCCCCCTGTCACGCTGCCCCGCACCTGTCCCTCTGCACTTCTCCTGTCCCACTGCCCCGATCCTGTCCCATGCCCCCCGTCATGCTGCCCCCTACCTGTCCCTCTGCGCTCCTCCTGTCCAGCTGCCCCGATACTGTCCCATGCCTCCTGTCACGCTGCCCCCCACCTGTCCCTCTGCGCTCCTCCTGTCCCACTGACCCTCACCTATCCTTCTGTGCTTCTCCTGTTCCACTGCACTTCTCCTGTCTAAATGCCCCGATCCTGTCCCATGCCCCCCCGTCACGCTGCCCCCCACCTGTCCCTCTGCGCTCCTCCTGTCCCACTGCCCCCCACCTGTCCCACTGTGATCCTCCTGTCCCACTAACCCTCACCTATCCTTCTGTGCTTCTCCTGTCCCACTGCGCTTCTCCTGGCTCGCTGCACCGATCCTGTCCCATGCCCCACCGTCATGCTGGCCCCCACCTGTCCCTCTGCGCTCCTCCTGTCCCACTGCTCCCCACCTGTCCCTCTGCGCTCCTCCTGTCCCACTGCCCCTCACCTATCCCACTGTGCTCCTCTTGTCCCACTGCCCCTCACTTGTCCCAGGGGCATATTTGCCACAAGGCAAACAAGTAATTTTCCTAGGGCGGTACTTTTCAGGGGGGCGGCACGGCGATGTAAGTATAATTGGTGTCAGTGGGAGTAACATTGCCCCATCATTATTGTCAGTGTAGGAGGAATAGTGCCCCCTCATTGGTGTCACTGACACCAATGAGGGGCCACTTTTCCTCCCACTGACACCAATTATGGGACACTATTCCTCCCACTGATACCAAAGATGGGGCACTATTCCTCCCACTGACACCAATGATGGGGCACTATTCCTCCCACTGATACCAATGATGGGACACTATTCCTCCCACTGATACCAATGATGGGACACTATTCCTCCCACTGATACCAATGATGGGGCACTATTCCTCCCACTGACACCAATGATGGGGCACTATTCCTCTTACTGACACTAATAATGGGGCACTTTCTCCCATTGATGCCAATGATGGGGAACTATTCCTCCCACTGACACCAATGATGGGGCACTATTCCTCCCACTGACACCAATGATGGGGCACTATTCCTCTTACTGACACCAATGATGGGGCACTATTCCTCTCACTGACACCAATGATGGGGCACTATTCCTCCCACTGACACCAATGATGGGGCACTATTCCTCTCACTGACACCAATGATGGGGCACTATTCCTCCCACGGACTCCAATCATGGGGCACTATTCCTCTCACTGACACCAATTATGGGGCACGATTCCTCACACACTTACACTAATGATGGGACACCATCATTGGTGTCAGGGGGAGGAATAGTGCCCCATCATTGGTGCCAGTGGGATGAATAGTGCCCCATCATTAGTGCCAGTGGGAGGAATAGTGCCCCATCATTGGTGTCAGGGGGAGGAATAGTGCCCCATCATTGGTGTCAGTGGGATGAATAGTGCCCCATCATTAGTGCCAGTGGGAGGAATCGTACCCCATCATTGGAGTCAGTGGGAGGAATAGCGCCTCATTGGTGTCAGTGGGCAGAGCTCTAATATGAAGAGGTGGAGCCTAAAGGGGAAGGGGTGGGGTTTGCAGATGAAAGGGTGGGACAAATTTTGATGTAGGGGGTGCCCAATTTTAGTCTTGCCTAGGGCAGCACAAAACCAAAATATACCGCTGCTCAGCAGAGTGTCTGTTGGCACACCCGAGTTCCTCTGGGCTGGCATTGAATGTAACAGCCTCTGGAAACTCAGTGCCGCCAGCCACAGCTACTGAGGAGGTAGAGTCAGAATGAGTCAGATTTAAACCCTCACCCTGTGGCCCCTCCTCTGTGCTCCACAGCCCAGGATCCAAAATGGCATAACTGGTATCTGTGGTGACGGGAACAAACAAAAGGAAACTTCATCCCACAAGGGGATAGAGGCACTTCACTGGTCTATACCAGTATAGTATAGTAGCAAACATCAAAAAAGGATATAAGGAACATACCCTATCAAACCATTATAGAATACATCACAATAAGGATCCCACCTCCCTCAAATTCACGGCAATTGATGTAGTTACCTCCCACTGGAGGGGTGGGGATAAAACACGTGCGGTATCTCAGGCAGAGACAAGATGGATATATGAGTTGGGCACCCTATACCCTTCTGGGCATAACATCGAAATCGATGTAAACTGCTTTATCGCTAACAGTTAATATCATTGCCATTTGTTTCAGTAATTACCGTATTTTCCGGCGTATAAGACGACTTTTCAACCCCTGAAAATCTTCTGAAAAGTCGGGGGTCGTCTTATACGCCGGTGCGAGCCGGTGTCAGGGCGGTACTTTTTCGAGGGGCGGCGCGGCGCCGCCCCCCCCCCCTCCTCCTCCAATGGACACTAAGTACAGGGGTGGGCAGAGGGGCTGCTGTACCTTGCCTGGCTCTGGTCCCACGACGATCCGGTCCAGGAAGCGCAGCTGCTCCTTCTTTCAGTTTGGCCGCTCAATGGTCACGCGGCCGCTCGGCTCCGCCTCCTCACCGGTGATTGGGCGCCAGCACTGGAAAGGCACACAGGCGACCAATCACCGGTGAGGAGGTGGAGCCGAGCGGCCTCGCGAAAATCGAGCGGCCAAACTGGAAGAAGGAGCAGCCGCTCCTCTCCCCCACTGACACTAACGATGGGGCACTATTCCTCCTCCACCCTGACACCAACGATGAGGCACTGTTCCTCCCCCACTGACACCAACGATGAGGCACTGTTCTCCCCACTGATACCAATGATGGGGCACTATTTTCCCTACTGATACCAATGATGGGGCACTATTCCTCCTCCCCACTGACACCAATGATGGGGCACTATTCTCCCCACTGATACCAATGATGGGGCACTATTCCTCCCACTGATACCAATGATGGGGCACTATTCTCCCCACTGATACCAATGATGGGGCACTATTCCTGCCACTGACACCAATGATGGGGCGCAAATCCTCCCACTGACACCAATGATGGGGCGCAATTCCTGCCACTGATACCAATGATGGGGCGCAATTCCTCCCACTGACACTAATGATGGAGCGCAATTCCTGCCACTGATACCAATGATGGGGCGCTATTCCTCCCACTGACACCAATGATGGGGTGCTATTCCTCCCACTGACACCAATGATGGGGTGCTATTCCTCCCACTGACACCAATGATGGGGTGCTATTCCTCCCACTGATACCAATGATGGGGTGCTATTCCTCCCACTGATACCAATGATGGGCCGCTATTCCTCCCACTGACACTAATGATGGAGCACTATTCCTCCCACTGACACCAATGATGGGACACTATTCCTCCCACCGACACCAATGATGGGGCACGATTCTTCCCACTGACACCAATGATGGGGCACTATTCCTCCCACTGACTAATGATGGGGCACTATTCCTCCCACTGACTAATGATGGGGCACTATTCCTCACACACTGACACTAATGATGGGGCACCATCATTGGTGTCAGTGGGAGGAATAGTGTCCCATCATTGGTATCAGTGGGAGGAATAGTGCCCCATCATTGGTGTCAGTGGATGAAATAGTGCCCCATCATTGGTGTCAGTGGGAGGAGTAGTGCCTCATCATTGGTGTCAGTGGGAGGAATAGCACCCCATCATTGGTGTCAGTGGGAGGAGTAATGCCTCATCATTGGTGTCAGTGGGAGGAATAGCGGCCCATCATTGGTATCAGTGGGAGGAATAGCACCCCATCATTGGTATCAGTGGGAGGAATAGTGCCCCATCATTGGTGTCAGTGGGAGGAGTAATGCCTCATCATTGGTGTCAGTGGGAGGAATAGCACCCCATCATTGGAATACCATACTGAAATACCATACCATATTGAAATCAAATCTGATGTTTTTTCATTTTTATTTGGTGTGCGTTGGAAGAGGGGTAGTCTTATACGGCGAGTATAGCTCAAACCCTATATTTTAACAGGAAAAGTAGGGGGTCGTCTTATACGCTGGAAAATACGGTATATAAGATTACTTTCTTGCAATTTTTGGTCTAGGTTTAGTTTTAAAAATATTCAATAAATATTCAATAAATATTCAAAAGATATTCAAGAGATTTTTTGGGTTTAGGTCTATCCAGGTGTCTATGTGTATGAGTTATATACTTATCCATTATTACGATTTTATTAGGTTTATTTTCAGTTATGCCGAAGTTTTATCGTTTTTTTATCCTTTTTTATTCCTATAACATATGACTTTTCTTTTTTCTATGTAATATTATTACCACAATTACCGACTGTTTTGGCATAGATTGTTTTATGTGCTATGATGCATATTATTGGTTATTAATACCAGCGATATTATTATGAACTGTATGACCATTATACATTGTAACAAATATCATTTAGAACCATATTATTATCTATATGCACACCCCTGTTCCTCTGCGTTTGGTCATGAACGCAGACTAAGAGCAGTGGGCATGACAGGCCTCTCCCTATGTTGTTCAGGAGAAGCTTTATGTCTTTGATCCAAGGCAAAATGGCGCCCGTAATTTCGCGCTTGCGCACTTTGCGGATTACGAGAAATTGGTGACGCCATTGCCGATTTAATCTGTGCCATTGCCGAGTTTGTACATGTTGTATATTTTACTATTCGGATTACCCTTCTGCCTACTCCTGCTATTGCCGGACATGACTGCAGAGTAATAGTATTAATAGAATTGATTAGAATGACAGTCCTGTGTCTATATGAAGTATATCCATTGGAATCCCAGGGAAAATGGCGCCCGTAGAGTCGCGCATGCGCACTTTTGCGGACTATAATAATATGGAGACGCCATTGCCGGTTTTATATGTTTTATATTGTCAATTTTTTATATTTATATTTAGTATTTAATTTGCTGAGCCCATTTAATATGCACCCTTGCTCTGAAAGAAAAATTGGGGTATGTTATGACCGCATATTAACCACTTCCAGTCCGGACACTTTCACCCACTTCCTGTCCAGGGCAATTTTCAGCTTTCAGCGCTCTCACACTTTGAATGACAATTGCGCGGTCATGCAACACTGTACCCAAATGCATTTTTTACCATTTTTTTGAGACAGATAAAGCTTTATTTTGGTGGTATTTATTCACCGCTGGGATTTTAATTTTTTTTGCTATGTAAATGAAGAAGTCCAAAAATGTTGAAAAAAGTGTTTTTTTTATAAAATTTTGCAAATAAATAATATTTCATCATAAATCTTTGCCAAAAATTATTCCGTTATCTTTTTAGTAAAAAAAAATCCAAATTAGTTTATAACCAAAAATTATAATTTTTAAACTTTTTTTTTTTTTACATTTTTATTTTTTTAAATTTATTATTTTTTATTTTTTTTTTTTTTTTACATACTGTCACCCTAGCAGTACAGTGTCACCATGGTGACACTGTACTACTTGTGGGGGGTGATGAAGATTTTTTTTTTTTTTTTTTACACTGATTGCTTTTACACCCATATAGAATGTAAAAGCAATCATTTCTCTTTCTCTCGGTCTGCATTCTTGCACTCATTGAGAAGTACTGAGTGAGCTGTGATTGGTCACAGCTTGTACCATGTGACTTCTGTGATCATTCACAGATTTCACACGTAGTAAGCAATGATGTCACAAGTGACATCTTGCTTACTACTTTGCATGTGATCACTGATTGGCCAATCAGTGATCATATGATCGGGACCTCGTACAGAGGTCCCGTCCGACAATCGGTGTTTCGCTGTGTCCTCCGGACACAGTGGGCACCCAGGGAGCGGGCACAAGCAGGGTGCAGGGAGGCCAATTATAAACGGCCACCCACCCCTGCACTGCCACCGTCCGGCCGTTTATATGCAACGGCCGGTCGGGAAGTGGTTAATAGAAGTGAGAGTGACATGTTGTCTATATGTTTGGTATAAGCTTCAATCTTGACCCATGGCAAAATGGCGCCCGCGGAGTCGCGCATGCGCATTTTGCGGTCTATAACAAAATGGCGGCGCCGATGTGCGCACGCGCGATCACCGCATAAGCCTATATAGGGGATAGAGGTCCGTCATGTTGCTGTTGGCCTCCCCTCTGATGATGTGCATTGGCACGAAAGACCTTAGGAGGAGCCAACAGAGCATGACGTCATAGCCGCCCAGAGCCACGAGGAGGCCCGGCGGCCATCTTAATTTAGGGTCAGTATCACTCTGCCCTTATTTTATTGCTTTTAGTGCTTACTACCCTGTTTTTTTCGCACCATTTTATCATACCTTTTTTGAAATAAAAGTTTTTGACTTTACTATACTACACTATGAGGCACTTTTTTGGCTCCCATTGGAGCTAATTAACTTCCAGGATATCCCATCACTCACCATTACCACCAGAGGGAGGGAGATCTACATCCAGTGGATACACTCATCCAGCCTTAAGGGGATCTCTGGACCTGGAAGTTCCTACCATACAATACTGAGAGGGAACATCAGGACCATCCACCCCCAGACGGATGCCCACCTTCCCCACCTTCTTTTATGTTATACCTTCTCCACCTGCTGAGGGGACTCCAGTGGATATTGATCAAATGCGCATTATTATAGCGCGTCCGGTGAGTGCGCATTTTTACCGTTTTTACCGTTTGTTCCTGATACACCAGCTTTATCATTGGTCCCTGTGACAACTTATCTGGACATACAATAGCACCTAATGAATTAGCTATTGGTTATCTGTTGTTTTATAATTTATAGTCTGTCATTTTGAACTACCTGTTTCAGACATACCTGAGATATATATGTGACATTTCAGATTTTATTGATAACATTTTATTGATAACAATTTGTTAGCGCCGCACTTTCTATTTTATTCCATATACCAGGACTTACTGAAACACAATGTGCCTTTTCACCGGGAACTTCAGAAGAACATCTTGTTTCTTTACTTAGGGCTACAAAACCAAATTGTTTTTGCCCATGCAACCCCATCCTGCCATCCACCACTGGCAGACCTTCAGCCAGACCCCTGAGATCCTCTGGGCTGCCATCAATTTCCACAGCCGCAGGGGACCTAGAGCTATCTGCCAAAGGTGCCAGGTGGACAACAGTCTGAGGAGACCTTAGGCCCTCTGGGCCAGGTTCACAAGGGTCCAACTCAGCTAGATTGGGCCCTTCCACAGACAGTTCCTCTGTAGCAGTGGGCAATGACTGGTCCAGGGCCACCTGGTGGGCACCCCGAGTCACCACTGCAACAGAGGGAAGGTCTGCCTTGCACATGTCATTACATTTGGCATCACGTAACACATTGTCAGTTGCGGAGTCATCTGTGACTTTAAACTCTTCTCCAGGCCTTGACTCCAGACAACCACTAGAGCCAGGACCTGGTACACAGTCATTCACCCCCTGACCCTCCCCAGAATCCCCAGTGTTCATGGAGTCTTTAAACAGTATTTTACATGAGTCCAGGGCCTCAGGTGGCAATGTAGGTTCTAGGGGGCTGAATATGGCTCATAATGGGCTACCAACCGCCCCAGGTCAGTACCCAATAATACATTAGAGGGGATGGCATCTGTTACACCCACTTCTCTCATTCCTCTCCCAGCTCCCCAGTCTAGATAAACACAGGCTGTGGGGACAGCTGGGTTAATGCCCCCAACCCCCTTTACAGTCATGGTCTTACCAGGAATAAGATCCTCAGGGCTCACCAGTTCTGAGTGCACTAAAGTCACCTCTGCTCCGCTGTCCCTTAGGTCGGTAGTAACTTTGCCACCCACAATGACAGGCTGCAGGTTATCGGAGAGCCCTCCTGCATTCCTGGAAGCACACAAAACAGTATACTCCAGGCGGGTTGTCTTGGTAGATGGTGGGACAGCCTTCTTTTTCTCAGGGCAGGATACACTAAGATGACCTATCTGGTGGCACAAAAAACATCTCTGGGTTTCCACAGTTTCTGGGGTGGCTCCTAAAGGTCTGGATGCCTTGGTCTTCTGGATGTCCTGAGAAGAGGGTCCGCTTGTTTCTCCTCCTTTCCAGCTGGGTGCAGTAGTCCTCTGGTTGACCGATCGGAGCCCCCCTGGTGTCATGAAGCTGAATTGTCTGCATTTCTCTTTTAAGCTTCAGGAAGATGGCAAAGTCTGATTATGTATAGGTGACAAAATCTTATTAGCACCCAGGTGCCACTTCCAGCCTGAGGAAGCTCTGTCTCTTTTCAGATGCTAACTGATGACCATCTGTCTCTGAGTACCTATGACTGAATATTTCTTTAATAACAAGGACTGAACTAAATTTACGATTACATATTGCTACAGGTCACATTTCAGCTACTCAAATCTGTACATTTATGTCACACTCTCCGTCCCTGCATCGACTATAGGGAACTCAACAAGATCACCATTAAGAATCGGTACCCACTCCCTCTCATTCCCGAGTTATTTCAGATGTTTTGGACAGCCCGAGTGTTCATGAAACTAGATTTACGAGGGGCCTACAATTTAGTTCACACAAGGGAAGGTGAGGAGTGGAAGACCGCTTTCAGAATGAGCTTTGGGCACTTTGAGTACCTAGTGATGCCGTTTGGATTATGCAACATTCCTACGACATTTCAACACTTCATGAATGATATCTTCAGGGAATATCTCAATCTCTTCTTGATCATCTACCTGGACGACATTTTGATTTTCTCCAACTCATTGGAACTTCACCGAGACCATGTTAAGAGAGTACTGACTACGCTGAGGACGTATGACCTAAACGCTAAGGCGGAAAAGTGCGAGTTCGAGAAGCAGTCCATCCAGTTTCTTGGGCTCATAATCTCCACTGAAGGAAATGGATCCATGGATCCTCAGAAAATCTCTGCCATCTTGGATTGGCCTGCACCTACTGACAAGAAAGGGGTCCAAAGATTTGTGGGCTTTGCCAACTTCTTTTGGAAGTTTGTCAAGGGCTTTTCAACCATTATTGCCCCTATTACCCAACTCACTCGCCGGCAAACACATTTTCTCTGGGGCCAGGAAGCACAAATAGCCTTTGAGCAATTAAAAAAGCAATTTACATCTGCTCCTGTATTACAACACCCAGAACCAACACTTCCCTTCATCTTGGAGGTGGAGGCTTCAGAGGTGGCTACAGGAGCCATGCTCTTGCAATTCCAAGGCCCAAAAGCTCTGCTCCATCTGGTAGCCTTTTTCTCCAGGAAACTAAGCCAAGCTGAAAGGCACTACGACGTAGGCGACAGGGAACTTCTGACGATCTAAACGGCTTTCGAAGAATGGAAGTACCTTTTTGGAAGGAGCTAGTCACCCGATTATGATCTTCACAGATCATAAGAATCTGGAATATTTAAGATCCGTCAAGCGCCTAAGATTGCGGCAAGTTATATGGGCCTTATATTTCTCCAGGTTCAATTTTCATATCACCTACCGCCCAGGATCCAAAAATGGGAAGGCAGATGCTCTATCCCATATGTTCCCGGATTCAGTTGATCCTTCGCCCCCCGATACCATCCTGTCTGCCCAAATATTTTGTTAATCCAGCCCAGTCTGAAGTTTTCTATTGAACAGGCCTCTGCACAGTGCGCCAAACCCGAACAGGACTAATTAGGAGGCAGGATGGCTTTCTTTGGCACAAGGATAAAATCGTTGTACCCCAGGAGGTAAGATCCCAAGTTTTCAAGACATTCCATGACCATCAACTTGCTGGTCACTTCGGAGCCCGAAAAACAATGGAACTGATCCAGCGATCTTTTTGGTGACCCAACTTAAGCCAATACTGCAGAGCCTACGTAAAATCCTGCACAGTGTGTCTACGCAGCAAGGGAGACAAAACCAAGGCATGGGGGTTGCTGAGGCCCCTGTCCATTCCTAATTGCCCCTGGGAAATGATTGCAATGGACTTTATTGTGGACTTCCTGCACTCTGAGGTGCTTACTACCAACCTAGTGGTGATAGATCGGCTATCCAAAATGGCCCACTTTTTGCCAATGATAGGTACTCTGTCTGCGCCTGAGACAGCACATGCCTTTATCAAGGAAATTGGTAGGCTACATGGAATGCCCAGTAATATTGTTTCAGACTGAGGGGTGCAATTTACCTCCAGGTTTTGGAGAGCCCTATGCAAAACCCTGAAAGTGGAACTCTGCCTATCATCTGCTTACCACCCTCAAAGTAATGGCCAAACAGAACGAACCAAACGTTAGAGCAATATCTACAATGTTTCTCCGCCTTTTCCCAGAATGACTGGACATCCCTACTCCAATTAGCAGAATTTGCTTAAAACAATTCCGTCCATTCAGCTACGAATCAGTCACCATTTTGGGCTAATTATGGATTCCACCCTTCCTGTGTGCCAGATACCATACTCTAAACCTTGGTACCCGCAGTACAGGACAGAGTCAGCAGGATACAGGACAACTATCGAGCTCTCCAAGAGTCCATACAAAGATCGCAAACAGACTATAAAAATACTATGACAGGAAACGGAGGGGAAATCCTTCTCTGAAGGTCAGAGACAAAGTTTGGTTGTCTATAGCCAACCTGAAACTTCCTTGCCCATCACGGCAGCTGGGTCCAAGATACATTGGCCCCTTTCAGATCCAGCAAGAAATCAATTCAGTAGCATATGAGCTATCTGTTCCCGAATCATATAGGATTCATCCAGTCTTCCATGTCTCTCTGCTCAAGCCAACAGTTCCAGGAAGAGTGGAACCATCTCCGCCGCCAATAACAGTTGCGGAGGAGGCAGAATACAAGATAGAATCTATCCTGGACTGCAGGAAACGGGGTAGGCAAATCCAATTCTTGATTCTCCTGAAGAAAGCTCATGGGAACCAAAGGACAACATACATGCCCCCAGACTTCTCCAAGGGTTCTACTCCAAATATCCAGACAAGATGGCCCAAGTAGGCATCCGGAGGCTGCCCTTTAGGGAGGGGACACTGTCAGGGCTCTGTCCTCGGCAGAGGTGTTAGGAGACCTGGCACCCCTGCCAGTACCTTGCATGGCCGCAGAAGTTTACATCAGCTCAAATTTGACGCCAAACAGCCTTTATAAGGAAGCCCTGCCCTACTCTCAGGTGCTGGTTGATCTCTGGCTTCCCAGTACCTTGTTCCTGTTCCTGTGCTATTGTGATCTGTGATTTCCTAATATCGACTCAGCTTGCTCTTGAACCTGTCTTCTCTGCTTAACCCCTGATCTGACCTTGGCTTGGCTAACGGATATTCTCTCTTCCGCCTCTGTGTATGACCTCGGCTATCCCATCTGACTATGAAGAAAATTAATTATATCAAATTTGTAATTTGGCACTTATATTATATTGATGGCAATCTTGCAAAATATTTGGTTTTTATGATTAATCATAATTAATATTAAAATGTGTTAATTGTCACCTTAAGCCAGTGATATTTATTTCTTCAGTAACATAAGCTGAGACATTTAAACTGAGACAGCTGAGCTAGTTAACCAGCTGATAGCTGAGTATTCTATATTAGGGCATAGCTGGTTAGAAGACTCTAGTAAATGTCAAGGGTGTTAGAAGTGACTCAGAATAGAATAAGTATTATAATGTATATTATAGTATCTGTCTGTATTTAGCTTATGATTTATAAGTTGGTAATATTGTTACATATGTAGATTAGTCGTTATACATTATTGGGATATTGTAAAGATACGTTCTTAATTTATATTATCATTTAAATATGAGTGACTGAGGTTACATCACCAGCTTATTATGGACATTACATATGTACTTTCAATCAAAAACACCATATATGTAGCGTCCCCTCCCTTCTATGAAATTGCTCTGCTAAGCAGTATTGATTTCCATACAAGGTCCCAAAATCCCAAGTTATGACGCTTACTTGCTTTGTAAAATCACCTAAGGGACAGTATAAGATGGGCACACGACTCATATTCATTCACAATCACACACACACGGCTGTCCAAAAAGACATGCATAAGAACATTCTGAGAAGCTGGAACAGGTGCGTGCTGCAAGACAAGAAATAGTCATTAACGTCACTTCCTTCTTCTTGCTCGGACTCAGCTGCGTTGAACAAGACAAGACTACATGAAAGACCACTGAACATGGCCAGACAGCCATGACAATAATGGTGACTTATCTTTAAACTTCTGCTTGATATTTCTGGTTTTATCTACATGGAACTGTTCATGATACGCTTTACATTGTTATTTTAAGCCATTGTGATAGAATAAAATCACACTTTATTTTTTATTTCAACGGCTCTTTCATTCATAATCACCTCAAGACACTAAAGAAGTATTATATGTGTCAGAAAATCCAACAGACTACGTCTGCTCTGATCTCCACCTGGTACCTGACCTCGGTTTTGAACCGGCTATCCTGTGATCCTCTGTTTCCTGGAAGGCTTGCATACCTTGCGCAGGCATCACCTGTCTGCAGATCTCAGTGCATCAGCTGTGCTCCTGGGTGGACCACCAACGAGCACTCCTACAGGTGACCTGTGCCACTTTGGGCCTGACTCCTGCTGTCCCAATCTCAGGGGAGTCTGGAACTTAGCCAGAAGGGAAGCCCTCTCTCCATTGGCCTCTAACACCAGGTACGCGATAGCTGATTTAAAGAACTGAACCACTAAAGAGTCTGGTGCCCATAGGGTACCTGTAAAAGCCAAGAGGGCAGAAATGTGAGCCTTCAGAGTACTCACAGACAGACCCATATTCAGCCCCACCTGGAGGAATTCCAATAAGTGGCAGATTCTAAGGGTATAAGGGTATTGCAAAGCCATGCCTGTTTGCAAATTCCACGAACTTGCCCTATATCCTGCTATAGGCTGTGTTGGTGCTGTGCTTTCTGGCTCTCATCAAGGTATCTGTGACCTTAGTCGAGCAGCCTAGATTCATCAGCCTTTGCCTATCAAGAACCAGGCCGCCAGTCTGAGTTTTTCTAAAGCGGGGTGCCGAATGGGTCCCTGCATAAGCAGATGCATTGTTACTGGCAGACGGTGTGGTTCTCTGATGTTCAATAAACGGAGTAGCGGGTACGAGGGTCTCTTTGGCCAATATGGTATTACTGATAGAACCGTCACCCTCTCCAGGTGTATTCCGCGCAGCAAGCTGAGAATCACTGTGTGACGGAGGGTAAGCGGGACAGAACACACAAGGCAGACGGCAAACACTTACAGCTTTATTAAAACAGACAACAGTCACTCAATGGGGAGTAGTGCAGGGAAAGAGAGTCCAAAATACTTGTAATCCAGCCCCGGTGGGCAAAGCTAAAGGCTCCACAGCAATTTGTAATCCAAGAGGCAGTTCATAAGCAGTCAGATAGCACAAGGGGAGCATACACTCACGCAAAGCTGATGCGATAGTCTCAAGCAGAGCTGACAGCATTCCAGGCAGGGCTGATGTAGCTTCTGGGATCCCCCTTTCTCCAATGGAGCCCAGGCAGAGCCAGGGGGCCACTAGAGTGCAGCTGGACCCCTCAGTCATTGCCCAGCAGAATGGCACTACAAGATTGACTAGCACTGGCCTATTAAACCCCCTGAGCAGGAAGAGAGGCGGAGGGGGGTCATTAGCAGGTGACAAAGAAGAGAATGGAACTACAGTAATTTAATTTGTGGCTGTAAATAGAACGGACTGGTTGGGCAGAATAATTAGTGGGGGAAATACATTAATACAAAAGTAAGGCACTAATTAGGGATGTATACACTAATTGAATTTGGGACCTTTTGTGGAGGGGGCGAGTTAATTACAGCTAGGGGCCTTTGGCACACAGGAGTGAATACTAATTGGAGGAAGCTCTTCCTATGGCCAGGAGGGATTAGGAACAAGGAATTAATACCTGGGGATTAATAACTGGGCTGGCAGAGAACTCATATCGTGACACTCCGGATCAGTAAGCAGGAATTGATAATTGGCCGGGCCCCTATACTGTGACACACTGGAATTGGAGGGAAGGCATACGCAGTCCTGAAGTTCCATGCCATAGTTAACGTATCCACCTATTAGCTTGTGGGTGGCTGATTCTGGGGGAAAAATGAGGTAGTTTGGTATTTTTCAGGGAGGAAAATAGCCGCATACATTCTATTGCAGGAAGGTAGAGCCTGTTCTGGGCTATTGACATTGTTTTCAGGATGCCTGACATCTTGTCCTCTGGTAACACCACTGATGCTGCCAAAGTGTTCATTTCTGTGCCTAGCTATACCAGGTTCTGGGTTGGCACAAGGTGACTCTTCTGTTTGATTAACCATCGGAAGTTCTCTAGTGTCCCCTTGGTTAACCTTCAGTGTGACAGAAGTGTCTCTCTGTCTTGATTCAAGAGCAGAATTTCGTCCAAGTAGTGATATATTTGCACTCCCTGGGACCTCAGGTAGGCCACAGGGGCCAGAAGAATCTTCAAAAATACTCTGGGTGATGTAGTCAGCCCAAAGGGTAGGCATACAAACTGGAAGTGGAACTGCCCTACCGCAAACTGTAGAAATTTCTGGCAGTCAGGAGCTACTGGTACATGGAAATATGCATCCTTGAGGTCCACTGATAGAAGCCAATCCCCTGGCTGAATGAATTTCAGAATTGTCTGGAGAGATTCCATTTTCAATCTGATTTTCTTGATATACATGTTGAGCCTCTTGAGGTCTATTACTGGTCTCAACGCTCCCGACTTTTTCCATACTAGGAATAGAGGCGAGTAGATTCCAGAAAAACATTCTTGCCAGGGTACTGCAGCTATCACTTCCCGGTTGAGGAGGGTTTCTATGCATTTCCATAAAACCTCCTGCTTTTCTCTTGTCAAAGGTAATTTTGATTTTGCGGGGATTCCTCAGGAACTTCCCAGCATGGCAGAAATGGATGGTGGAAATTACCCAAGGATCCTTTACCTCTTGTGCTCACACCTAACGGAACTTGATAATCTTGCTCCTATGCGACAAGTGTGAACTGGCAGATAGTCAAAAAGACATCTGGGACCCCTGTCCCAAAGGAAAAGTTGGCCTCTTTGAGTTTTGAAGCTATATTGGACCATTTAGGATGAAATTCTCTTCCTAGCCTGTAAAATTAGCGTCCCTACCCCTGGCCCTTGGCAAATTTTTCTAAGCTGCACCTCTCTGCACAGGAGCCTCTGATCCTGGGGAATAAATCCCGACTTCCCCCCTGTGGCTTTTGTGATGGCAGTGTCTAATTTATTTCCAACAGGGACTGCCCCTCAAATGGTATCTTATACCATCCTTGCTTGAAGGCTGGGTCCACCACCTTTAGGGCTCTCCTGGTTGTCACTGCATTAATCATGATCCTGGCCAATATCTTAGTTAGGTCAATGGATGCCTCCACCATAAGAGAAGCTGTTAGCTTCAAATTGGCAAAGGAGGCCAAGACCTCGACTTTGCTCAGGTCACTTCCCACTGCCACTTCAGACTTCTGAACCCAGGACTCCATGGCCTTCAAAATAGCTGCCAAAGCCATAGAAGGTCAACACGTCCCACTAGCAAGTGTGTAAATCTTTTTAAGATCCACATCCACTCTTCTATCCAACACGTCCCTGAATGTCACAACATCATCTAGCAGATGGGTTATGTGTCTAGCAAGGCGCATAAGTGCTGCATCCACCACCGAAGGCTTCTCCAAGCTCTTAATTCTCCCCGCCTTGACGGGGTATAGCTTTGCGAACCGATTATTAAAAGAGATTCTCTTATCCACTTGGTTCCACTCATCCGTAATTATCTTCTGAATTTCTTCCATGAATGGGAAATTCACCCCCTCCTTTTTCATGTTTGTGAAAAACTTCCTCTGCTTCTTCTGTGGTTCTTCCCCGGCGTCTTCCCAAAGCACAGCCTGCCTAATCTCTTTCATGGAAGGCTGGACCAAGGCACAATCAAAACCATCATAACGGCCCTCATCCTCTTCTGAGGAAACAGCATCTGAGGCCTAAAGTTCCTGGGCCTCTGGAATTGCTTGACTAGCTGGCAGCATCTGGGGAGAAAAGGAGAGCAAGGTGGACAGCACTGGGGCAGCTGATGGCTGCGACTGCAGTGCAAATGCATTTAGCATCTCCTCAAATGCTGGTTCATTAGCATTTACCTTCTCTTGTGATGGGGACCACTGACCACTAGAGGCTGAATGGGAATGCAAGGTTTCTGTACTTCCCCAGGAATGTTGGTCCTCTCTTGCCAATGACTGTCTCTGAGCTTCTTGCTTCTGACCATCGGGAATGGCCACGACTCAAGGAGCTGGGGCAGCACAGTCAAAAAAACAAAATTAGTCATTGATTTGAAAGACACCAAACAGAATATGCGCATCTGGCAACGTCTCCCCTACCTTCTCTGAGAATACTGGTCTTTAGAGGCAGTAGGCATGTTATCACTGCTGCAAAAAGATAAAATCAAGAGCATGAGGTAGAGCAGCACAGCGGATAGAACCACAGGAGCACAGCTTTGCAGGTGCAATGCATACCTGGAGGAGAGAGAGGGAATCGCAAGCACAGGCAGGCTGCAGGCGCACACAGCAGATGCTTTCAGCCAAAAGAATCTTTTAAATTTTGGCTCCCTGAAGCATGGCTCCACCTCCCCTCTCCTGATTGGCCAAGCGGTCTGTGCATGCTCAGAGCGGGCCACAGCATGCGCTCCACAATGGCCCGCACACACTGACCAAGTGGCACCAGTAAGAAGTAGGGAGACCGGCGCCTCTCCCCTTTAGAACAGCACAGCCGATAGAGCAGCCATCACTCCCAGCAGGAAGGAGGTTACCCCTACCAGCTGCCGCAACTACCAGTATCCAACCGAGGAAGGAGATTACCCCTGCCAGCAGCCGCAGCTACCAGTATCCAATCGAGGAAGGAGGTTACCCCTGCCAGCTGCCGCAACTACCAGTATCCAACCGAGGAAGGAGGTTACCCCTACCAGCTGCCGCAACTACCAGTATCCAACTGAGGAAGGAGGTTACCCCTGCCAGCAGCCGCAGCTACCAGTATCCAACCGAGGAAGGATGTTACCCCTGCCAGCAGCCGCAGCTACCAGTATCCAACCGAGGAAGGAGATTACCCCTGCCAGCTGCCGCAACTACCAGTATCCAACCGAGGAAGGAGGTTACCCCTGCCAGCAGCCGCAGCTACCAGTATCCAACCGAGGAAGGAGGTTACCCCTGCCAGCTGCTGCAGCTACCAGTATCCAGCCGAGGAAAGAGATTACCCCTGCCAGCAGCCGCAGGGGAAGGAGATTACCCCTATCAGCAGAAGGTGATTACCCCTACCAGCAGCCACCGCAGGAATCCTATAACACCCCAAAAGCTGGCAATACTTTACCATGGCCTTATGCTGCCCTGTGGACCAGCAGCGGGGCTCCCTGGTTAAACTGCTGTGATCAGAGAAGTACAGGGACCGCATCCAACCGTGAGAGTGATTCTGGATGGACAGAAGTCGCCAACTATCTGCAGAGTCAATAGCTAAAGACCTCCAAACTTGGTGTGGCCTTCAGATGAGCCCAACAACAGTGCGTAGAGAGCTTCATGGAATGGATTTCCATGGCCGAGCAGCTGCATCCAAGCCTTCCATCACCAAGTGCAATGCAAAGCGTTGGATGCCGTGGTGTAAAGCACGCCACCACTGGACTCTGGAGCAGTGGAGACGTGTTCTCTAAAGTGACCAATCACGCTTCTCTGATGCACATGTCTGGGTTTAGCTGTTGCCAGGAGAATGGTACTTGCCTGACTGCATTGTGCCAAGTGTAAAGTTTGGTGGATTTGGGGTTGTTTTTCAGGGGTTGGGCTTGGCCCCCTAGTTCCATTAAAGGGAACTCTTAAGGCGTCAGCATACCAAGACATTTTGGACAATTTCATGCTCCCAACCTTATGGGAATAGTTTGGGGATGGCCCCTTCCTGTTTCAAAACCAAAAACCCATTAAAAAGGGCTGATTTCACAAGCTGGAATGGAAGCAGTTGGGCATGGTGGTGTATTGGGGACACTTTTTCTTGCACTCCAGGAGCTGAAGAAGAGAAATTTATCTTGGGAATGATGCTTCTGGAAATGGTGAGGTGGGTGTAGAAGAATCATACAGCAGTTCAAGCCTTCACTTGCCAATTGACCGTTCTCGGCCTGGCCCCAAAGGCCCCCTTTCCAGCTTTTTGTGGCGTATTTTAAGCCACTGAAACCTCCTGTGAGACTTCCCTCCCAGTCAATAGAGACAGCCCATGTAGAGAATGTTATGATGTTGTAGGGGGTGGATGCGGAGAGTGAGGAACACTGAGAAGGAATGCTGTCCTTTTGCTGATGATCTCATTGAGGTTTTGCTTCACCTGAGCAGACGTGTTTCATTATGCATGTGGTACTCAAATGGCTGGGACTTTTGCAATGGTTGATACTGCAGGTCACAGCGGTGCTGTCAGAGCAAATACATTAAAAAGCTTGCAATGGAGAACTCTTTCTGAAGTGTTTTTGTGCTTTTTGGTAAAACAATGCAGCGTGGTACTGCATCTCACAAACTCAACTAATGAACTTGTGTAGCAGGGCCAATTTATATACATTTGAGGGATTTAGCTTTTCTACAGCTTTAGACACACAGTTTACTGTGCTTCAGCAATGAATGAACACAAGAAAGATTGGTACCGATTGCTCGCCATGTTCATTCAGGAAGGGGGCTGGTAAACATGTCAGGCTTTCTATCCTGAATGTTCCCAATGCCCCACCAGCATTTGAAAACCGATTGGAGGCAGAGGAGGGGAAGTAATGTGTTACTTTGAAAGGAAATCTCACAAACTATACTAATAAACTTGTACCAATTTATAAAAAAGTTGAGAGATTTAGCTTTGCTACAGATATAAATTTGTTTAGGCACATATTATACTATGCCACAGTAATGAATGAATAAAGGAGAGACTGGTACCAATTGCTCACTGTGTTCATTCAGGAAGCTCTCTATCCTGAATGATCCCAATGCCTCAGCAGCAGCGCCTGACAGCTGGCAGGAGGAAGAGGAAGGGAAGCTGGCTAGCAGCCCTGTGAGGAAGGGGCAGCGGGGAATCAGTGGTGGGGGGATTGAGGACAAAGGGGGTCAGAGAAGTGTGGGGTTACTTATATTCAGAGACCAATCTTTTTGTGGCTCCCCTGCAGCAGCTAAAGCCATAGGGGGATGGGGAATCAGAGGAAAAGGAGAAACTGGAGGCAAAGGAGAGGATAAAAATAGAAGGGTCAGAGAATAAGAGCAGCAGGGGGAATTTTGAGAGCGGTCAGGGAGATGACAGAGCAGTGGGGGAAGCACAGCAGTGGTGACAGCAGTGAGGGGGAGGGTCACATTTTAGGTAAATGGATGAGATTATTGGTTTGTCAGCTTGCTTTGTGCATCAGTCTGATGAATAGTACATCTATAAGCTCAGGGTCACTGAAGTGACCTCAAAGAAGCACTGGTCATCTGCCGGGAACTGCTTGTGAGGATACAGTGCTACACGGCCTCCTGTTCTCACCTTCAGGGGTGCCTGGAACGTAGCCACAAATGTAGGAAATGCAGTAAATACAAAATCTCACTGCCCCAGGACACAAAGGTACAGTGGAACATACATAACAAACCCAAAACATGCTGCATAAAAGGATCAACATAAACTAAACCAGGAGATATAACACCCAAACATCCCACCTTCCCCAGACTTGGCCATCCCCCACAAAAACCTTGGGAGGCCTAAGACCCAACCCTTGACATTGCATAAAACCACCATGTGCAAAAAGCAGACGAGTGCAAAACAATTCAAGGTAATATAGGACACGGAGCATCCAGATGAAAGTGCAGTGCAGACACCCAGCATTGGCTGGTGGTACAGTCTTGGGGTCCACGTGGACAGGATTGGCAGAGTCCCTCACCAAACTCAGCATGGCACCTGGCGGTGGGTTAGCAGCACACTATTCCCTATGAGCATAGCACTGGGTATGGGGGGGTCTGGATTAGGAGGAGATAGCAGGCTGCAGCTCCAGATAGTGCTCTGCCCAAGTAGCTGTAATGGGTGGCTGCCAACAATTCTGGACAGGTCCCTAGGCTAAAAAGCAGTAGTCATGGGCCAGACACCCCCCTGTTTGGTTTGCGGTTAAACATCCAAAACAATTGAATGTAGAACCATGAACTTTGAACATGAACCGGACAACTGAGCCGTATCTTAGCACATCTGAGAATGTGGTGCTCAGTTATTAAAATCTGGAAGGAGTTCTATGATGAAGTCGCGCGGTATTCTAGTAGAGAAACATTCATTCATGTCTCTGCTGTCAGTTGGGTTCCCAGCTGACAGCTGAATGGAAAAAGAATTGGGGGCATTGCCCAACAATTTATTTATTTATTTTTCTTAAATGATGTGGGGTCCCCCCTCCCATTCATACCAAGCCCTTCAGGTCTGGTATGAATTTTGAGGAGCCCCCCAATTCCATACCAGACCCTTATCCGATCATGCAGCCCGGTAGGTCAGGAAGGGGGGGTTTGAGTGCTCCACCCTCCTGAACCATAGCAGGCTACATGCCCTCAACATGGGGGGTGCTTTGGTTCTTCCCCCCGAAGCACTTTGTCCCCATATTGATTGGGACAACGGTCTCTTCCTCACAACACGGCCTTTGGCTGTGGAAGTCTGCAGACGGGGGGCTTATCGGAATCTGGAAGCCCCCTTTAATAAGGGGGCCCCCAGATCCCACCCCCAATGTGAATGAGTATGGGGTACATGGTACCGCTACCTAGTCACAAAAAAAGTGTAGTGTAAAAAAAGACAGGCAACAGCTTTTGAAAAGTCCTTTATTATGCCCGCCACCGCTGCTACCCAAAAAAAGGGGAAAAAAGTGCTTCACTCTCCACGCCGGCCCCTGCTGCCTGACAGCTGCACCCGCGAAGACAATCCTTATATACTGTCATGATGTCACAAGGGGGTGGGGTTCTGTGGTCAGGTACATTGCTTTGACCAATCATAATGCGCTGTCAGGGCCCAGTGCATTGTGGGGCATGGCGGGCAAACTTGTAATCAACTCGAACATGCAGCCCATCTCTAAACAGAAGCTCTACAAATCAAGGCAGCAGAGTCTCTTCCCTCCCAACTAGTCTCTTGAGGAGGTGGGGTAAGGAGAAGTTTGACACAGGTTGAGGGGAACCAGGGGAGGACTGACCATTTGGAAACGCGGGCACTGCCCGAGGGCCCGGGGTCAGTAGGGGGCCCCATGAGATGCCCATGGTTCCTTTTTCATAGGCTTTTTTTTAGTTTGGGAAAGGACACAGGGCCCCGTGATCCCCTATTGCCCGGGGGCCCCATGAGTTGTCAGTCCGCCCCTGAGGGTAACTAACTGTTTCAGGAGGATAGAGAGCAGCAGAGACCACTCTACAGAGCCTCCAATGTCTCCCACCAGGGCTTTAGGCTGAGGAGCGATTCCCACTCTACAAGACTCTAGTTTCCTTCACCTCCCAGCCAGGATCTCTGGATAAAGCTTGTTATTGAGGCAGAACAGGCTGAATGGGACTCACAGCACCAAGTCTCTAGTGTATCCCACCAGACTACAGACTCGGGATCGGTGCCCACTCTGCAAAACTGTGGAGCAGGGAACAGAGGAGCAGAAACAGGCTACAGGGGACACAATGCACTGCAGGGATTAATAAGAGCTGAGATCATATCACAGAGCTTTGTGAAGGTGCACCTTCTCTGAATGCCATCTTATACACCCCCCCTCACAATTTGTGCTATATTTACTTCTTGTACTGTTTGGACATTGCTTCTCAGTACAATAAATGGGTCCCTGTGCTGCCCAAATTTCCACTGGTGCTATGTCTAAGGGAAGCTAAGATTTTTACTGCAAGCATTTCTACTTTATCTTCTTGGATCTGTGAGCCCTCCTCTTGTGTCCCACCATCCCTATACGTCACCTGCAAGGGATTCAAGGTGAGGGATGGACTTTGTTTAAAGCTTCCATCCATGGATGGTGAGATTTCAAATTGGAAATATTGATGGCACCTCATGAGGATGCTTAATGTGATGGAAGGCATTGACTACTCTACTGAGTACGGTCTTGGGGGATGATTATTTCAGTGATAGTAGTAATTTTTGTGCTAATCAAAACTTCATTTTAGGGCTTGTTGGCCCACTTTTATTAAACCCCAAAGTAAAGGTTCAACAGTAAACTTGCCCTTGCAGGGGTTCTATCATCATAACTAGTAACACCTGGCTCCCTCTTTAGCAGTACCAACGTTCTCCTCACTGTGACCATTTCACCTAGCTCTCCTTGCTCAGTCAGTCTGTAGTTACAGCACCCTGCTGCACAGGCCCACTCCCTGGCCTCTTAATTTGGGATCTCCTGGCACTCCAGGCTCTCTCACTCCTCTCAGACCACCAGATTCCCTCAATCCTCTAGACTTGTCTAGTCATCCTGGCTTTCTCAGACTTGTTTAGCTGCCTTGACCCCCTCAGCCTGATGGGCATGGAATATCTCTTCCAGAATGGACTGCTCTCTCTTGAGTGGATCACCTCTCCTAATGGGAACCCACACCTGTTCCCTGATAGGCCTAGGCCTGTCTCCTGATTCACAGTTCAGGAGAGACTTTGTTTAAAGCTAACATTCATGGATGGTGAGCTTCCATTTAGAAATAATGGTGGCACCTGGTGAGGATGCAAAATGCCTGACTACTCTATTAGGTTAAAATACTTCCTGTATAGATCTTCCACACACAATGCCACCCATCCATCCCGCTCGGGACCTGGGCTTGTCAGCCCCTTCACTTCAGGCTCACACCTGGCACATACCCTCAGCGGGGACCCCTCTACCACATTTGGGTGCACTCAGGGGTCGCAACCTGGTCTCAGTTTTGCACCAAGTCCATCCCCACCATCAGGGGCTCTGGTGAAAAGGCAGACTGGAACTTAGACTCCGCGTCCTGGGAAATCCCGTTCTGTGGAGTGCTAGACATCCCGCTGGGCGGTGTCTGACACTAGCTAAATAGGATTTTTGTTAGAGAAGCAGCCTGGGATGAGATAGCCTGGGAATGAGGTAGTGAGTTCACCTCAGGACAAGCTGGAAGGCTCTACAGGTCAGGGCTTCTGGAGCGCTCCCACCTTTGCAGAAACTTCTGGCACTTTCTGGAAGAGGGTTGGAGGAGGGGAGTAGGCCCAGATTTGCATATTTAGGGAACTTGGCCAATCCCCAGGCAAGAGGCCAGGTAGTGTGGTCAAGGAGAGCCCTTAAATGTGGCAGAGCCTGAGCAGCAGGGTTTATTGTTGGAGTCAAGTCAGGTGGAAGATGGACTGAGAGAAGGTGCTGGAGTGCGGAGCCCGGGAGAAGACCCCAGGGAGGGGAGCCTACCTACTGGCTGGATGCTGAACAGAAGGATCTCCACTGTGCCGCTAGTCTCCTAGGGAGGACAACCTGTCAGCAGGGAAGGAGCTAGCCCAGCATAAGGTTTGAAAGCAGCTACCAACCCACCAAGCTACAGGACAGGACAGTATGAGAACTCCTCCACCCCCTGGGCCACAGAAGGGAGAGAGCGGTCAGGTGCAACACCCAACTTCTCATCTGGGACAACTTAATTGCAGATCTTAGAATGCCTTGCCCAGAGATACCCTCAGGACAGCCGGATGCAAGAGGAAGGATTCATGTGAGGTCTCAGGAGATACAACAAAGAGGGCTCAGTGCTCCTTAAATTAGCTCTTGCTGATGTTTGTTCCACATTTTGTACAGTGTGTGCTAAGATGTTGTCCTCAAGTTCTACAGTTCCTTGGGCATCCCACATACCCCTAGACCCCAACAAAGTTATTGTAGCGCTACACATACATAATATATGGAAGTGATCACTTACCTGTGTATACCGATACACACTGAGCAATTGGGCCATCGCATTATTCGTATAGAAAGTACTGTCACCAATAAAACCGGCCACTTCTCCGTCTCCCTTACAGTAATAGTTGGGAGCTTCCTTCTCTCCAGACAATATCTTTATGACATTTTGCAAAGTTCTCATTGGATCATTACAAGTACTATATATATGATAGCCCAGGGTGACATTGGGCAGAAGATCGGGGTTCTGGTTTATCTCATCGACAGCAGTAATCATCGCCAAGATGCTTTTGTACTCTTCAATGTCAACACTGCCAGATAATGAGAGGTTTTAAAAATGAAAATGGTTACTTCTGAGAGTACAGAGTGGTCACAACCCACAAAACTAAAGCCCCGTATACACAATGAGAATATTGGACGAATGATCGTCTGTTTTTTTTGGGGGGTTGCGTCCTAGTCTCATATCGAAAGTGAAGAGGCTGCCAACGTTACGAACATTCTTGTACAACAGAAAGAAATTTCGGGAGTGATGTCATGTATTTGTATTGTATTTTCTGATGAAAAATGTGCTGATTAAATCTTACAATCTGATATCGTATGAGACACATTTCATCCCTTCATATAGCTGTGTACAGACGATCAGATTATCGTACGATCGCTTAAAAAGCAGGAATTTCCGTACGATTTTCTGATCATACATGCTAGGCTTAGCACTTCTTAGAAAACCATAAAAAAATGTAATTTGATAGGCAACTGCAGATCGCATAAATGACAAACAGTAGACTGCAGATGATATCCTGTAAACATGTTCCGGTTCCCTGGAGGTGCAGAGTTGAAAAGTGCTGGAAGAGGGGTGCAGAGGGGGAAGGGGAGAGCAGGGTTGCAAAACTAGCAATTTTGGAAGAAATTGCATGATGAGCAGTGCTGGATCAGGAGTACTCGAAGAGGATTTCGAAGGGGGGGGGGGGGGGGGGTGAAGGGGGGGTGAGGGGGGGATAGTATTGAAGGAGCATTGCAGCAGGTGCAGAGGTGAGAAGTGCTGGAAGAGGTGTGCAGACGAGGGAAGGGGAGAGCAGGGTTGCAAAAACGAGCAATTTTGGAAGAGAGTGTATGATGAGCAGTCCATGATCAGAAGTACTTGAAGAGGATTTCAGGGGGAAAAATGGGACAGTTTTGAAGGAACATTGCAGCAGGTGCAGAGGTGAGAAGTGTTGGAAGAGGATTGCAGGGGGAGCAGCATGGAATTAGGGGTCCAGGGGGTGCAGAGGTGAGAAGTGTTGGAAGAGGATTGCAGGGGGAGCAGTGTGGAATTAGGGTTCCAGGGGGTGCAGAGGTGAGAAGCGTTGGAAGAGGATTGCAGGGGGAGCAGCATGGAATTAGGGGTCCAGGTGGTGCAGAGGTGAGAAGTGTTGGAAGAGGATTGCAGGGGGAGCAGTGTGGAATTAGGGTTCCAGGGGGTGCAGAGGTGAGAAGCGTTGGAAGAGGATTGCAGGGGGAGCAGTGTTGAATTAGGGTTCCAGGGGGTGCAGAGGTGAGAAGCGTTGGAGGAGGATTGCAGGGGGAGCAGTGCGGAATTAGGGTTCCAGGGGGTGCAGAGGTGAGAAGCTTTGGAAGAGGATTGCAGGGGGAGCAGTGTGGAATTAGGGTTCCAGGGAGTGCAGAGGTGAGAAGCTTTGGAAGAGGATTGCAGGGGGAGCAGTGTGGAATTAGGGTTCCAGGGGGTGCAGAGGTGAGAAGTGTTGGAGGCAGGAGGTACAAGGGCGAGCAGTTTTGCACAGTACATTGCTGCTACTATTGTATGTTACATACAGGTGTACCTCGGTTTAATTTTGCAAAAAATTGTAAATCGAAATGTGGTTCCCATAGGAATGCAGTGAAAACCAATTAATCTGTTCCGGAGGTCAGAAAAAAGTAGAAAAAAAGTTGATGTCACTATAGGTCAGTGCCGGTTTTTAAATGTAATTACTGCTTTTTTTCCCCTTCACTATAGCTCATGGATTCAGCTGTCACTTTCTTCCAGCTAAAAGAAACATTGTTTCCTTTTAGTTTATTTCCATAAGTTAAGAGAAACAATATTTCCTTCTAGTTTATTTCTTGGAGTTAAAAGAAACAATGTTTTCTCTTAGTTTATTTCCACGAGTTAGAGAAACAAAGTTTCCTTCTAGTTTATTTCTCTGAGTTAAAAGAAGCAATGTTTCCTTTTAGTTTCTTAAAAGAAACAAAGTTTCCTTTAGCTCCGGGGAAAGTGACAGCTAATCCTGTAAGCTATAGTGCAGAAAAAAAAGCCACAATTGCATTTAAAAATCGGCACCGCCATACACTTCGTATTGTGAAAAAAATTCATTAAAAATTCATTCACCGAGGAGTTATTTTCAATGGATTTCATTCATAAACCGAAAGTTACACTAACCGAGGCGTTGGTAAACCGAGGTACACCCGTACTTCTATAAATTGTTTGGCATTTTTCCTGCTTCTGACCACAGCACTCCCTACACTGGGCTGAACATGACATGCTCCTGATTATTGCTTACTTCACATTATAGACAGGTGTGGTTTGTTTTGTTCCGAATCAAAATTCAGATCAATTAATCATTATTCGGAGATTCAGATGTATCCAAATTTCTGAACTACAATAGTAATGTATTTAAATGAACCCAAAACAACATTTCAAAATTTGAATTCAAATACAAAATTGAATTTGAATACAGGAGTAAAATCAAATTGAATAGAAAAGAATGAAGGAAAACAGAACAGAATAGAACAGAAAATAAAAGAAAATAATGAAACAGAATAGAAAATAATAGAATAGAATAGAATAGAGCATGAGGTTTTGATTGATTGTTTAACTGCCTCCCGCCCGCCATATAGTACAATGACGGGCGCAAGGCGGTTCTCTCATTCTGGGAGGACATCATATGATGTCACCCCATTCTAACAGCACATGCGTGGCTCCAGGGTGGCGACTGTGCATTCGCCATTCTCTCTTCTTGAGCTGTCACGCTGACAGAGGAGAGGAGAGCCGGTAATCGGCATTCCTTAGAGGGGACATCTACACTGATCATCAGAGCACTAATGATCAGTGTGCCCTGATGATCAGTGTAGCCCCAGTCAGTGTTTATCAGTGCCAGCTCTCAGTGCTCATCCATGCCCATCAGTGCCACATATCAGTGCCTACCAGTGCACATCAATGCCACATATCAGTGCCCATCTGAGCTGCCTTTCGGTGTCACCCATCAGTGCCAGTCAGTGCCACCTATCAAGGCCAATCAGTGCTACCTATCAGTGCCAGTCAGTGCTGCCTATCATTGTGCATCAGTACCGCCTATCAGTGCCAGTCATTGCCGCCTATCAGTGCCATATATGAGTGCTGCCTTTCAGTGGCCATCAGTGATGCCTGTCAATGCCCATCAGTGCAACATACCAGTGTCTCCTCATCAGTGCCACCTATCAGTGTCCGTCAGTGCTGCCTATCAGTGCCGCCTAACAGTTCCAGTCATGTCTGCCTATCAGTGCCAGTCAGTGCTGTCTATCAGAGTCAGTCAATGTCGCCTATCAGTATCATATATGAGTGCTGTCTTTCAGTGCCCATCAGTGATGCCTGTCAATGCCCATCAGTGCTACCTACCAGTGCCTCCTCATCAGTGCCACCTATCAGTGTCCATCAGTGCAGCCTATCAGTGCCCATCACTGCAGCCTCATTAGCGCACATCAGTGAAGGAGAAAAATCACTAATTTACAAAATTTTATAACAAAAACTAAGAAAAAATTTGTTTTTTCAAAATTTTCAGTGTTTTTTGGTTTGTTTAAGAAAAAATAAAAAATGCCACCAAAATAAAGCTCTATCCGTCACAAACAAATAATAAAAAATTCATATGGGTACAGTGTTGCATGACCGCGCAATTGTCATTCAAAGTGTGATAGCGATGAAAGCTGGAAATTTGGCCTGGACTGGAAGGGGGTATAAGTGCGCTGTAGGCGAGGGGTTGAATCATTTTGTTTTGTTACCTTTGTTTAATTTGTTTTCGGAATTAGTTTTGTTTATTTGTTTTTGAATTCGATTGAAATTTTCCAAATTTGTTCAAATTGAATTTAATTCGACCAAATCAAAATAATTTCTATCTTATTCTGTTGTTTTTTTCTCTTCTCTTCTACAAGGTATCAAAAACTTTCAAGGCTAGTTTTGTAACACACCAACAGAAGGCAGCACAAGGCTGCACGCACAGTCACAGGCAGCACTGACCTTCATAAGTCAGTGTGCCAAAAGGCATTGTCCTGGGTACATCGGGAGTTGTGCAACTGGTGCTATTCTGAGCACGTGTGTTACCATGTCTGTTATTTCATCATGGATCATGACTTGATGTTTTGCTTTTTGAGATCTTTTAGCATGCTTCACTTTGTCAGACAGTGTCTATTTAAGTGATTTCTTGATTCAACAGGTCTGGCAGTAATCAGGCCTTGGTGTGGCAAATGTAACTCAGCTTTCCAAAAATGTGGTTAACCAATTCAATACCAGGCAATTTTCCCCCTTCCTGCCCAATCCATTTTTCAGGTTTCAGCGCTCTCACCACCGGGGTTTTTATTTTTTGCTAAATTAACAAAAAAAGACCAAATATTTTGAAAAAAAAACACGTTTTCTTTGTTTCTGTTATACAACTTTACAAATAAATAATTGTTCTTCATAAATTTAGGACGAGATGTATTCTGCTACATGTCTTTGGTGAAACTAACCCAAATTAGGATGTATTATTTAGTTTGTGGGAAAGTTATAGAGTTCACAAACTGTGGTATAGATCTGAATATTGATCAATCCTGAAGTACTGACAGCCAATCTAATTTCTTGAGGTTCAAGAATGTCAGAACAGTACAGATATCCCCCAAATGTCAGAACAGTACAGATATCCCCCAAATGTCAGGACAGTACAGATATCCCCCCAAATGTCAGGACAGTACAGATATCCCCCAAATGTCACGACAGTACAGATATCCCCCAAATGTCAGGACAGTACAGATATCCCCCAAATGTCAGGACGGTACAGATATCCCCCAAATGACAGGACGGTACAGATATCCTCCAAATGTCAGGTCGGTACAGATATCCCCCAAATGTCAGGACGGTACGGATATCCCCCAAATGTCAGGACAGTACGGATATCCCCCAAATGTCAGGACAGTACGGATATCCCCCAAATGTCAGGACAGTACGGATATCCCCCAAATGTCAGGACAGTACGGATATTCCCCAAATGTCAGGACAGTACAGATATCCTCCAAATGTCAGGTCGGTACAGATATCCCCCAAATGTCAGGACAGTACGGATATCCCCCAAATGTCAGGACAGTACGGATATCCCCCAAATGTCAGGACAGTACGGATATCCCCCAAATGTCAGAACAGTACAGATATCCCCCAAATGTCAGAACAGTACAGATATCCCCCAAATGTCAGGACAGTAGAGATATCCACTAAATGTCAGGACAGTACAGATATCCCCCAAATGTCAGGACGGTACAGAGATCCCCCAAATGTCAGGACGGTACAGATATCCCCCTAATGTCAGAACAGTACAGATATCCACTAAATGTCAGAACAGTACAGATATCCCCCTAATGTCAGAACAGTACAGATATCCCCCAAATGTCAGAACAGTACAGATATCCACTAAATGTCAGGACAGTACAGATATCCCCCAAATGTCAGGACGGTACAGATATCCCCCTAATGTCAGAACAGTACAGATATCCACTAAATGTCAGAACAGTACAGATATCCCCCAAATGTCAGGTCAGTACAGATATCCCCCAAATGTCAGGACAGTACAGATATCCCCCCAAATGTCAGAACAGTACAGATATCCCCCAAATGTCAGGACAGTACAGATATCCCCCAAATGTCAGGACAGTACAGATATACACTAAATGTCAGAACAGTACAGATATCCCCCAAATGTCAGGACAGTACAGATATCCCCCCAAATGTCAGAACAGTACAGATATCCCCCAAATGTCAGGACGGTACAGATATCCCCGAAATGTCAGGACGGTACAGATATCCCCCAAATGTCAGAACAGTACAGATATCCCCCAAATGTCAGGACGGTACAAATATCCCCCAAATGTCAGGACAGTACAGATATCCCCCAAATGACCCCTTTTTGCAGAGTAGACAGTCCGACGTACTTCATAACAGGCATGGCGAGTATTTCAAAGTTGTGTTTTTTTGTCATAATTTTTCGGAAAATGAAAAAATTAAAAAAATAATTTTCACTATTTTTTTTTTTACATACTGTCACCAGTGCAGTACAGCGTCATCATATAACCGGCATGGTGGTGATCAGGGACACTAACTGGTGACAGTAAGAAAAAAAAAAATATTTTTTTTTAATTTTTTATTACATTTTTATAAAAAATTTTTAGTTTTTTTTTTCATATTTCACTATGACCAAAGTAGTACAATGTTACCATAGTAACATTTTACTACTTTGGGGAAGTGATCGGTATTTGTTTTTGTTTTTTTACACAATTTGCTTATAGCAAAGAATTACTTTGCTATAAGCAAGCATTTACCTGAATGACATCGATTTTTTTTTTTTTTGTGCTTAGCTGTGATTTAGCCACAGCTAATCACATGACATGTGCATGTGACCTGATGTGACCATTCACAGCTAGACACTAGTATACAATGGATGGCATGAATGAAGCCATCCATTGTATACAACTGTCATGTGACCTGCTGTGATTGGTGACAGCAGGTCACATGGTACTGGCAACGGGGGCCGGTACTCAGATCTGTCATCGGCCGTGTCTGGGGTACACGGCCGGTGACAGCTGCGTGGCTCTGCAAGCGCGAAAACTGCGCATGTGCGGGAGGATGCCAAATGGCGTCCACCCTGGAAATCCAGTGTATTTTTGCGGCTGCCAAACGGCCATTGACCGGGCGACAAATGGTTAATCACAGTACATTCATGATTTAACAATTTTTTTACATAGGGCCAGGTGGGTTTGGACAGCTTTCTTCCTTAATAAATGAAATCATAATTTAAAACACTACATTTTGTATTTATTCGGGTTATCTTTGTGTAATATTAAAATCTGTTTAATAATCTGAATAATTTAAGTGTAACAAATATGTAAAAAAAAAACAAAAATCAGGAAGGCAGCAAATACTTTTTCACAGCACTGTCGCTGTCACGGTCTAGCCTGTAGTTTCCGGTTTGTGAAATTCTTACCTCCTTGCTCCATTGGTTCTGCTAAACCTGCGATTTCATTCACATGCGCTGCTGTCTTCTGTGTTCACCTATGGGCATCGCCTGCTCTACTGTGGATTTATATCCCCTTCCCTTCTATCACTTCCTGTCCTGCTTCCCCCTGTATATAGGCATGCTCAGTGCAGCTGGCGTTGCCTGAGCAACTTCCTAGTTTCTCTGTGATTCTTGTTTTCCTTGTTTCACTTGTATTCTGTAAAGAAGAATAATGCCGCCAAATGCATGTACTCCTGCGCTAGATAGTGGACTCCACAATGTCAAAATCCCCACATGAGTATGAAAGGAATACAAGCCTTGCTGCCCTCAATGGACCAGGAAAATCTAAAGAGAACTGTTATAAGAAACAAAGAGAGGGCGCACGGCCCTAATGCATTACCTAGTGTCCACTGGCTCTGAGGAAGAGGTACAACCTGGAAACGCATCAGCCACCAGATATCTAGAGGTCTACAGTCCCCCATCAGACCACTTCCAGGGGTTTTGGACCACATTACATCCTTTGTGTCATGCTTTGCATTTGATTTTATTTCTCTTGTGAGTATTTTACTATTTGTAATAAATCTCTTTGTTTCTCATATACACTTGTATTCTGTGCCTGACTACCCCTGTACCAACCCCAGGTTCATCTACCATTTTCCTGAGCTCAACACGTCTCCTTGGATCCTCTTCTGTTTCCTTCCATCTGTACTTTGCACATGCAAGTGGTCGCTTCTTCATCAGCTGGGCATACCCGGTTCCAGTTTGCTGCAAGTCCATCCCCACCATCAGGGGCCCTGGTGAAGAAGCAGACTGGGAACCCCGAGTTGGCTTTCTACTACTCAACTGCTCACTACCATAGAAACCTGACATTAGCTTTCCAAAATGGGGTAATTTTATAGGTGTTTCCTCTGTCCTGGTGCTCCAGTGCCTCCACCAATGTGAAAGGTAGTCAGGAAATGACATGCGTAGTTTATGTTCCTTTAAAGGTCAAAGGTGCTCCTTGGATTTTGAGTGGATTTGTAATAAACAATCTGGTTATAAGAATTCAATAGAGAGCACTATGGTTTGTTTGTTTTTTTCTTCTGAGTGGCAATGCTGTAAATGTTCCCTGGAGCTGGATCTGATGATAGGGAAGACCTTCAACCCACTAGTGCAGCTTATCCCGGCTAATTAACCACTTCCCGTCTGGCCCATGTACAAAAATGGCTGGACGGGAGCGGTGCAGGGGTGGGCGGCCATTTATAAATGTCCTCCCTGCTTGTGCATGCAGAACCATGATCCAGTGCCCGCTGTGTCCGGAGGACACAGCAGAACACCGATCGTCGTACGGGACCTTTGTGAGAGGTCCCGATCATGTGATCCCTGATTGACCAATCAGTGATCACATGAAGAGTAGTAAGCAAGATGTCACTTCTGACATCATTGCTTACTACGTGTGAAATCTGTGAATGATCACCAAGATCACATGGTACAGGGCTATTCACAACAGCCTTGTACCATCTGACAAACTGTGACCAATCACAGCCTTTACAGTATTTCTCAATGTCTGCAGGAATGCAGCCAGAGAGAAGGAGAAATGATTGCTTTTACAGCCTTTATGGGTGTAAAATCAATCAGTGTAAAAAAAAAAAAAAATCTTCACCATGGTGACACTGTACTGCTAGGGTGACAGTATGTAAAAAAAAAACCAAACACAAATAATAATATAAAAAAATAAAATAAAAATGTAAAACAAAATTATAATTTTTGGTTATAACCTAATTTGGGTTATTTTTTTTTTACTAAAAAGATAATTGAATATATTTTGGCCAAGATTTCTGAAGAAAGATTATTTATTTGGAAACTTTTATAAGAAAAACACTTTTTTTCTAAATTTTGGGACATTTTCAATTATATACCAAAAAAAAAAAAAAATCCCAGCGGTGAATAAATACCACCAAAATAAAGTTTTATCTCTCTCAAAAAATGCTAAAAATTCATTTGAGTACAGTGTTGCATGATCGCGCAATTGTCATTGAAAATGTGACAGCGCTGAAAGCTGAAAATTGGCCTGGACTGGAAGGGGGTGAAAGTGTCCGGACTGGAAGGGGGGGAAAGTGTCCGGACTGGAAGGGGGGGAAAGCGTCCGGACTGGAAGGGGGTGAAAGCGTCCGGACTGGAAGGGGGTGAAAGTGTCCGGACTGGAAGGGGGGGAAAGTGTCCGGACTGGAAGGGGGGGGAAGCGTCCGGACTGGAAGGGGGGGGAAAGCGTCCGGACTGGAAGGGGGGGAAAGCGTCCGGACTGGAAGGGGGGGAAAGCGTCCGGACTGGAAGGGGGGGAAAGCGTCCGGACTGGAAGGGGGTGAAAGTGTCCGGACTGGAAGGGGGGGAAAGCGTCCGGACTGGAAGGGGGGGAAAGCGTCCGGACTGGAATGGGGTGAAAGCGTCTGGACTGGAAGGGGGGGAAAGCGTCCGGACTGGAAGGGGGGGAAAGCGTCCGGACTGGAAGGGGGGTGAAAGTGTCCGGACTGGAAGGGGGGGAAAGTGTCCGGACTGGAAGGGGGGGAAAGTGTCCAGACTGGAAGGGGGGAAAAGTGTCCGGACTGGAAGGGGGGGAAAGTGTCCGGACTGGAAGGGGGGGGAAGCGTCCAGACTGGAAGGGGGGGGAAAGCGTCCGGACTGGAAGGGGGGGAAAGCGTCCGGACTGGAAGGGGGGGAAAGCGTCCGGACTGGAAGGAGGGGAAAGCGTCCGGACTGGAAGGGGGTGAAAGCGTCCGGACTGGAAGGGGGGGAAAGTGTCCAGACTGGAAGGGGGGGAAAGCGTCCAGACTGGAAGGGGGTGAAAGCGTCCGGACTGGAATGGGGTGAAAGCGTCCGGACTGGAAGGGGGGGAAAGCGTCCGGACTGGAAGGGGGGGAAAGTGTCCGGACTGGAAGGGGGGTGAAAGTGTCCGGACTGGAAGGGGGGGAAAGTGTCCGGACTGGAAGGGGGGGAAAGTGTCCGGACTGGAAGGGGGGGGGGAGTGTCCGGACTGGAAGTGGTTAAAGGGGATCTGCCCATTCTGACCTTTTATCATTTAAAGGTCCTACCAAGGAGGGGAGAGTTTGTCCTCTTGAGCTCATGGTGGAGGAGTGAACACATTTTTGTGCAGAATAATTTCCATGGCCTTGTGGAAGATGGGTTCAGTTTTTGTTGATGCTGAAGACTTTTAATAGACTAGTGTGGGGTTTTTTGCACTATTATTTTGCAATAGTATGTATTTTGTTGGCTCCGGCACTCCTGTGTAAGTTTGTTCTTTCAGACCGCACCTCACGTGTTTGTTCTACATAACCAGGTATTGTAGAGTAGTGCAGGTTTATGTTTCATACTGATGTACTTCTGCAGTGGACACTATGAGGACCAGTCAGTTAGTAAGAGGCTCACTACCTCATCGTCTGCTTACACAGCTTCCAAGATTCTTTCTCTCCTCTTGAAGCCAAGTCAAGGTCAGGCAGACCACGATTGCCGCCATAACTGCCAGAAGAATTGTTCAGGATAGAAAGAACCCCCCCCCCCCCCCACAGGTGACCTCAGGAGAAGGCTGCTCTCATCATATTGTTCTTCTTGGAACAACTACACTGTCTTTTTCCAGAGCAGCCTGTATTTCTCCTGAGACTGTAATTCTCACTCAGTGCTTCCAACCACGAAGCCACTGTGCTGCCCACCACTAAGCTGTTGTGTTTTCCACCACAAAGCCACTGTTTCCAACCACTAAGCCACTGTGTTTCCAACCACTAAGCCACTGTGATGTCCACCACTAAGCCACTGTGATGTCCACCACTAAGCCACTATACTGCCCACCACTAAGCTGCTGTGTTTTCCACCACGAAGCCACTGTTTCCAACCACTAAGCCACTGTACTGCCCACCACTAAGCCGCTGTGTTTTCCACCACAAAGCCACTGTGCTTCTAACCACTAATCCACTGTGTTTCCAACCACTAAGCCACTGTACTGCCCACCACTAAGCCGCTGTGTTTTCCACCACAAAGCCACTGTGCTTCCAACCACTAAGCCACTCTGTTTTCCACCATGAAGCCACTGTGCTGCCCACCACTAAGCCACTATGTTTCCCACCACTAAGCCACTGTGCTGTCCACCATTAAACTGCTGTGCTGCCCACCACTAAGCTGTTGTGCTGCCCATCACGAAGTCATTGTGCTGCCCACCACTAAGCCACTGTGCTTCCCACCACTAAGCCACTATGATGTCCACCACAAAGCTACTGTGCTGCCCACCACTAAGCCGGTGTGCTGCCCACCACTAAGCCATTGTGCTGCCCACCAAGCCACTGTGTTTCCCACCACTAAGCCACTGTGCTATCCATGGCTAAGCCACTGTGCTGTCCATCGCTAAGCCGCTGTACTGCCCATCACTAAGCCACTATGATGTCCACCATTAAGCCACTGTACTGCCCCCCACTAAGCCACTGTGCTTCCAACCACTAAGCCACTGTGTTTTCCACCATGAAGCCACTGTGCTGCCCACCACTAAGCCACTATGTTTCCCACCACTAAGCCACTGTGCTGTCCACCACTAAACTGCTGTGCTGCCCACCACTAAGCTGCTGTGCTGCACACCACTAAACCATTGTGCTTCCCACCACTTAACCACTGTGCTGCCCACCACTAAGCCACTGTGCTGCCCACCATTAAGCCGTTGTGCTGCCCACCACTAAGCCACTGTGCTGCCCACCACTAAGCCGTTGTGCTGCCCACCACTAAGTCACTGTGCTGCCCACCACTAAGTCACTGTGCTGTCCATCGCTAAGCCACTGTGCTGTCCAATACCCAGCCATTGTGCTGCCCACCACTAAGCCACTGTACTCCACTAAGTCGCTGTGCTGCCCAGCACTAAGCCACTGTGCTGCCCACCACTAAGCCACTGTACTGCCCACCACTAAGCCACTGTGCTGTCCACCACTAAGCCACTGTGCTGTCCACCACTAAACCACTATGCTGCCCACCACTAAACCACTGTGCTGTCCACCACTAAGCCACTGTGCTGTCCACCACTAAGCCACTGTGCTGCCCACCACTAAGCCACTGTGCTGTCCACCACTAAGCCACTGTGCTGTCCACCACTAAACCACTATGCTGCCCACCACTAAGCCACTGTGCTGTCCACCACTAAACCACTGTGCTGTCCACCACTAAGCCACTGTGCTGTCCACCACTAAGCCACTGTGCTGCCCACCACTAAGCCACTGTGCTGTCCACCACTAAGCCACTGTGCTGTCCACCACTAAACCACTGTGCTGTCCACCACTAAGCCACTGTGCTGTCCACCAAAAAACCACTATGCTGCCCACCACTAAACCACTGTGCTGCCCACCACTAAGCCACTGTGCTGCCCACCACTAAGCCACTGTGCTGCCCACCACTAAGCCACTGTGCTGCCCACCACTAAGCCACTGTGCTGCCCACCACTAAGCTACTGAGTTGCCCATGTTATATCAAAATATAAAAATGGTTAGATGGTTGTTATTATAATAATATGTTTGCATACTTATAGACTTCCTCTGTGGCCTTTGGTTCATGAAATACATTGAGAATCCATCATTCATCATCATTTTTTCTACAGCATATTGCATATTATATTTGACATATTTGATTACTGTAGTCACATTGCTGGATTGATGCATTATATATATATGGTGGATAAACAGGTATACATATCATGAAGTACACAAGACGTTCCGTGAAAATGGAGGGCATAAAGAATAGTAAATCCCATCATCACCATGCACAGAATCCCACCAACCCAACTATGGACCCAAAACCACACTGAAATCAATGGGGGCCAAATCTGTGAAATGTAAAGTGACAATGTTCTCGACTAATAGGCAAGGGGATATACAATAGCATGGGGGAGGGGGACATGTACTAATTCCCCAAAAAAAAGATTTCCATTAGTGCAGCAGCAGTACTTTTTTTAAAATGCTGAACCTTTAAAAATGCCCAATTCCATAAGATACCATGCGGGGAGGGGGGGGGGTCCCTAATCCGTCCTGTGAAGTGACACGCTTACAATGTTAAAGGATACGTTCCCCTTTTGTAACATGTTACAGCCATATTCAGGGGGTAACATGTAACATGTAATGATCAGACTGGCCCCCGCACCCCCCAATCCCTGCTGTGACAACCAGTAGGGGATCCTCTCCCTCCTCCCTAGCTGTCAAATTTAAAAAAAAAACATGCCCATGCGGGGCCCTGCCCACCTGGCCGCATTACTCATTTACGGTCCTCTGTGAAGGAGAGACTACAAGTCCTAAAAGCCTCAGTGGCTGTCGGCTCGTAGTCCTCAATGAACTCGCAGCTCCATGGTAATTCATTCATTCTTCCTGTCAGTATATCTGCTTGTATCTCATACATCCCGTACATCCCATAATCCCATACACCCCATACACCCCGTACATCCCATACACCCCATACATCCCATATACCCGTACACCCCGTACATCCCATATACCCCGTACATCCCATACACCCCGTACATCCCATACATCCCGCACACCCCGTACATCTCTGTTTATCCCCGTACATCTCGTACATCCCCATACATCGTGTACACCCCATACATCCTGTACATCCCATACACCTCGTACATCCCATACACCTCATACATCCCATACACCCTGTACAGCCCCGTACAGCCCATACACCTTGTACATCCCATACACCCTGTACAGCCCCGTACAGCCCATACACCTTGTACATCCCATACACCCCGTACATCCTGTACATCCCATACACCTCGTACATCCCATACACCCTGTACAGCCCATACACCTTGTACATCCCTGTATACCTCATACATTCCCCACACCCCATACATCCCATACATCTCCATACGCCCCGTACATTTCGTACATCTCGTACATCCCCATATATCCCTGTACACCCCATACATCCCTTACTCCCCCATACACCCCGTACATCCCATACATCCCCGTATACCCCATACATCCCTGTACATCCCATACACCTCATACATCCCACACACCTCATACATCCCTGTACACCCTATACATCCCTTACGCCCCCATACACCCCGTACATCCCATACATCCCCGTATACCCCATACATCCCGTACATCTCGTATACCTCGTACATCCCCATACACCCCGTACATCCCATACATCCTGTACATCCCGTACATCCGGTACACCTCATACATCCCCGTACACCCCGTACATCCCATACATCCCTGTTTATCCCCGTACATCCCATACATCCCCGTACATCCCATACACCATTTACATCCTGTACATCCCATTTACCTCGTACATCCCATAAACTTCGTACATACCTGTACACCCTGTACATCCCATACACCCCATACATTCCATACATCCTGTATACCCCATACAGCCCATACATACCTGTACATCCCCGTACATCCTATACATCCCCATACACCTCATACATCTCATACACCTCGTGCATCCCGTATACCCCATACACCCTGCACACCCCATACACCCCATAAATCCCCGTACATCGCATACATCTCGTACACCTCGTACATCCCATACACCCCATACATCCCCGTACATCCCATATATCCCCGTACATCCCGTATATCTCGTACACCTCATACATCCCCATACACCCCGTACATCCCATACATCCTCATACATCCTGTACATCCCATTCATCCCATACATCCCTGTACACCCCCATACACCCTGTACATCCCCATATACCTCGTACATCCCATACACCCCTACATCCCCGTACATCCCCATACACCCCATACATCCCGTACACCTCGTACATCTCCCACACCCCATACATCCCATACACCTCCATACACCCCGTACATCTCGTACATCCCCGTAAATCCCCATACATCCCCGACACCCCTACATCCCTGTACATCCCCATACACCTTATACATCCTGTACACCTCGTATATCCCCCACACCCCATACATCCCATACACCTCCATACACCCTGTACATCCCCATGTATCCATACATCCCCGTACACCCCTACATCCCTGTACATCCCATACACCCCATACACTGTGTACACCCCATACATCCCCATGTATCCATACATCCCCGTACACCCCTACATCCCTGTACATCCCCATACACCCTGTACATCCCATACACCCCATACACTGTGTACACCCCGTACATCCCCATACATCCCTACATCCCCGTACATCCCCATACACCCTGTACATCCCATACACCCCATACACTGTGTACACCCCATACATCCCCATACATCTCATACATCGTGTACACCCCGTACATCCCATACACCCTGTACGGGCAAGCAAATAATACTGACAAATCTGCATGAGACCTGCACCACCATGGTGTAATGCTTTCTAAGCCCCTGCAGACAACAATAATAAATTTACATTTTTTTTACCACAAAAAAATGTGCATTTAATATTTTTTACTAAAAGTTGAACTTATCCTTTAGAATTGCTGGCAAATTACATTTTATTTTCAGCTTCTTAGAAAACAAAAAAGTACAAAACGCAAAGGCATGCTATGTATTTTGGAGACCTTTGGAAATGTCTTAAAAAAAGAAGTCAGTATCGAAACGTCATCAACCTGCAATTTAAACTTTTTTTTGCTTTGTAGCGCACCCTACACAGTGTTTGAGTCTGGTGTGGATTTTAAGGGGGACCTCACACCTCAAAAAAAATGATTGGGGTTACCCCTAAAAATCCATTTTAGACCCCTAATCAAAGCATGCAGCCTGGTTGGCCAGGAAAGGTGGTGGGAGCCCTCCTGAACCATACAAAAGAGAGTGGGCCAGAACCATACCACCCCCTGGCAAAGTATCTTGTCACCATGTTGATGAGGACAGGGCCAACGGTTCCTAGGAAGGTGGCAGGAGCCAGCACCCACTGCTTCCTTAGTGACCATTAACAGAGAGAAGCGGCCATATAGAAGCAATAGAAATACCACTTCTGTGTATGATGCTTGGCTCCAGCTGAACAGGGGGCTGACCAGTCTGAACCTAGATTTGCTCATCCATAGTGAAAGCAAATAGTGAGCATGAGGAACAAGAAGCCATACTTATAAAGCAGTAAATGTGACTTTGCCAATCTTTCACTGCTGGTGAATCAATCACTGTCATTTAAAGCAAATTTAGCAGGGAGAATCACCTGCAGTGAATATTTGTTGAATGTCATATTCATTGCTTTATACGTATACCCCTAAGTTTTCACCAGGCTGACTTACTGCTGTGTTGTGAATAGGCTTGACTGTGACCATGTCAAACAACAAAAAAGACAAATTCCCGGCTCTAACTTGCCAGCCAGCCTGCAAACAAACCGAATTAACCTGTCTAGCTGTATGCGTTAGAAACGGGTTGTTATCACACATTTGCAAATACATGCATAAGCTGCGGAGCCACATCACGGCACCCCAGTATTCTGTAGTTCCTAACTCTAAAATTTTAAGAGCCCCCATAGTAAAGGCACATGTATTCAATTTATAGACCAAGGCCACTGAGGGAGCCCACCCCACCTTAAAGGTACAGGAGTGCACTGGACACCCAGCATGTAGCACAATGGCAGCCAAGGTGTCCAGTGCACCCCATCGACCAACAATTCAACAGTACAAACAGTAAACTACAGAGCCTCACCATGGCACCCCAGTCCACCTGCCCTTGGTCTATCCATTAAATACATGTGCCTCTACTACGGGGGCTCTTAAAATTGGAGAGTTAGGAACTACAGAATACTGGGGCTCCATGACGTGGCTCTGTAGCTTACGCATGTATTTGCAAACGTATGCTAACTAAACCCCTGTTTCTAATGCATACTGCTAGACAGGTTAATTTGGTTTGTTTGCAGGCTGGCTGGCAAGTTAGAGCCGGGAATTGTTCTGTTTTGTTGTTTGACATGCCTCACCCTTCCATGTGCTCCTTGCTGTGAAGGCCAGTTATAGGCTGGGGCAGCGGCCATTTGTTGTACTGTTGACTGTGACCATCCCTGAATAATAAGAGACTATACAAATAAGCTATTAAATGACAGCACACCTCCCTCCCTCCTGGCAGAAAGAGAGACATCAAGATTTTCATTCTGCAGGAGCCGTCAATAGGCACATGACATGACTATCTATCAGAAATCCCAGCACGGCCTGAAGACAAAGTATTATGCAAGCCATAGTTATCACATTTATTTTTGGCTGAAACACAGACTGGAATCAAGTAATCAGAAAATGTATAAAACATCATTAGAAACATTTGTACATTTTCATAATATATTACAGTGAAAATGAAGACAAAGCATTATTTTTTCTCTTTGTTGAGACATACAGACAGAGCAAAGATGATGAAAAGAGACTTACTGGAAACAATAAGAGAAGCATAGCAATGAATCAGAAACAATGCCGTTCTTTAAATTTCTCCTAAAGTTATTACCAAAGTGAGCAGAAATCAGTCCTCCGATAATCATGTCTCCCTTCTGGTAATATTCATACTCAAACAATGGCTTTTGCATGTTAAGTCTACAATGAGGTGCTGATCTCCAGGTCAATACTTCTCCATAGGATGTGATGGGAAGGACGAGGATGAGCAGGTAACAGACACAGAAGAGCGGAGAACATCCCATGGCACACAGCAGATCCTCTCAGTCACCGGCAGATCTGCCCAGGAGGAGACACAATCACCAGAACTTTATACACATCGACTGAGACCGATTTACACTACAGAACAAAGAATGGAAGAATAGAAACATCGACTGAGACCGATTTACACTACAGAACAAAGAACGGAAGAATAGAAACATGGACTGAGACCGATTTACACTACAGAACAAAGAACGGAAGAATAGAAACATCGACTGAGACCGATTTACACTACAGAACAAAGAACGGAAGAATAGAAACATCGACTGAGACCGATTTACACTACAGAACCAAGAACGGAAGAATAGAAACATCGACTGAGACCGATTTACACCACAGAACAAAGAATGGAAGAATAGAAACATCGACTGAGACCGATTTACACTACAGAACAAAGAAGGGAAGAATAGAAACATCGACTGAGACCGATTTACACTACAGAACCAAGAATGGAAGAATAGAAACATCGACTGAGACCGATTTACACTACAGAACAAAGAACAGAAGAATAGAAACATCGACTGAGACCGATTTACACTACAGAACAAAGAAGGGAAGAATAGAAACATCGACTGAGACCGATTTACACTACAGAACAAAGAACGGTAATAGTAACATCAATCTGAAAATATGAAATCTATATCCAGCAGTGTAGCTGATCTAACAAAGTTGGTTTATTCTTATATTTCTTACTCAGTACACCTTCAGTAGTTCAGAATTACAATTATTCAATTATAAGATATATTTCCCAAGAAATATATATATTTTTTCTAGTAAAATATTTTACATCCCAGGGTGGGGATGTTCAATAGGGGTGAATGAGTCATATATGATTTGATTTGTTGGGTGTTTGGACACAAGAACCACTCTTCTAGGGAAAATCCACAACAAAAATTGGTCAGTAGAATGAGCTATGGTGTTTAATGAGTTGGAGGGACATGCTGATTAGGATCTGTATTGGTACAGAATTATTGATCCCCTTAGCACTCCGTTGTACAGGATTGGTAGATCCTTTCTGCAGTCTTTTTAGCTGTTTCAAAATGTTCTCACCAAATTACCTTTACTCTCCATTTCATTAGCAATGCTTATCGGAACACAATATTCAGAAAACTCCCCAACAGGGGCAAAGCACTAAAACATTTCACGATTGTCTACACCAGCCTTTCTCAACCTTTTCAACATAGAAAAACTCTTGAAGTAACTTTCCGGGCTCAGGGAACCCCGGCTAAAAATGACTATATCTACAACTCATGATACATTAGTGTGATGGTCAGTGGGAAGAATGCTCCTTACACCTGAGGTCATTGGGAAGAATCACCCCCCCCCCTTACAGGTAGCTAAAGATCAGCGGTGTCAGTGGGAACTTATCTGATAGGCAACAATTGCTCATTGCTCAACCTTTGAAGGAACCCTGTGGTTCCATGGAACCCTGGTTGAGGAACCCTGGTCTATACTATGAAAAAATGGGTTTTCATTGCTGTCCATGTCCCTGTAGGAGTGATTACCTTTCTCTTTATTTCCCAATCATCATTCTCACAAAGGCAGGATATAAAGGGAAATTCCCCCAACTAGGACTTGGACAGAATTAAAACCTGACAGAAGGGGACACCTATGGTACATGTGATGGAGCATGGCAGACATGTGACTCCATATCTCGGCTACATTCCAGCCATAAAACCTGGCAGAGACACTTCATAGGGACCCGTGGTGTTACAGACAGAGCTTCCAGCAGATCATTGTATGGTGAAAGTGGTTCTAAAGGGTGAAGGTTTCTTACTTTAAGGCATTCTATGCATTAAGGTAAAACACTTTCTGTATGCAGCCCCCCAGCCCCCTCCTTATACTTACCATTGGCTCCCGCTGCTGTCAATCACAGGCCATGAGATGTCTATTGACACACAGAGCTAGCTTGGGAGCAGACCCACACAAGTGCCCCCATAGCAAGCGACAGCAGACAGGGCCGTTACAAGGGGTAGGAAGAAGGGGTGGCTGCCCTGGGCACAGACGCTGCCCTGCTGGAACAAGGGTCTTGACGAAACAACGTACCTCTGTGTGGTGGTTAAACAAGTGCCTGCATAGGGTACATCATTTTATTAAGGAGATGAGGAGAGAGGAGAGAGAAATTAGACATGGCTCAGGCAGAATTGTTTCACTGGTAACAAATCTCACACTATCTACAGTAAATGGTTTATTGAAAGGCCACAGGTCTATGTGCTATGACAGCTTTTGAAAACTAGTGTGTTACCTGGGCTCTGGGGGAAAATTTTTTGCATCTTATAGCCAGAAAGTTAATTCTCCCAATTGGCTATCACAAGTAGAGATGAGCGAATCGAACTTGGTGAAGTGGAATTCGTTTCGAATATTAGGAAAAATTCGATTCGCGTCGAATCCGAATATTAGCAAACTTCGGATGCACAAATTGAATTTTTCCCGATCAGCTGGCAAAAAGTGTCCCTGCAGAGAGCTCCGGTATTTCTGACAGTTCTCTGACAGTTCCTTCACATGTACAGCGGTTGAAACATTGTATCTATTTGTTTCCATTTAGGATACAGATGTTTTTATTCGGAAACAAATAGATACAATGTTTCAACCGCTGTACATGTGAAGGAACTGTCAGAGAACTGTCAGAAATAGCGGAGCTCTCTGCAGATACACTTTTTGCTGTACTGGAATACTTCTTCTTTTCATTCTTCTATTCATTCTTCTTCTATTCATTCTTCTTTTCATTCTTCTATTCATTCTTCTTCTATTCATTCTTCTTTTCATTCTTCTTCTTTTCATTCTTCTCATTCTTCTTTTCATTCTTCTTCTTTTCATTCTTCTTTTCATTCTTCTTCTTCTTCTTTTCATTCTTCTTCTTCTTCTTTTCATTCTTTTTCTTCTTCTTCTTCGTCGTGCCCCGTGACTGCCCAAATGAGTGAAGTGTGCGGTGATTCTAAGATCGACGGCACTCATCTGCATGTCATACTGACTGACAGTATTATTTCTCTTCCCCAGCAGACTCCAAGGGCATTTAAATTAAAGGTACAGTGTTCTGCACTAATATAAAGGCTCTCTGAAGCCTAGAAACCCTTTTAATAAGTTAAATTTGCAGCGAATAAATTCGCATCGAATCGAATTTCTTCCGCAAATTCGATGAATCAGCCGAATCGAATTTTTGAATAATTCGCTCATCTCTAATCACAAGCTTTTAGCATCAGAGCAGGAGTTTAATATCATTGTGGAACAAGAGGATGGGTCCAAGTGGATAGCTAGAATGTCTTAAAACAGTCCCTGGTGGAAGCAAAACATTTTCTCTAAATGGTAACTGGTACCAACTAAACTGGGGAAATATTTCCCGACTCCTCCCTCAATTGCAAATGACAGTGCGACTAAAAGGGGATGTGTTAACTGTATGGGGATGTAACAGAAAGTAATGTTACTGGCACTGCAGGACTCCCTTTCATCCATGAGATGAGCAGCAGGAGGTGTGCTTTATAGCTTGTGATTGTCTTTGGGCTGCGGCATTCTGGGAGATGTAGTTTGGAGGGGGATTAGAATCATTGACTACAGTATCCAGTGATGCCTGGGATCCGGAGACGTTTTAAGAATAGAAAAGCCCATGAAAGAGTAGGGCAGTTATGGAGAACACCAACCAGTGGTTGAAAAAAGACTGGTGTGCCTCGCTGGGAGTGGTAAGAGCCGCTGATCTGCAGTATGCTGATCACTGATGTTCCCTGACCCAGCAAGCTCGAGTAAGCTAGGCTTTGTTGCACCATCAGCTGTTCCAGTACCCTTTCTGGATCTCCAGTCTGTGAACCAGGCTGCTGCTATTCAGACCCACTTAAAGAATCACAACGGTGAACTGCCAGAGTGTTGTCATCTTTCCTGCCACAAGTAAGAGTCAGCAAATAAAGGAGGGCCCCTCCAACACTTCAGCCAACCGATACAGGAGGATTCCAGACAGCGAGAGTGGTGAGTGGGTCACAGACCTACAGCTAGTCTGAGCCTTTGATGGTGTCCACTTGCAAGAAGTTGACATGTCCTTCTCCCAATGTATTCAAGGGCCCCAACCTAGCCGGTAGAAGATTCACTTTAAGGACTATAGTTAGACAACTTTATCCTGAAGGCAGACTTGTGTTTAACTTTAAATTCTCCTCAGGACTAACCCTAGTCCCCTTGTCTGAGAGCTCTCAAGTGGCATAGCCTGATCTCTGTTATTACTTTTGTGGTCACTTGGGGCAAATCATCTCATATAGAGAGCTATTGTAAGGGATTTCCGGCAAGAAGGATCATGATCAGGAACGTGCATGCACGAAAGAGACCCTGCAGAAGAATTCCCGATTGTGCGCAGGCACGCAGGAATGAGCGATTGCGCACATGCACGTACACGTGCACACACACGGTGAAGATTGGCACCAGACTGGCTATTTAAGGTGCACCTCTGCCCAGATTCAGTGCTGACTGGTCTTCAGCTCCCCCTGTGTCCTGCTTGTTCCTGTGCGTTTCCTTTGGTGCTGACCCGGCTTGTTCCTGACCCACCTCTGAGTACTCTCCTGCCCCCCGGTTCCTGACTTCGGCTCTGATCCTGACTTTGGCTTTTCCTCCTGATTCTGTACCGCGCTGCCCGACTGTTATGACCCTGGCTATCCTATGACTCCGCTCCAGTCCTGTGTCCTGGCTGCATACCTGGCTCTGCTGTGCATCTGGCAACCTACTGTACCTGCCTGGTCTATCACCACAGTACCCAAATCAGAGGATATCCTGCCTATCAAGGTCGTCATCTGCAAGAGCCGCAAGCAAACCTCTGGCGCTCTTGTCCCCCTGGTCTCTAGACGCCCTCTATTCCAACTTCAGCGGGGTCAGGGCTAGTGATACAAGTGAGGCCAACCTCGTCAATTCAGTCTCCCATCAGGTACGTGACAGTACCAGTCAGCCAATGATGGAGTCTGAAAGGGAGGCCTCACAACCTGGGGACATTCGCCAAGCTGTGACTTCCTTGTTCAACGTGATACACAACCTACAAAGAAATTTCAAGCACCTGGAGAGTAAACTGCGAACCGACTCTAATGTCCTCCCAGACACTGTAACCTCTGGCACAAGTACTCAAACAGCAACCAATATGTTCCTTGAAACCTCTGTCCTACCGGAACCCCAGGTACCTATGCCTAAGTTCTTTACAGGAGATCGCCAGAAGTTCAGGACTTTTCGTAGCTCATGTGAATTATATTTTTCCCTACTTCCCAGGACTTTCTCCTCACCAAATACAGTCAGGTCCATAAATATTGTGACATCAACACAAATCTAACATTTTTGGCTCTATACACCACAATGGATTTGAAATAAAACAAACAAGATGTGATTTAAGTGCAGACTGTCAGCTTTAATTTGAGGGTATTTACATCCAAATGAGGTGAACGGTGTAGGAATTACAACTGTTTGCATTTGTGCCTCCCACTTGTTAAGGGACCAAAAGTAATGGGAGCATTGGCTTCTCAGCTGTTCCATGGCCAGGTGTGTGTTATTCCCTCATTATCCCAATTACAATGAGCAGATAAAAGGTCCAGAGTTCTGTTCAAGTGTGCTATTTGCATTTGGAATCTGTTGCTGTCAACTCTCAAGATGAGATCCAAAGAGCTGTCACTATCAGTGAAGCCATCATTTGGCTGAAAACACAAAACAAACCCATCAGAGAGATAGCAAAAACATTAGGCATGGCCAAAACAACTGTTTGGAACATTCTTAAAAAGAAGGAACGCACCGGTGAGCTCAGCAACACCAAAAGACCTGGAAGACCACGGAAAACAACTGTGGTGGATGAGCGAAGAATTCCTTCCCTGGTGAAGAAAACACCCTTCACAACAGTTGGCCAGATCAAGAACACTCTCCAGGAGGTAGGTGTATGTGTGTCAAAGTCACCTATCAAGAGAAGACTTCACCAGAGTGAATACAGAGGGTTCACCACAAGATGGAAACCATTGGTGAGCCTCAAAAACAGGAAGGCCAGATTAGAGTTTGCCAAACGACATCTAAAAAGGCCTTCACATACTCGGGCCCTACAGCTCAAGTTTGCGTTAATGGACACTTATCAAACCCTTTCCGCCTTGGAAATGGCACTCGTCAGGGTTGCCCCCTATCCCCGCTTTTGTTCGTCATTTCCCTTGAACCTCTTTTGAGACAACTTTGCTCTAATCCAGATATTAAGGAGATCAGGATAGCAGACAAAGAATACAAAATTGCTGCTTATGCGGATGATATCCTTCTTTTTTTGGCTGACCCTCGCACCACTCTACCGAGTTTGCTGAAAGACTTTGCTTTTTTCCGCTTTTTGTCGAACCTGAAAATTAATTTTTCAAAGTCATTCGCCCTCAACATAACCCTTCCCACTGATCTCGTCTCCTTCTGTGAGTCTCATTTTCCATTTCAGTGGGTGAGGGATGCCCTTCCATATCTTGGTATACATCTCACCCGTAATCTGGACGACCTTTATGCCAAAAATTTCTTACCGGTTTTCAAAGTCGTACAGGAAGACCTAAACAAGTGGCATCGCCCTTGCTTCTCTTGGTTTGGTAGGGCTGCAATTATTAAAATGAATATACTTCCGCGTCTCCTCTATCTCTTCCAAACTTTGCCAACTCAACTTCCAATGACATTCTTTGCTTCTTGTAAGAAACTATGTTCATTCTTTTTATGGAATCACAAGCGTCCGCGGGTCTCGTTCTCTCAGCTAACTCGTCCCAAACTCAGCGGGGGCATTGGGCTCCCTGACCTACACCGCTATTACTGGGCATGTCATCTTTCCCGCATAGTCGACTGGCACATTCATTCTGCTTCCAAAGACTGGGTCCTTTTGGAGAAGGCTTTTTCGCCCACTCCCCTATCATCGATCCCTTGGCTATTGCCGAAATACACACCTCAGGTTCTCCTCTCCCATCCTTTGATAGGTCCCACGTTAGAAGTTTTGAAGGCTTGTAAAACGTCGTCCGTTTCAGACTCTCCTAGTCCCTTGACGTCGATCCGCCTGAATCCAGATTTTCCCCCAGGGTTGCACAAGGATTTTTTATCAAATTACTGGCCACACGATCAGATTCTAGTAAAACATTTTCTTCACTCCGGCAAGGTGAAAACATTACAGGAGCTGAAGGTTAGCTTGAATATCCGCGAATTCCCTCTCTGGGCCTTTCTTCAGATTAGACACTTCCTGCTTTTCCATAAATCCCGCCATAATTGGACTCGCCCTGTTACTCCATTTGAATCCTTATGCTCTAAATATGAACCGCGGACGCATTTGATCTCTAAGATTTATCCTCTCCTAGGGGACAGCAGGACTTGCACTTCTTTCCCCTCTTGCCGTGCGTGGAACAGAGACCTAAAGACGGATTTATCGGAGTCGGATTGGGACCGCATTTTTATGTACTCCCACTCTTGCTCGAGTAATGTTTCGACGCAGGAAAATGGCTACAAATTAGCCACTAGATGGTATCGTACTCCCTCCAGACTTCATCGGTTTAACTCTTCTGTCCCTGACGTGTGCTGGAGATGTGGGACACCTGATGGCTCTTTCTTGCATATTTGGTGGTCCTGTCCACTTATTCAACCATTCTGGCTGGAGGTCCACCGGTTGGTGACTTCAGTGACCACTCTGCCCATAGTTTTCTCTGCTGCTCAGCTATTGCTTCATCATACCCCCATTCCTAGGAGTCAATATTTCAAGTCCCTAGCGATGCATATGATCAACGCAGCCAGACTCTGTCTTCCTGTGCTATGGGGCTCCACTCACCCCCCAACTATACGTGATTGGCTCAATCGAATAAGCAAAGTGGCGGAAATGGAGGAACTGATTGCGACTGCACTTGGCATGCCAACTAAATACTCACATGTTTGGGCCTGCTGGACCCACTTTGTAACTACCCCTGAATTCGGATCTCTCATGGGTCGGGATACCTGATTGAGCTCAACCCTACCTCTGGTTATGCCCTTGGTTCTTTCATAATCTGCGTGGTTATGGCCTCCTTTCCGGTAATTTATATTTGCCTGCTTAGCTTTGGTGAGTGTTTAAATTCTTGACACTCTCATTTATGATCTCCATTAACACTGTTGACACAAACTTTGCAGCCCGGACCTTTCGCTTCCCTTGCTTCCCTTTTTTTTTTTTGCCTCTTATCCCCCCTTCTCCCTCTCCCCCTCCTCTCCCCCCCCCCCTCTTCCCCCCCCCCCTTTTTTTTTCTTCCCCCTCTTTCTCTTCTCTCTCTCTACTATGACTCCCATTCTTTTCCTTTTCTTTTCCTTTTCTTTCTTTCTATTCCCCTTTTTTCTTTTCTTTCTCGACAACCTCTTAGTCTCCGGTCAGGCTTAGTCTTCATTTTATCCAGGATTACTTGGTATATGGTTAGCTTATCTCCTCTAGGATAGTCAATGGTACTCATGACATCTTCTCTTATACTGCGATGCTCATTTGGCCTCATGATAGCGTACTGCTTTTGGTTTAGGCTCTGAAGGTTCATTTCCTCCATGCATAGGCCAGTACGCCAATATTCACTTGGTGGAAGTAAGCTGTTATTACCTTCTCTATTGTACATTTTTGAACCTTGAGTACTACAGGCCTATCTCTGCCGTAATTTGCCATGCTTATGTTATCCACAGTGTCGCACTCTACCATGTTGTTTCTTCCTGTATTTTGGTTTAAGCTGTATCTATGACCTGATTGATGCTGTGTGTGCATTTCTTTATATTTTCCTGTAACATGTTGTCACTTCTAAATAAACTTTTATGGAATAAAAAAAAAAAGGCCTTCACAGTTCTGGAACAACATCCTATGGACAGATGAGACCAACATCAACTTGTACCAGAGTGATGGGAAGAGAAGAGTATGGAGAAGGAAAGGAACTGCTCATGATCCTAAGCATACCACCTCATCAGTGAAGCATGGTGGTGGTAGTGTCATGGCGTGGGCATGTATGGCTGCCAATGGAACTGCTTCTCTTGTATTTATTGATGATGTGACTGCTGACAGAAGCAGCCGGATGAATTGTGAAGTGTTTCGGGAATATTATCTGCTCATATTCAGCCAAATGCTTCACAACTCATTGGACGCCGCTTCACAGTGCAGATGGACAATGACCCAAAGCATACTGCAAAAGCAACCAAAGAGTTTTTTAAGGGAAAGAAGTGGAATGTTATGCAATGGCCAAGTCCATCACCTGACCTGAATCCGATTGAGCATGCATTTCACTTGCTGAAGACAAAACTGAAGGGAAAATGCCCCAAGAACAAGCAGGAACTGAAGACAGTTGCAGTAGAGGCCTGGCAGAGCATCACCAGGGATGAAACCCAGCGTCTGGTGATGTCTATGCGTTCCACACTTCAGGCTGTAATTGACTGCAAAGGATTTGCAACCAAGTATTAAAAAGTGAAAGTTTGATTTATGATTATTATTCTGTCCCATTACTTTTGGTCCCTTAACAAGTGGGAGGCACATATGCAAACTGTTGTAATTCCTACACCACCTAATTTGGATGTAAATACCCTCAAATTAAAGCTGACAGTCTGCAGTTAACCCCTTTGCGCCGGCCGCACACAAATGTGCAACCTCCCGGCGTCTGGGCCTAAACACCGAGCGGCCGCACATTTGCGTCCATGTAACTAAATACATATGTGCTGAGAGCGTGCGCCCTGCGCGCTCCCAGCACACAAGTGTGGTACTCACGGAAAGGTCCCGGTCCGCTCTTTCGATCGGGACCTTTCCCGATCATGTGACCACCGTGACGCGTCATCACGGCGGTCACATGATTCCTAAAACATGCCCCAACCGCCTCACCTCCAGGCGTCTGAATCTCTTAAAGGGCCGGGAGATGCTGGCAGGAAGGGGTTAAAGCACATCTTGTTTGTTTCATTTCAAATCCATTGTGGTGGTGTATAGAGCCAAAAATGTTAGAATTGTGTCCATGTCCCAATATTTATGGACCTGACTGTACTAAAGTGGGGTTTGTCATCACCCTTCTTAGAAATGAACCCCAGTCCTGGGCATATCATCTTCGTGAACAGCATGATCCAGCACTAACCTCTGTAGATTTATTCTTTGCAGCAATGGCACAGATCTATGCAGATCCCTTTCAGCGCCAAGCTATGATCAGTAAGCTACAACAAGGCCAAAGGGCTGTGGAGGATTATGTCACTGACTTCCGTATCTGGAGTTCCGATACTCAATGGAACGAATCTGCTCTCCGTTATCAGTTCCGCCTTGGTCTTTCTGACACACTGAAGGATGAGCTGGCCCGAGTGGGGTACCAACCAGATTGGAAAGTCTGATAGACCTAACAATCCATATCGACCTTCGGATCCGGGAAAGGTCGAATGAAAAGGCTAGTGGGAAACTTCTGTTATGCCCTGAAGTAGGGCTCGCTACGAATGCTGTCCCATCTGAATCACCCACCAATCCAGCTAGGAGGAACTTTTGGAGACTCCAGTTATCCGTAGCAGAATGCCTCCGACGGCAGAGGTCTAATTTCTGCCTCTATTGTGGCGAAGCAGGACATTTCATGGCTACCTGCTCGATTAAACCTCACAAACCTTCTCCCAACTGCTTCTACATGATGCATCCGCAGGAAACAAGCCGGACGCACCTCTTGTTCCATCTGCAACTACAACTGGCTGAAAGGACTATCACGGTCCCGGCCATCATTGACTCAGGTGCCTGTAGCTGCTTTATGGACTCTCGCTTCGCTACGCAGAATCAGATTCCCCTCTGCATGAAAACACAGAGGCTTGCAGTTCATCTGGAAGACGGGTCTGGTATCAGTTCTGGTCTGGTAACACAAGAAACCATACCAATATTTTGCTATTCTCTCTCAGGACACCAAGAATTTCTATGTTTGGATATTATCACCTCCAATTATTCTCGGTATGCCTTGGCTAAAAGTACACAACCCAACCATCAATTGGTTGTCTGGAGAGATCTCTTTATCTTCGGAATATTGTCGGTCTCACTGCACTCTCAAAGAGACAGGTGTGACAAATCCTCTTCTCAGAATCCACTCTGATCCCGAAACCATGAAGCTAGTCCCTGCGGCATACCATGAGTATCTGGATGTGTTCAACAAAAAGAGTGCCAGCACCCTTCCTCCGCATCACCCCTATGACTGTCCTATTGAGCTCCTGCCTGGGGCTGAAATTCCTTTCAGTAGAATTTGCCCTCTATCCGAGGTTGGGGGGTATATTGACGAAAGCTTGGAAAAGGGGTTCATTCGGCCATCTACTTCACCAGCAGGAGCCGGCATATTCTTTGTGGAAAAGAAGGATGGCACTTTGAGACCCTGTATAGACTATCGGGACTTGAACAAAATCACGGTCAAAAACCATTACTTTCTTCCTTTGATCTCCGAATTATTCCAAAGGTTACGAGGAGCATGTTTTTTCTCTAAGTTAGATCTCAGGGGCGCTTACAATCTGGTGAGAATCCGGGAAGAGTGAAGGAAAGCCGATTGCTGGGCCCACAGATTCAGAGGGTACACTATGCCACACAGACACAGACAGCGGTTCTTTTAAAACAATTACGTTTACTGAACAGTTATAGTGATCATGTAGCTGAGCATACGTAAACAGAATGATAACAGCGCATAACCATACAGTAAGAATAATACTGTCTAACACTAACCCCGTACTTGCGGACTTTTCCCCAATGTCCAGAAAGCAGCCTGGCTGCGCCTGAATGTTCCTGAGCAAGATATAACGTTGGGGTGCACCCTAAGTATTGCGCAATACTATTTGTAATCCAAAGGAAAGCGGAGTGTGTCTCTTATAACTTTCTGGTATATCCAAAATGTCACTGACCACGTGTGGTGCGATGTGCTGCGGCCGCACTTACAGTTCCCTGGCAGGCTCTTGGTGCTTTTTCCTGATCCACTCCAGAACCGGACCATACAGTCACTTGTTTCCTGGTCTCGTGGTGAATCTTCCCTAGGTGCCGTCACCAGACTCCACTGTGAGCCGTAAATCCTCTTCCAGGTCCCACACAGATTCTCCAGACGTCCTCAGCATATACCAGCCAGACACAGACTTCCTGTCACTTCCTCATCTGCACCGGAACTCCTCCCCTTCCCATAGAGTTTGTGATGCAGTAAGTCATTTCTTAATTTCAGCCTCAAACCTGCATTTACAGTTCACTATGACCCTTCTGAGGACCTACGCGGCCCCTAAATTAGTGTTCATTAAACTTTATAAGGTAAATAAGCATTTATCTTGTCTTAGTAAAAGTCACTGCAAAATCGATTCTTGTACTTTGCTGCCATCTACTGACCAAAGAGCATATTGCAGGCATATTACAGTTTAACATTACACATCAGTATTTCATGCCTCCACACCCTTACATGCCACCCCACTAAAATATTGGCGTCCCCACAACATTACCAAATAAACTCATCTGCTGCATAGCGCTGAGGGGGAACATCTGCCAGGGGAGCGCTCCAACCTGCGAAGGACTGGGTTCTCTGTAGTTGGTATAGCAACATGACTCGACCCCTCCCGGGGTGGTAGCGCATCTTCCGGAACAGTGTGTGGTAATGTATATGGGGTGCGGATGACTCGTCAGTTTGTAAAGTCAGCGTAGGGATCAGCCACCAGTCTATGTCTCTTGGGCCCACAGGCTTTGATTGTCTCCTCTGAGCATCTCCAGAATTAACTGTCGTGGGGCGACTCTCTGAGAGACAAGGTCTGAGCATGTTACGGTGTAATCTTCGAGTCGGCCCATCATGGCTTTCCTGTTGGACATCGTAGACTGGGCCTTCCGAGAAGACCTGCTGTTTCACAATATATGGCTGCGGTTCCCAGCGATCATCCAATTTATCTGTGGGCCGTTTAGCGCGCACCAACACTCTATCACCTGGCAACAAGGGTGTAGTCTGCACCGGTTGGTGATCCCTAGGGCTTTGCTGTTGCAACTTCTCGTTGACCAGCCGATGAACAGTCCTCAGTTTGTCTTGGTGTTTCTCCCATGAGTCAGCTGTCCTGGGGAACTCCTCCGAAAGAGGCCCAAAGTTCATTTCGGCAACTTCTTGCCCTGGATGACCAGACAGCAGCATGTGTGGAGTATAGCCGGTAGTGTTATGAACACGATTATTATATGCCCAGAGTAGTTCAGGCAAATACTCAGGCCAGTGTAGCTTACGGTCTTTCTCCAGAGTACGGAGCATCTGTAACAGTGTCCTGTTGAATCTTTCACAGGCCCCGTTGCCCTGCGGGTGATACGGCGTTGTCCTTGACTTCTCAATCCCATACAACCGACACAGCTCTCCCATTAACTTTCCTTGAAAGCCAGCTCCTTGATCGGAATGAATCCGCTTCGGACATCCGTACACCTGGATGAAGTGTTGACACACTGCACAGGCAGCTGACTCTGCCTTCTGGTCACGGGTAGGTATCACCACGGAGAACTTTGTAAAGTGGTCAGTCATCACCAGGCAATATTGGTGACCCCTCACCGACTGGCCAGTCAAGATGTAATCAATCATTAGTATCTCCAATGGCGCAGACGTTTTAATTACTTGAATTGGGGCTCTCTGTTCAGGAGGTTTCGCCAGCTCACATGTTCGGCACTTCTGGCACACTTCTCGAACAATCCGCTCCAACTGCGGACAATATACGAATCTCTGTACCCACTTGTATGTCTTCTCCACTCCGAAGTGGGCACCCTTTTCATGTCCTTCGAGGGCCACTCTATAGGCCAGGCTACTGGGTATCACTATTTTCCACCTTTCTTCAAGGTCCGTAGGTAGAAACACCCTCCGGTGCATTATTCCATTTCGGATTTGTAGCCTATCCCACTGCTGTAGCAGCTTCCATCCATCTGAGGACAAGCGACTTCTCTCTTCTAGCTTGGGCCATGGGCTAGTCTTCACCCAATGTTTGATCTTCTTTAAGTCAGGATCATCTTCTTGCACCTAAGCCCATTCCTCTTCAGTCTTCCCCAGTAACACTGTGTTAAGGGTGGCCACCCCACTTGAACTGGCCAAGGGGTGACTGCTGAGGCACTCTACCCAGATCGGGTATCTCAGTCCCTTCATCCTCTTCATCCACCTCACCGGCTGGGACTTTCCAGGTGACTCTAGACAGTGCATCCGCATTTGCGTTGTCCTTACCGGCACGGTATTTGATGGTATAATCAAACTTTGCTAGCCTTGCCATCCACCTTTGTTCCAAGGCGCCCAGCTTCGCATTCTGCAGGTGAGCCAATGGGTTATTGTCTGTCCTTACTAGGAATTGTGCTCCGGTGAGATACCCGGAGAACTTTTCAGTCATTGCCCAGACCAATGCCAACAACTCAAGTTTGAAAGAGCTATAATTGTCTGGATTGCGTTCAGAGTCCCGTAGGGATCGGCTAGCATACGCAATGACTCGTCTTGCTCTTGGGCTAGCACTGCTCCCAATCCATGCAGACTTCCATCCATGTAGAGTGTGAATGGTCTGTCATACCGAGCATATGCCAGGATGGGGGTACTAATCAGGGCTTTCTTCAACACATCGAATGCTTGCTGCTGAGGCAGTCCCCATGATATGGGTCGTGTCTTCGGACCCTGGGCGGTCTCTCTCAAGAGTTTGTGTAGTGGTCCAGTGGTCTTCGCAAAGCCTTTGATAAATCTTCGATAATACCCAGCCAATCCAAGAAATGCTTTCACTTCTCGAAGCGTCTTAGGTTGTGGCCACGTGCTCACTGCTTCTATCTTACTCTCCGCAGGACGAACTCCCTCAGCTGATACGACGTGTCCCAGATACTCTACGCTTGTTTGGAAGAGATGACACTTCCTCAGTTTGACCTTTAGACCATGAGCACGTAGCCTACTTAACACTTGCCATAATCTTCTCAAATGTTCTTCAAACGTAGGGGCATGGACTACTACGTCATCCAGGTAGATCAGAATCGACTGAAAGTTCAGTTCTCCCAGGCAGTGTTCCATTAGGCGTTGAAATGTACCCGGAGCATTCGTCAGCCCGAAGGGCATTCTGTTGAATTCATACAGGCCCATGGGTAAGATAAAAGCTGTCTTCTGTCTATCCTTCTCTGCCACAGGTACTTGCCAGTAACCGTTCGCCAAGTCTAGAGTGGAGAAGTACTTGGCCCGCTGTATTGTCATCAATGACTCTTCAATCCTGGGCAGGGGAAAAGCGTCCTTTACTGTGGCAGCATTTAACTTTTGATAATCCACACAGAATCGCAAGGACCCATCCTTCTTCCACACCAAGACCACTGCAAAATTCTTGTACTTTGCTGCCATCTACTGACCAAAGAGCATATTGCAGGCATATTACAGTTTAACATTACACATCAGTATTTCATGCCTCCACACCCTTACAAGGGGACGAATGGAAGACTACCTTCCAAACCAGATTAAGGCATTTGAATATATGGAGATGCCTTTTGGTCTTTGTAGCTCCCCAACAACCTTCCAACACCTTGTAAATGATGTCTTTCGAGACTCCCTGGACCTATTTTTGATTATCTATCTGGATGACATCTTGGTTTTTTTCATGTTCCATTGAAAGTCATCGTGACTATGTGAAGAAGACACTAGATAGACTACGCCAGCATCACCTCTAAGCAAAAGCTGAGAAATGCGAGTTCGAGAAACAATCTATACAATTTCTCGGGCTGGTGATCACTCCTGAAGGTATCTCTATAGACCCTCAGAAGGTGTCCGCCGTCTTAGAATGGCCTATCCCTGAAGATAGGAAAGCAATGCAGCGCTTCATAGGATTCGCAAACCTCTATAGGAAGTTTATTAAGGATTTCTCTGGAATCCTAGCACCAGTGACATAGCTCACCAGACAACACATTCCCTTCAAATGGACTCCTGAGGCCCAAGCAGCCTTTGAGCAGTTGAAGACCATGTTCACGACCGCACCCATCCTGAAACATCCAGACCCTGCTCTGGCATTCATGCTTGAAGTTGATGCTTTGGAGAATGCGGTAGGAGCCATCTTGTCACAAAGGCAGGGGCCCAAATCCCTCCTGCATCCAGTCGCTTTCTTCTCTCGGAAATTGAGTGTTTCTGAAAGGAACTACGATGTAGGAGACAGGGAGTTACTTGCCATCAAGGCAGCATTAGAAGAATGGCGCTACGTACTAGAGGGAGCAGCCCATCTTATTCTTATCTTTACCGACCACAAAAACCTAAAGTAACTGAGAACAGCAAAGCGACTCAGGCCACGACAAGCAAGATGGGCACTATTCTTTTCAAGCTTCGTCTTTCATCTGACTTACCGTCTGGGATCAAAGAATGGTAAACCCAATGCACTCTCCCGCATGTTTCCTGACCCAGTTGTGCAATCTGAACCTGACACAATCTCGCCTGCCAAGAACTTTCTACTTCTACAGACCGATTTCGTAACTCAGATAAAAGAAGCCGTAGATCAGCTTCCACCTCCCATAGATATACAATTGTAATCGAAGGATGGCCTATACTCCCACAAAGGACAGATCTTTGTGCCCGAAGAACTTTGAGCGCTCATTCTCCAGAGATGCCATGACCATCCCTTAGCAGGTCACTTTGGGATTTGCAAAACATCTGACTTAGTCTCTCGCTCCTTTTGGTGGCCTAACACAGTAAAGGATTGCCAGGATTATGTGAGATCTTAAAAATACCTTTTTGTGTAAAAATTAAAGTACATATAACCTTCAATAAATCAACAATCCCCCAAAAAACAAAATGCAATCATAAAGTGTCCAACTCAATTACAATCCCAAATGTGTCCAACAAAGTCCAGAAGTCCAAATTCCCCAACTTCCATCCAGTAAGAAGGATTGTAATCCTAATTTTTCAACGAAAAACCTCAAAAAAAAGGAAACAATCTATAGTGCATTACCTTTAAATATGTAAGTATTACTCTAAGTAGTGCAAATCACAAACCATTCAATTATAGTGGGGAAAAAAAAAAATTGTATATATATAATAAATAAAATATATTTTACACTGTGAGCATTCCGTGATTATTTCCACACTGTGTACACACTGTGACCCAACAAGCAATAGTGCTCAATACTATTTCCCTCTGTGCATATTCATACACATATTCAATATTCTGGAATCAAAACTCTTCCCAATCTTTTGCTTCATGGATTGATCTTGCAAGGTCCTCACAAAGATAAGAAGACTCTTTTAGACGGATCTCAAAATTATAGGGACAAATTTATTAGCAACTTACATCTAAAAAGGGAACTTCCAGCTTCTTTTCTCAATGGCTCTGTAAAATCCAACAAACCATGGTTGAAACCATATGTTTCCAACCAACGAAATGGCCGCGGCGACACTTCCGGTTAGCATGCGTACGTCTTGACGTCACCTCCCCTAACGCGTTTCGTCACTTCCAGACTTCGTCTGAAGGGATACGGACGTCTCTTCAGCCGTTCCTTATATTCTCATGCCTCTCAATAGCCAGAGGCTACAGCCGCCATTTTTAATAAGGGAAAATCATTGCTATTACAAGTTCCTCTCCCACTCTCATATTAAAACCACTCCATACCAAACCTTTATGGATCGGTAACACCTTATCTCATAATACAAGTACATAAACCATAACAGGACATAAAATCTCAAAATTACATAATTACATTAGTACTAAAAATCACTCTTCTTAACTTGTGATTTGCACTATTTAGAGTAATACTTACATATTTAAAGGTAATGCACTATAGATTGTTTCCTTTTTTTTGAGGTTTTTCGTTAAAACATTAGGATTGCAATCCTTCTCACTGGCTGTCAGGAATGGACTGGCCAGCAATGGTGGGACTCACCTGCCTTTTGATCTGCAGTACCAGGGCTGGCCAGCGGGTGCTCCCAGCAATCAGAGACTCAACTTTGCAGCCAGCTAACACCTGTAACTGATTATGCTGGGGTATTTAAGGGATGGCCAGACCCACAGACTCTGCCTTGGTGTGTGTTTGTCCTGGGCCCTGTATCTGTCCTGCATCCTGTTTCTGTTCCTTTGCTGACCCTCTGTACTACGCTGCTTGCTACCTGTCCTGATCCCTGGCTTGTGACCCTGACCATCCCTCTGCCTGACCCTCTGTACTACGCTGCTTGCTACCTGTTCTGATCCCTGGCTTGTGACCTTGACCATCCCTCTGCCTGACCCTCTGTACTACGCTGCTTGCTATCTGCTGAACCTGGCCTGTGACCCTGACCATTCTCCGCTTGCTCCCCCTGTACCTACCTGCCCAATTGATATTGACCCGGCCTGCCTGACGACGCTTGCTTGTATGTACTGTTATCTGTGGGTGGTTGGTTGGGTTTGTTTGCACTGTATTATGTTTAGTATTGCACTGCGTTTATGTTTGTATTGTTAGTGTTAATAAATTACATTGTTTATCCCATATCTGAAGTCTGCGTTTCCCTGCGTCAGTCACACATCTCTGGTCATACCTGGGAGCCCTGACATTACACCAAGGCCAATCCTGACCAGAAGTGGCTGCACAGGGAAGCCATCTTGGCTTGTTGCTGGAAGGATGGATCTGGATGAGGTTGTGTATTTATATCTGCTAGTGTTTGATGACAGGGAGTATGCTTATCAAACTCTGAAGGAGTATCCCCGGGATGAACTGCTAGAATGTATACGGCTCGCTCATGTTCTAGTAGATCAGGGCACAGAGTTCTCTGAGGTGCAGCCTTTGATTGAGGTTTGTGCAGAGTTGGTTTCATCTGGTACCCCCGAATGCAGGGATGAATTTTTGCCACCATTTAGTGCAGACCAGGTAGAGTCCCTGGTGTGGTTATTAGAGGATGATGTGGGTTACTTTCTGGAGCGTTATTCCACATGTTCACCACAGACACTAAGAGATTGTATAAACGCAGTGCAGTCATTGACCAGACAGGCTTTGTGTAAGCTCAGCTTTGTTCAACCCATACTGCAGACATGGACAGACTTGTTGCACCCCGCCTCAGTCAGCTTACAAAAACCCAGTCCTGCTTCTAACTCTTCTCCTGTATTCCCAACAGCTCCTCCAGTTACAGCCCAGTATACTTGGCTATCTATCGCATGTCAGTACCCTGTTCCCACTCGCTGCACCTATCCTGCCTTTAACCCCCTAAAAAAGCCCTCTGTAGCAACTGCTCCCTCTCCTGTTCCATCCTCCAGTTCTTCTCTGTCTCCAGCTGCTCCATTCGTTTGCAGACCTGCGTTTACTTGCAGTGCTCCAGTAGTTAAAACGAGAAAAAAGCGAAAATTCTTTCCAACCAATACCATCCTGCCAGTATCCAAACCAGTGAACCTGCCTTCCATGGTTCAGCCTGATGCCTGTACGCAGCCTGATGCCTGTACGCAGCCTGATGCCTCTCCTCGGCCTGAAGCCTCTACTCGGCCTGATGCCTCTACTCGGCCTGAAGCCTCTACTCGGCCTGAAGCCTCTACTCGGCCTGAAGCCTCTACTCAGCCGGACGCCGGCATTCAGCCTGATGCCTCTACCCAGCATGATGAACTGATCCAGCCTGACGATCCTATTAGGCCAGTTGACTCGATGCCCGCTGTTGATCCAGATGATCCGGTACCTGATCCGGTGCCCGCTGTCGTGCCAATTGACTCAGAGCCCGCTGTCGTACCTGGTGACTCGGTGCCCACTGCCTTGCCAGATGACGCGGTGCCCGCTGGCGAGCCAAATGACCTGATGCCTGGTGACCCAGTGCCCGCTGTCATACCTGGTGACCCGATGCCCGCTGTCGAGCCAGACAATCCGGTACCTGATGACCCGGTGCCCACTGTCGTGCCTGTTGACTCGGAGCCCACTGCCTTGCCAGATGACGCGGTGCCCGCTGTTGAGCCAAATGACCTGATGCCTGGTGACCCGATGCCCGCTGTCCAGTCAGACGATTCAATATCTGCCCCAGTGCCCGCGGTCATGCCAGTTGACTCGGAGCCCACTGCCTTGCCAGATGACGCGGTGCTCGCTGTCGAGCCAAATGACTTGATGCCTGGTGACCCGATGCCCGCTGTCCAGTCAGACGATCCAATGTCTGACCTAGTGCCCGCGGTCATACCAGTTGACTCGGAGCCCACTGCCTTGCCAGATGACGCGGTGCTCGCTGTCGAGCCAAATGACTTGATGCCTGGTGACCCGATGCCCGCTGTCCAGTCAGACAATCCAATGTCTGACCCAGTGCCCGCGGTCATACCAGTTGACTCGGAGCCCACTGCCTTGCCAGATGACGCGGTGCCCGCTGTTGAGCCAAATGACCTGATGCCTGGTGACCCGATGCCTGCTGTCCAGTCAGACGATTCAATGTCTGCCCCAGTGCCCGCGGTCATACCAGTTGACTCGGAGCCCACTGCCTTGCCAGATGACGCGGTGCCCGCGGTCGAGCCAAATGACCTGATGCCTGGTGACCCGATGCCCGCTGTCCAGCCAGACGATCCAATGTCTGACCCAGTGCCAGCAGTCATGCCAGTTGACTCGGAGCCCACTGTCGTGCCTGGTGACTCGGTGCCCGCCGCTCCGCCTGAGGGCCCGAGACCTGTCGCTCCACCTGGGGGTCCGGCGCCCGCCGCTCCGCCTGAGGGCCCGAGACCTGTCGCTCCACCTGGGGGTCCGGCGCCCGCCGCCCCGCCTGGGGGCCCGATGCCTGTCGCCCCGCCTGGGGGCCCGATGCCTGTCGCCCCGCCTGGGGGCCCGGTGCCTGCTGCTCCGCCCGGGGGCCCGGTGCCTGCTGCTCCGCCCGGGGGCCCGGTGCCTGCTGCTCCGCCCGGGGGCACGGTGCCTGCTGCTCCGCCCGGTGACCCGCTGCCTGCTGCTTTGCCTGGTAATCCGATGTGCCTCTGCCCGGAGTCCAGCCCGATGTGCCTCTGCCCGGAGTCCTTCCCGATGTGCCTCTGCCCGGTGTGCCTCTGCCCGGTGTGCCTCTGCCCGGTGTGCCTCTGCCCGGAGTCCAGCCCGATGTGCCTCTGCCCGGTGTCCAGCCCAATGTGCCTCTGCCCGGTGTACCGCTGCCCGGAGTCCTGCCAGGTGTGCCAGTCTTTGATATCCCGCCAGTTACCAGACCCGGGCGGTGGAACATTTTTCCCAGCTAGGACTGTTTGGAGCGTCCTGAGGCCGCTCCTTGAGGGGGGGGTACTGTCAGGAATGGACTGGCCAGCAATGGTGGGACTCACCTGCCTTTTGATCTGCAGTACCAGGGCTGGCCAGCGGGTGCTCCCAGCAATCAGAGACTCAACTTTGCAGCCAGCTAACACCTGTAACTGATTATGCTGGGGTATTTAAGGGATGGCCAGACCCACAGACTCTGCCTTGGTGTGTGTTTGTCCTGGGCCCTGTATCTGTCCTGCATCCTGTTTCTGTTCCTTTGCTGACCCTCTGTACTACGCTGCTTGCTACCTGTCCTGATCCCTGGCTTGTGACCCTGACCATCCCTCTGCCTGACCCTCTGTACTATGCTGCTTGCTACCTGTTCTGATCCCTGGCTTGTGACCTTGACCATCCCTCTGCCTGACCCTCTGTACTACGCTGCTTGCTATCTGCTGAACCTGGCCTGTGACCCTGACCATTCTCCGCTTGCTCCCCCTGTACCTGCCTGCCCAATTGATATTGACCCGGCCTGCCTGACGACGCTTGCTTGTATGTACTGTTATCTGTGGGTGGTTGGTTTGGGTTGTTTGCACTGTATTATGTTTAGTAGTGCACTGCGTTTATGTTTGTATTGTTAGTGTTAATAAATTACATTGTTTATCCCATATCTGAAGTCTGCATTTCCCTGCGTCAGTCACACATCTCTGGTCATACCTGGGAGCCCTGACACTGGCTGGAAGTTGGGGAATTTGGACTTTTGGACTTTGTTGGACACATTTGGGATTGTAATTGAGTTGGACACTTTATGATTGCATTTTGTTTTCTGGGGGATTGTTGATTTATTGAAGGTTATATGTACTTTAATTTTTACACAAAAAGGTATTTTTGAGATGGTGTTTTCTAGGGAGAAAGTGTGACTTTTTGTTGGGTATAAAGTTTAGGAGGTCATTTTTATTTATTTTATGTGAGATCTTGCACGGTCTGTCTGAGGAACAAATCTGATAGAGCCAAGACCTAGGGCCTGTTGGAATCCTTGCCCGTACCAGAAAAACTTTGGAGCATGATCTCCATGGATTTTATTGTGGAGCTCCCCCCATCTGAGGAATTTACCACTATACTGGTAGTAGTTGATCGCCTGTCCAAAATGGCCCACTTCATTCCCTTGAAAGGGACTCCTTCTGCTACAGAAACTGCTTCCACTTTCATCCAGGAAAACGTAATGCTACATGGCGCTCCCCTGAATATTGTGTCGGATCGAGGGGTGCAATTTACATCCAAATTTTGGAAAGCTCTGTGTGAGGCATTAGAGATCGAGTTACGCTTCTCCTCCGCTTATCATACACAGACAAATGGACAATCAGAAAGGACAAATCAAACTCTGGAGCAATACCTCCGATGCTTCTCCTTGTATTCACAGGACGATTGGGCATCATTCCTTCCTCTAGTGGAATTCGCATATAATAATTCCATCCATTCCGCCACCAAAAAATCCCCCTTTTACTCTGATATGGATACCATCCCTCCTTTCTTCCAGAGATACCAGTGGGGGACGCTGTTCTGGCGGTACAAGAAAGGATGGAGTTCCTCAGGAGGAAAGGTAAAGTGTTACAAAAGACGATTTCCGAGGTTCAAGTGAATAACAAAAAATATTTTGATAGAAAGAGAAGGGGCAATTTGAAATTAAAACAAGAGGATAGAGTCTGGCTGTCCACGGCCAATCTGAAATTAAGTTGTCCATCAAAGAAACTTGGTCCAAGATACCTGGGGCCATTTACCATCAAGAGAAGGGTTAACCCTGTGGCATTTGAATTGGAATTACCAGCTAACTTGAAGATCCACCCGGTATTTCATTGTTCTCTATTAGAACCGCACGTTCTGAGGCACCTGTTCCACTGCTGGTGGAGGGAAATGAAGAGTACGAAGTAGAGGCTATCTTGAACTGTAGAAAGAGGAGCAGACAGACCCAGTTCCTTGTCAAATGGAAAGGTTATGGACCAGAGGATAACTCCTGGGAACCGTCCACTAATGTCCATGCCCCACGGTTGGTTCAAGCCTACCTCCGTCGTCATCCTGAGAAACAAGCCCTAGTGGTCATCCGGACGCTGCCCCTAAGGGGGGGGCAATGTAAGGGATTTCCGGCTAGAAGAATCGTGATCGGGAACGCGTATGCGCGAAAGAGATCCCGCAGAAGAATTACCAGTTGTGCGCAGGCGCACAGGAATGCGCGATCACGCACATGCACGCACACGTGCACACACACGCCGAAGATTGGCTCCAGACGGGTTATTTAAGGTGCGCCTCTGCCAAAATTCAGTGCTGACTGGTCTTCAGCTCCCCCTGTGTCCTGCTTGTTCCTGTGTGTTTCCTTTGGTGCTGACCCAGCTTGTTCCTGACCCGACTCTGAGTACTCTCCTGCCCCCCCCCCCTACCTGACTTTGGCTCTGATCCTGACTTTGGCTTTTCCTCCTGATTCTGTACAGCGCTGCCCGACTGTTATGACCCTGGATATCCTACAACTCCGCTCCAGTCCTGTGTCCTGGCTGCATACCTGGCTCTGCTGTGAATCTGGCAACCCACTGTACTGGCCTGGTATATCACCACAGTATCCAAATCAGAGGATATCCTGCCTATCAAGGTCATCATCTGCAAGAGCCGCAAGCAAACCTCTGGCACTCTTGTTCCCCTGGTCCCTAGACGCCCTCTGTTTCAACTTCAATGGGGTCAGGGCTAGTGATACAAGTGAGGCCGACCTCATCAATTCAGCCTCCCATCAGGTACGTGATAGCTACAGTTTATGCCGTTGGGGATCACAGTATATGCTGGAATTTAAAATCTCTGCAAGGGACCCTGTGAATCTAATTGTGTGCTCATTATTATGTTTATGCTGGTTGACTTTAACTTTTCAATACATTCTATTATTCTTTCATAGAGTTGTAAGTCTAATTCTTGTGTGCTTGTTAAGGTTCACAGAAAGATAAACTGGTGGTGTCAGTGGGACTGAGGCCTCACATAGGGCTAAACAAGAGCAGAGCACCAAAATCAACCATTGGCTCCTGAGGGTGAGGCACTACATATGGGAGCTGGTCCAGGATTCCTCTGCTGTATGTGCCAGTAAGTCATTTAATGAGCCAGAAGAAGATAACCATGGAACCCACAGCAGCTGATAAGTGGTCCCAAGAAAAAATGGGTAACTGGAAGTGTGTGGTGATTGGTATAGTGTACCTGGGGGCACATGGTCTGCAGAACAGGTGTGACAGACACCAGTAGCATTGGTCCCTGGCCAACAAGTATTCATCCTTAAATGTGAAGAAAAATCCATACACTCTTCGCACCTGTGTCCTGACAGAATGGAAGAAAGGGATTCCTGCTGTGCTGCAAGAGGGAAGTCTCCAACTGGCTGGTTCAATTGAAGTCCAGTTAATCCAATTAGGCAGACCAAGACAAAATCCAGAAAGCTCTGGGCGAGCCACATCTGACCCAAAAGTAACCACCTCCGCTCCTGCCATGACCATTAAAGGTCTCTCAGTTTCTCTTGTGGCTGAGTTTGGGAAGCTATTAGAAGGTCTTCAATTCAAGCCATCGAGGAGTGGTAAGGGGCTGACAATGTCAAGAGTCAGAGAGTGATCAAGAGCCTACGGGCTCCAGATTCAGACACAATCTAGAATCTAAAGAACAATAAGATGCACTGCACCTGAATGCCTTCGAGAAATCTATGTGAGTCAAACAGTTGATCTATCTCTCCAAGCATACTTGACAACAAGAGAATGAGAAGCTGTCAGACTATGTCAGGTGACTAGGCAAAATTCTTCACCAAGTTATAGTGAAAGGTGGTATGGAAGTGGAAGCTGCCATTAAGGCCTTTTATAGCACGTTCAGAAAGGGGCCCAGTCTTTAGTAATAAATAAATATAAAGTCCACACAAAAACATTTTTTTTTTTAAATATATGAATTGTGCTCAATTGCAAAAGAAACCGTGCTCCAAAATTCTTCAAAAAATGTGCTCACATCATCCGTGATTAATGCTCTATCCGCACTCACCGGATGGGGTGAACTCTTTGCTGAGATGGTAAAAGAGTCAAACAAGCTGAAAGTGACTGGGCGTGTCCTCCCAGAGAACTCTGTACTCAATACCCTCCAGAAACGACTCCCACGATTGGATGACAATGGAAAACAAAACAAATAGTGCAAGACTGTAAAATATCATTAACCCCTCGCCCTCCCGAGGATTTACCCCCCTTAATGACCACGCCTCTTTTTGCTACTCGGTGCTGCACTAATTCAACTGATAATTGCGCGGTCATGCAATGCTGCACCCAACGAAATTTACGTCCTTTTTTCACACAAATAGAGCTTTCTTTCGGTGGTATTTGATCACCTGTGCACTTTTTATTTTTCATGCTATAAACAAAAAAAGACCAAAAATGTTGATGCTTTGTGTGAAAGTTATACAAAACTATGGTATAGATACTGCAATTTACGCCATTTTTTTGCTATACAGCGCTGTGCTAGTTTAACGGACAATTGCGCTGTCATGAAATAGGATTCATAAATGTAATTTATGTCCTTTTTTTCACACAAATAGAGCTTTCTTTTGGTGGTATTTGATCACCTGTGCACTTTTTATTTTTGGCGCTATAAACAGAAAAAGTTTGGAAGAAACAATTTTTTTTTAAAAACAATATTTTTGCATTTCGGTCGTAAAAAATATAAAAAAAAACTAAAATTCCGTCATAAATTTAGGCCAAAATGTATCCTGCTCCATGTTTTTGGTTAAAAAAATCTTAATAAGTGTATATTTATTGCTTTGTGTGACAGTTATAGCGTCTACAAACTATGGGAGAGATAATGGAATTTACACAGCTTTTACTTTCTGACTGCCCATCACATTTCATGGGGTGCTAAAATACCAGGACAGTACAAACACCCCCAAATACCAGGACAGTACAAACACCCCCAAATACCAGGATAGTACAAACACCCCCAAATACCAGGATAGTACAAACACCCCCAAATACCAGGACGGTACAAACACCCCCAAATACCAGGACAGTACAAACACCCCCAAATACCAGGACAGTACAAACACCTCCAAATACCAGGACAGTACAAACACCCCCAAATACCAGGACAGTACAAACACACCCCAAATACTAGGACAGTACAAACACCCCCAAATACCAGGACAGTACAAACACCCCCAAATACCAGGACAGTACAAACACCTCCACATACCAGGACAGCAGGACAGTACAAACACCCCCAAATACCAGGACAGTACAAACACCCCCAAATACCAGGACAGTACAAACACCTCCAAATACCAGGATAGTACAAACACCCCCAAATACCAGGACAGTACAAACACCCCCAAATACCAGGATAGTACAAACACCCCCCAAATGACCCCTTTTCAGAAAGTAGGCACTCTAAGCTATTTGCTGAGAGGCATATTGAGTGCATGGAAGATTTATTTTTTCCACAAGTTTCTGGAAAATCACAAAAACATTTTTTTTTTACATAAAGTTGTCATTTAAATGATTTATTTCTCACACAAGCCATAGGTATACAGTGAGGAACAGAAGTATTTGAACCCCCTGCGATTTTGCAAGTTCTCCCACTTAGAAATCATGGAGGGGTCTGAAATTCACATTGTAGGTGCATTCCCACTCTGAGAGACAGAATTTCAAAAAAATTTCAGGAAATCCCATTGTATGATTTTTTAAAGAATTTATTTGTCTTGCACTGCTGAACAGAAGTATTTGAACACCTGAGAAACAGCAAGAATTCTGGCTCTCAAAGACCTGTTACTGCGCCTTTAAAAATTCCACCTCTACTCCACTCATGAATCTAACTTAGTAGCACCTGTCTGAGCTGTTAAAAGACACCTGTCCACCCCACAGTCAGTCAGACGTCAACTACTACCATGGGCAAGACCAAAGAGCTTTCAAAAGAAACCAGAGACAAAATTGTGGACCTCCACAAGGCTGGAAAGGGCTACGGGGCAATTGCCAAGCAGCTTGGTGAAAATAGATCAACTGTTGGAGCAATTGTTAGAAAATGGAAGAGGCTAAAGACGACTGTCAGTCTCCCTCGGACTGGGGCTCCATGCAAGATTTCACCTCGTGGGAGATCACTGATGATAAGAAAGGTGAGGAATCAGCCCAGAACTACAAGGGAGGAGCTGGTCAATGACATGAAGAGAGCAGGGACCACAGTTTCAAAGGTCACTGTAGGTAGAACACTATGCCGTCATGGTTTCAAATCATGCATTGCACGGAAGGTTCCCCTGCTCAAGTAATCACATGTCCAGGCCCGTCTGAAGTTTGCCAATGACCATCTGGATGATCCAGAGGAGGCATGGGAGAAAGTCATGTGGTCAGATGAGACCAAAGTAGAACTTTTTGTTTTAAACTTCACTCATCGTGTTTGGAGGAAAAAGAAGGATGAGTTGCATCCCAAGAACACTATCCCTACTGTGAAGCATGGGGGTGGTAACATCATGCTTTGGGGGTGCTTTTCTGCAAAGGGGACAGGATGACTGCACTGTATTAAGGAGAGGATGAATGGGGCCATTTTTTGTGAGATTTTGAGCAACAACCTCCTTCCCTCAGTCAGAGCATTGAAGATGGGTCGTGGCTGGGTCTTCCAACATGACAACGACCCAAATCACACAGCCAGGAGAACCAAGGAGTGGCTCCGTAAGAAGCATATCAAGGTTCTGGAGTGGCCTAGCCAGTCTCCAGACCTAAATCCAATAGAACATCTTTGGAGGGAGCTGAAACTCCATGTTGCTCAGCGACCGCCCTGAAACCTGACAGATCTAGAGGAGATCTGTGTGGAGGAGGGGGCCAAAATCCCTGTTGCAGTGCAAACCTGGTCAGGAACTACAGGAAACGTCTGACCTCTGTAATTGCAAACAAAGGCTTCTGTACTAAATAATAACACGGATCTTCTCAGGGGTTCAAATACTTCTGTTCAGCAGTGCAAGACAAATACATTCTTTACAAATCATACAATGTGATTTCCTGAATTTATTTTTTTTAATTCTGTCCTCAGAGTGGGAATGCACCTACAATGTGAATGTCAGACCCCTCCATGATTTCTAAGTGGGAGAACTTGCAAAATTGCAGGGTGTTCAAATACTTCTGTTCCTCACTGTATATGGAATTACACCCCAAAATACATTCTGGTACTTCTCCTGAGTATGGGGATACCACATGTGTGAGACTTTTTGGGAGCCTAGCCACATACAGGGGCCTGAAATCCAATGACCACTTTGAAAGCCTGAAGGTGTGTAACTTCCTCATTTCACTTCCTCACTACCTATCACAGTTTCGGAGGCCCTGAAATGCCAGTATAGCACCAAACCCCCCCAAATGACCCCTTTCTGGAAAGTAGACACCCCAAGGAATTTAAAAAGAGGCATGATGAGTATTTTGCAGATCTAATTTTTTCTCAAAAGGTTCTGCAATATAAAAAAAGAATAGAAAAAATATGTTTTTGTTTTTTTTCTTCATTTTCTAAAAACTTGTGGCAACAAATGAGATCTATAAAATACTCACCATGCTTCTTATCACATTCCTTGGGGTGTCTACTTTCCAAAAAAGGGGTCATTTGGGGGGGTTTGGTGCTATCCTGGCATTTCAGGGCCTCCGAAACTGTGATAGGTAGTCTGGAAGTGTAATGAGGAAATAAAGCCATTTAAAAGCCTGAAGGTTCTTATTGGATTTTGGGGTCCTGTAGTTGGCTAGACTGCCAAAACGTCTCTCACATGTGGTACCCCCATACTCGGGAGAAGTAGCAGAATGTATTTTGGGGAGTAATTCCACATATACCCATGGCATGTGTGAGCAATAAATCATTTAAGTGACAATTGTGTGTAAAAAAAAAAAAAAAAATTGTCATTTTTCAAAAACTTGTGGTAAAAAAATAAATTCTTCTATTGATTCAACGTGCCTCTCAGAAAATAGTTTGGGGTGTCCACTTTCCAAAAAGGGGTTGTTTTGGGGGGTGGGGGCGTTTTATGCCCAGCATTAGAAGTTTATGCCACACATCACTCACTCTTCTAACCACCTGAAGACCAAGCCTTTAATGACACTTTTTGTTCACATGAAAAAATCTGTATTTTTTGCTAGGAAATTAATTTAAACCCCAAACATTATATATTTTTTTAAAGCAGACACCATAGTGAATACAATGGTGGGTGCTACAAATTTTTATGGCACATAGTACTCGCGCAATGATTTTTCTAAGCAAATTAAAAAAAAAAAATACACTTGTTTTACTTTTAATGAACAAAACACCATATATTGGCCAATTGTTTGGTAAAATATAAAAGATAATGGTATGCCGAGTAAATAGATACCAAACATGACATGCTTTAAAACTGCGCATGCCCCATTCAATGGCGACAAACTGCAAACATTTTTAATATCCATAGGCAGCACTTTAAAAGCCTTTAAAAGCCACCATTTTAGATTTACAGAGGAGGTCTAGTGTTAGAATTACTGCCCTTCATCTGATGTTCATGGCGATACCTCACATGCATGGTGCGTAACGGCACAGGGTCAAGGCTTGTGCACACAGGTGTGCGTGCATGGGAGGGGCAATTTTTTTTTTTTCAGTTATTTCGATTTTTTTTAAAATTATTTTTACATTGTACCTTTCATTTTTTTTTTTTTATCGCTTTTAATGCTATAACAGGGAATACAAATATCCCCCATAACTTCAATGGGCATTGTCATATATTCTTTTTTGAGAAATCTGGGGTCTATCAGACTCTGGATATCTCCTCTGCTCTTACATTATCTCATGTCACCAAGATCGGTGATCAGATGCTTTCCCAATTTACAAATGGCGCTGTTTATATCCTGCGAGACTGAAGTGATGAAATGCTCGTAGCTTCCGAATTCTTAGACTATAGAGATGATTGGCACCATTCTGGTCTCCAATCAGCTCTATGGTCAGCTGGCAGAAACACCGGCTGCATTCTCAGGTTCCCCCGATGGCACAGGACTGCCCGAGAAGGCCGTGGAAGGCAGCGGGGGAGGGGGGACATCATCTCCCACTGCTTGTAAAAGCAATCTTGCAGCTAATTAGCCACTAGGATTGCTTTTACATGAAAGCCGATCACCGGCTGAAAAAAAAAGACACCAGGATGATGCCTGCAGCTGTAGCATCATCCTGGTATAATCATTCAAATCCAGTGATGTACCAGTACATTGTTGGTCCTTGTTGGGTATATATGCTATGTTCTTTTTTCTTTTTGTATGCAGCCTGTGGACTGAATGACAAAAAAGAGAAGAAATCTCTGCCAGAAAAAGTGTGTGGTATGCCCACCATTAGAATATACTGCCCTGCATCCACCCACTTCTAATGGTGGGCACACATTAGGTCACACGGTGCCACATGCGCCAGTTCCAAGATTGTACAAATGTCTAAATAGTGGCACGCTTGAATAAAACTTGTCCATGTATAAGTGGTACCCCATATGGAGAAATGATGACACCAAGTCCCAAACTATCTTGCCACTGCTCCCCATGTAGTCTGGGCATCTGGGGGGCTCCACGTGACTATCTTTTCCCTCATAAATCCGAAACTTATAAGTATAGCCTGTTGCCCTCTCACAGGTCTTCTACATCTTGACCCCATATCTGGCACGCTTGCTGGGGAGAAATTGTTTGAATGTAAGGTGGCCAGAAAAATGAATGAGGGACTCATCAACGCAGATGTTTTGCTGGGGAGTATAGACATCTGCAAATTTTTGGTTAAGGTGATTTACGAGGGGCTGAATTTTGTGGAGCCGGTCAAATTCAGGGTCACCCCGAGGATGACAGAGTGTATTGTCATTGAAATGCATAAAACACATTATACTCTCATATCTATGCCTGGCCATGGCAGCAGAGAACACGGCATATGATGAATCGGGTCTGCGGACCAATACAACCGCAATTCATTTCTTTTAGTAATGCCCATGTTGAGGGTTAGGCCCAAATAAAATGTAAATACAGAAACCGTAATGAGTTTCCATGCGAATGGTCTGGCAAGGTTTGAATTTGGGTTGGCGGCGATAAATTGTTGTGCATATAAACTGCTTTGATCCACAATAAATGCATACAGATCTTCCGTGAAAAACAGCTCCAAAAATCAAGGGGAGTATTTAAATTTGCTATTTCCACCTGAATTCTGGGTTTGGCAGTGAATGGGGGAAGTACGGGTGCTGCAGAATTTGTGGGCTGTCAATCGGGATTTGCAAGCACATCTGGAAGGATACTCGGAACTCTACAGGCCTGTGTGCAAATTCTTGGTGGTTGCAGGACAATACTTGTGCTCACCACCACTCTGGCTTGTACTGCACTTATGGGACTCACCACGTCACCAAGTCATACTGCAGTGCTGGTATTATTATTATTATACAGGATTTATGGCGCCAACAGTGTGCTCAGCGCTGTACAGTATAACGGGAGACAATACAGCAACAATACAGTTCAATACAAGAGGGTTAGGAGGGCCTGATCCTGGGAGCTTACAATCTAAGAGGTATGCGAAAGACCAGGATGTACTAGACTGCTGGTGCTTGCCAGTTCACCAAAAGGTAGCGCGGGACTAGTACTGGCACTCTGCTGCATATGAGAGTCCTCAAAATTTACCGGCAAGTGCTAACAGAGATCAGGCCTGATTCTGCCAACACTGCGGTTTTGTGTGCAATGTATCAGTGACAGTGACCTACTGACACTGCACTTGCTGGGAGAGAAGGGGGGGGGGGTAATCGTAGGGGCTAAATGCAGGTTCTGGCAGGTGCCGGGGCTGATCCCGCTAACGCTGCATTTTTGGGGACACTATACTAATGTGAACGCTTGTATAGTGCTGACCTGATCAAAGATATTGATCCGTTCAGACACTATACTAGCAATGGAGGTTTATTGTGTATGAGCGTGCTACTGGCAATCAAGGGGTTAGATGTGATGACTGGAGTACTGATGGGCAATCTGACGCCATCCGGGAGGGGCGTGAAAACCACGGGAGCACAAATCATGTATATGTATATATGTGATTTTGCTCACCCATGCCACCCTGTAGCAGTATTTCAGCTGTAGGGCGGTCAGGAAGCGGTTAAAGAAGCAGTTTGTGTTACATCGCTGCATTACTTTAACTGGCAATTGCGCGGTCATGCAACACTGCATCCAAATTAAATCTACATCCTTTTTTCCCACAAATTGAGCTTTCTTTCGGTGGTATTTCATCGCCTGTGCATTTTTATTTTTTGCGCTATAAAAAAAAGGCTGACAATTTTGAAAAAAAAACAATATTTTGGACTTTTAGCTATAAAACATGTCCAGTAAAAAAATTTAAAAATCTAATTTTGTCATAAATTTCAGCCAAAATGTATTCTGCGACATGTCTTTGCTAAAAAAAAATCCCAAACGTATAAATGAATTGGTTTACATGAAAGTTATAGCGTCTACAAATGGCGGGAAAGATACTGGGATTTTTTTTTTATAATAATAATGGCGGCAATCAGGGACTTATGGTGGTGATCAGACATTTATGACAGTGATCAGTGACTTATAATGGGACTGCAGGACTGCGGCAGACATTTTGACACGGGGGGGGGAACTGACTTTGGCTCACTGACATCCCCAGTGACACTAATACAGTGATCAGTGGAAAAAAAAACACTGACACTACTAATGGCACTGGGGAGGAAGGGGTTAACATTTTATTAAATGAAAGGGTTAACTGTGTGAGGGGAGTGTTTTACTAGTGGGCGGGGGGTGTGTTCTTCACAGGAACACGCTGATCCCGAGAGCTAAACTCCGCTCTCAGGAACAGTGTGTTGCGAACTGACAGGGAGCAGAGCTGCAGTGTAACCACTGCAGCTGAGCTCCCTGTCAGTGATTACCGGTAATCACCAGGATCTGACGGGTAATGACCGGCCGGGACCCGGTGATTGACAGCCGCTGCCACAATCGGCGGTGCGGGTAGGGCGGGCACGCGCCTCATGCATGCCCCCTATCTGTTTTGCAAAATGACGTTTTCAAAAATGATTTTGCGCATGGTGCCGCCCTGTGGCCATTTTAATACAGTGGCTGGACGGCAAGCAGTTAATAAGCCAACTATTCTCTAATTAAGCATTTCAAATGTTCAAAACATTATACACCAAATTTAATTTTCTAACACCAGAACTTCTACTTACACATCTCTCATTTTTCTCCACTAGATTACCGCAGAAGTGTCTGCACTACCTTTGGACTATAAACCAGCCCAATACCTTTTATATTACACTTCCTTATGTGAGGAATCCCACCATAAATCCTTAGCTATATTTATGGTTACCGCTGACAGACTCTGCATACCAGTGCACTGGCGTTCCACACGCGTTCCGACGGTCAGGGAATGCTTGACCAGATTGACCAACATTGAAGAAATCTTGTCTCCAAATGTCACCCAAACCGTACTCTCTGCTCCCCGCACGACCTCCTGCTCTGGAGCTCCCTTGTCCCCTACTTCCATGCTTGTCTCCAGGACTTCTCCAGAGCTTCCCCCATCCTCTGGAACTCTCTACCCCAATTTATCAGACTATCGCTTACTCTGCTCACTTTTAGGCGATCTCTGGAAACCGATCTCTTCAGGGAAGCCTATCCCGCCTTCAGTTAATAATGGAATCTTCTATTCCTCCTACCAGTCCACCCCCCACAGTTATTAACTTTTGTACCACTAGCCCCTCCCTCTTAGATTGTAAGCTCCCAGGATCAGGGCCCTCCTAACCCTCTTGTATTGAACTGTATTGTTGCTGTAATGTCTCCCGTTATATTGTACAACGCTGAGCAAACTGTTGGTGGCAGGGGCGGACTGACCATTTGGGAACTCGGGCACTGCCCGAGGGCCTGGGGTCAGTAGGGGGCCCCTAGAGATGCCCCTGGCACTTTCTTTCATAGGCTTTTTTGGGTGTGCTTTGAGTGTGGGTGAGAACACAGGGGCCCCATGATCCCCTATTGCCCGAGGGCCCCATGAGTTGTCAGTCTGCCCCTAGTTGGTGCCATATAAATAATGTATAATAATAAAAAGTCATTCATATGAGTTCCAAATTTGTCACCACATGGGCCAGCTGGATCCACTTTAAAACCACACCACAATACAAAACGTACCTATAAAATACCACACTAGACATGGCCCATTTCTTGCACGCTGGGATGACTCTTAGCTCCCCCGTCTGCAGGAGGGAAACAACCGGACTTCTCTCCCCCCACCATTTTGGAGGGTAGGAAGGGAAGACCAGAGCTGACCCATTCCCTCCCCCCCTCTCATTTGACACATCCCCCCTTTTTTTCTCCCTTTCTTCTTTTTTTCTCTTACCTTTTGGTCCTATACAGTACATTTTCTTCTTTGTTCTCCTCCCGTTCAAGTTTCTTTTTGGCTATTTGATACCTTAAGCGCCCTCTCTTTTCTGTTCAGTCCCATATAGATGGCCTTCTTACCCAGATCAGTCCATTCAGAGCTGGTAGTATACCACAAGAGGCCAGTGTATTGGGATACTGAATGCTGCTGAGATTCTGAGAGGCCTTGCTGTGTTATCCCTGTACAAGCTTTCTGCAGTTTCTATATGTAATCCCTACTATGTAAACACGCTCACATTACTGTACTTTGTATAATATTGGATTCCTTTTGCTGGGATCTCGATAAACGGTTTTATAAAAAAACCTCACCATTAATACGTAGAACCTCCTTCCTTTGTATAGTCATTGTTCAATGATCAGAAGCACCACAAAAAAAGAAAATAATCTAAAATAATACAATACTAGGCACAAATGGGAAACCAAAATGGGCGGCTCTTCACCAAGGGCAACGGACATAGTCACCAGCACACCATGGATCTCCAATATGGTCCAAAAAAGGTTTTTATTGCAAAAAGATTACATCCCAAAAGAAAGTGAATGGTGTGCTGGTGAATGTGAACGTTTGTCTAGGATGATTCCAGTCCCAGCTGGTAGTTGCTACATCACCCACCTTTGATGAGCCAAACTTCCGGGTATTCCCGGGGTTTTATCCTGCAACATTTGACTTTCAATGTATGATTTATGCCGTATTTCACATTTTTTACATGCTGGCACTTCTATACCCCGTGCCATTTGAAGCATATACCGACTAAGGTCTGCATATCAGTGGAAATCCACGGGGTTAATTCCCGCAACATTTGACTTTCAGCGCCATTATTTCAGTTGATCTCTATTACTGATCTTCACATTTGCTGGACGGTTTGAATTGCGTTTTTGTGGACTTAGTACTTGTCCATCTAACAATTGTCCCATTCTGGGATGATTGGTACTATCTCATACAAATGTTACGCTTTATTCCGTATCAGGTCACCATATGACACAGATGACTTCTTGTCAGTTTAATTCAGTCACTTAATGTGATGAGGCTACCTTGGTAGATACCCCAGTAATGTGCTCAGTATTAGGGCTCATGTACACTGCGGGTGATAAACTCACATTTAGCAGCTGGTCAGCGTTTTTTTTCAGCAGTTCCTGAACTCCCCCTAATGTTCTCCTATGTGTCCATGTACACATCTTCGTTTACAGTCGTTTACAGGCAGTTGAGTTTACAGTCTTTTTTTGAACGCAGAAAAATTGCGTTTAGCAGTTTATTTTATCAGCGTTTCAAACACAAAACACTTGCAAATGCTTGTAAATGCTGCAAATAGACTCTTCCAGTTCCCAATGCTGCCCAGAACCTTTTTTATCATGAAAAATGCATGCAAAGCGATTTCAAGGTACTCAGATGGACAAAACACTGAACACAGGATGTTCCTACCAAGCTTGTCACACATTGTAATGAAAGGGAAACTGATACAAATGAGCGCAGAGAGGCCACTCCAGGTGGAAACATGTGAACAGTTAATCATGAGCTCACCACTGCTGCCTTGTTAATCATTTGCATGATGAAGAGAACTGAATTAATAGGCGCTGTGGAAAATGCTCTCAGTCAAGCACCTTAATGAAGGTGCATCTTTATTGGGTGAGACAAAGTAGCAAATATACCGTATTTTCCGGCGTATAAGACGACCCCCTACTTTTCCTGTTAAAATATAGGGTTTGAGCTATACTCGCCGTATAAGACTACCCCTCTTCCAACGCACACCAACTAAAAATGAAAAAACATCAGATTTGATTTCAATATGGTATTCCAATGATGGGGTGCTATTCCTCCCACTGACACCAATGATGAGGCACTACTCCTCCCACTGACACCAATGATGGGGCACTATTTCATCCACTGCCACCAATGATGGGGTTCTATTCCTCCCACTGACACCAATGATGGGACACTATTCCTCCCACTGACACCAATGATGGTGCCCCATCATTAGTGTCAGTGTGTGAGGAATAGTGCCCCATCATTAGTCAGTGGGAGGAATAGTGCCCCATCATTGGTGTCAGTGGGAGGAATAGTGCCTCATCATTAGTCAGTGGGAGGAATAGTGCCCCATCATTGGTGTCAGTGGGAAGAATTGTGCCCCATCATTGGTGTCAGTGGGAGGAATAGTGTCCCATCATTAGTGTCAGTGGGAGGAATAGCGCCCCATCATTGGTGTCAGCGGGAGGAATAGCACCCCATCATTGGTGTCAGTGGGAGGAATAGCACTCCATCATTGGTATCAGTGGCAGGAATTGCGCCCCATCATTGGTGTCAGTGGGGAGGAGGAATAGCGCCCCATCATTGGTATCAGTGGCAGGAATTGCGCCCCATCATTGGTGTCAGTGGGAGGAATTGCGCCCCATCATTGGTGTCAGTGGGAGGAATTGCACCCCATCATTGGTATCAGTGGGGAGAATAGTGCCCCATCATTGGTGTCAGTGGGGAGAATAGTGCCCCATCGTTGGTGTCAGTGGGGAGGAGGAATAGTGCCCCATCATTGGTATCAGTGGGGAGAATAGTGCCCCATCATTGGTGTCAGTGGGGAGAATAGTGCCCCATCGTTGGTGTCAGTGGGGAGGAGGAATAGTGCCCCATCATTGGTATCAGTGGGGAGAATAGTGCCCCATCATTGGTGTCAGTGGGGAGAATAGTGCCCCATCGTTGGCGTCAGTGGGGAGGAGAAGTAGTGCCCCACCATTGGTATCAGTGGGAGGAATAGTGCCCCATCTTTGGTATCAGTGGGAGGAATAGTGCCCCATCGTTGGTGTCAGTGGGAGGAATAGTGCCCCATCATTGGTATCAGTGGGAGGAATAGTGCCCCATCATTGGTGTCAGTGGGAGGAATAGTGCCCCATCATTGGTATCAGTGGGGAGAATAGTGCCCCATCATTGGTATCAGTGGGAGGAATAGTGCCCCATCGTTGGTGTCAGTGGGAGGAATAGTGCCCCATCATTGGTGTCAGTGGGGAGAATAGTGCCCCATCATTGGTGTCAGGTCAGTGGGGAGGAGGAATAGTGCCCCATCATTGGTATCAGTGGGGAGAACAGTGCCTCATCGTTGGTGTCAGTGGGGGAGGAACAGTGCCTCATCATTGGTGTCAGTGTGGAGGAGGAATAGTGCCCCATCGTTAGTGTCAGTGGGGGAGAGGAGCGGCTGCTCCTTCTTCCAGTTCGGCCGCTCGATTTTCGTGGGGCCGCTCGGCTCCGCCTCCTCGCCGGTGATTGGTCGCCTGTGTGCCTTTCCAGTGCTGGCGCCCAATCACCGGTGAGGAGGCAGAGCCGAGCGGCCGCGTGAGCATCGATCGGCCGAACTGAAAGAAGGAGCAGCTGCGCTTCCTGGACCGGATCGTCGTGGGACCGGAGCCAGGTAAGGTACAGCAGCCCCTCTGCCCACCCCTGTACTTAGTGTCCGTTGGAGGAGGAGGGGGGGCGGCGTCCCTCGAAAAAGTGCCGCCCTGACCTGGCTTGCACCGGCGTATAAGACGACCCCCGACTTTTCAGAAGATTTTCAGGGGTTGAAAAGTCGTCTTATACGCCGGAAAATACGGTAATAAAATTTGACCAGCCTGAAGTGAACAGTGTGAATTCAACGGACGACCGTCCTCTCTGAAGGGAGCTGAGATCGGAGAACACTCCTATTGGCTTCAAATCACATCCCTTGACTGAGAGCATTTTCCACAGCACCCATTGTTTTCAGTTCTCTACACATTGTAATGACCATTCACACCTCAGACCTCTCCCATCCTTGGAAACAAAAGATATGGTAATGACCATTCACACCTCGAATTCCTCATGAAGACCCCCTGCCAAGTGGCCTTAATGACTTCCTCCACCAGCCACCTTTCCCACCCTTGGAAACAAAAGAAATGTTAATGAGCAACTCACACCTCAGTTAATCTCAACACATACTGCTGTCTCTTCTTCTACTTTCTGTATTTCTCTGAAACAGTCTGAAATAGTTCAGAATTTACCACTTTTCAGTGCATTCTGGGCATTTGGGAGGTTCTCCTGTGCTTATATTTAAAAAAAAACACTTCAAAACGCAAAGGCACTATGTGTCAGGAGTGGGGGGTCCATGGAACTCAACTTACTTTGGAGGGGTGGGGAGACCCCCATCTCAGCTCCCCATATCCCTCTTATATGTAAGTCACCCTATGCCTGTTAGGGGTACAGGGTGATCTGTCCTAATATTGGGGTGGGGGGGTTGTTGATTGTTTAATGCCATGTGGTTGCATCCCATTGTTCTATTGTGTGTCTGGCTTGGGCGCAAACTATTATGGGATGTATGTGTTTATGGGTATTGGCTTGGTGGGGGGTGTCTCCAGCAGCCCTCCCTCCTGATGGGACTGTCTGCTGGTGTGTCTCTTGTTACTAAATGTAGATTGCCCCGCCCTGTGTCATTATGCAGGGAGGGGGGATTGTCCCCTGAGTGTATATATCTTGTATCTGTGTTAAAATAAACTAGGCTACTTCCTGGTTTACTTCAAGACTGGTGTCGTCTAGTCTTGTATGGTCTGCTGTGGTGTCTGTGGTCGGTATTCGGATGGGGAAGCAGAGTCTAACGGAAGTATCCAAGAGCAGTCTGGGGTCGGTTCCATTACACACATAAATGCGCATAAACGCGGCTAAACAGATGGTTTTTAACCTGCATTTTCCAGCAGTCTGTTTCCATCGTTCAGAAGTGTCCCGTATACATGGAGCCTTACATGGCCTAATATCTGTTGTCCCTTATTGATTGCTAACGGTGCCGTGTTCCATCATCTTTATTGGCATGTTGTGATATGCATATATTGCTCATGGGCCTGTATGATTATTTTTGTTCCTCTGGGGTTTACCCGATCCCATTTCAATCCCCATGGGGTGATTGGAACACTTATCATCCTGATGCTCAGGTAATATGCCATCTAACATATATTTTTGTAATTGAGAAAGACATACAGTTGCAAGAAAAAGTATGTGAACCCCTTGGGATTAAGTGGAGTTTTGCATGAATTGGGCATAAAATGTGCTCTGAAAGTCATCTAAGTCACAACAATAGAAGAACGCAGTCTGCTGAACATAATACTACACAAACATTAGATGTTGCCATGGTTTAATTGCACATAACATGTAAATATTCACAGTGCAGGGAGGAAAAAGTATGTGAGGCCCTAGCTTAATGACTTCTCCCAGAGCTAATTGGAGCCAGGAGTGAGCCAACCTTGACTCCAATCAGTGTGATGATATTGAATGTGTTGCTGACAGCTGTCCTGCCCTTAAAAAACACACACCTGTTTTGGGTTTACTGGTTTCAAGAAGCACTGTCTGATGTGAACCATGCCTCGCAGAAAAGAGCTCTCAGAAGACCTACCATCAAGAATTGTTGACTTGCATGAAGCTGGAAAGAGTTACAAAAGTATCTCCAAAAGCCTTGATGTTCAAGTGTCCACGGTAAGACAGACTGTCTACAAATGGAGAAAGTTTAGCACTGTTGCTACTCTCCCTAGGCGTGGTCATCCTGTAAAAATGACTGCAAGAGAACAGCGCAGAATGCTGCATGAGGTAAAGAAGAATCCCAGAGTGTCAGCTAAAGACCTACAGAAATCTCTGGCACATGCTAACATTTTTGTTGCCACATCTACAATAAGGAAAACATTAAACAAGAATGGATTACATGGGAGGACACCACGGAGGAAGCCATTGCTGTCCAAAAAGAAGATTGCAGCACGTTTGAAGTTTGCAAAAGAGCACCTGGATGTTCCACAGCACTACTGGCAAAATATACTGTGGACAGATGAAACCAAGATTGAGTTGTTTGGGAAGAACACACAACACTCTGTGTGGAGAAAAAAAGGCACAGCACACCAACATCAAAACCTCATCCCCACTGTGAAACATGGCGGAGGGAGCATCATGGTTTGGGGCTGCTTTGCTGCCTCAGGGCCTGGACGGATTGTTGTCATTGATGGGAAAATTAATTCCAGAGTTTATCAAGACATTTTGCAGGAAAACGTACGACCATCTGTCCGCCAACTGAAGCTCGGCAGAGGATGGGTGATGCAACAGGACAATGACCCAAAGCATACAAGTAATTCAACAAAACAATGGCTGGAACAGCACAGAATACGCCTTCTGGAGTGGCCCAGTCAGAGTCCTGACCTCAACCCCATTGAAATGCTGAGGCATGACCTTAAGAGAGCGATTCACACCAGACATCCCTAGAATATTGCTACACTGAAACAGTTTTGTGAAGAGGAGTGGTCCAAAATGACTCCAGATCGTTGTGCAGGTCTGATCTGCAACTACAGGAAACGTTTGGTTGAGGTTATTGCTGCCAAAGGAGGGTCAACCAGTTATTAAGTCCAAAGGTTCACATACTTTTTCCTCCCTGCACTGTGAATGTTTACATGTTATGTGCAATTAAACCATGGCAACATCTAATGTTTGTGTAGTATTATGTTCAGCAGACTGTGTTCTTCTATTGTTGTGACTTAGATGATGTTCAGAGCACATTTTATGCCCAATTCATGCAAAACTCCACGTAATCCCAAGGGGTTCACATACTTGTTCTTGCAACTGTATTGCAATTCATTTACCAAGTAAGGTGGTATTTCTTCCCATCTCTTCAGGGAAGCCTACCCCGCCCTCACCTAACAGCGGATCTCCTCCACTCCTCCTACCACTCCATCCCCCACAGCCATTTCCTCCTGTACCACTATCCCCTCCCTCCTAGATTGTAAGCTCCAAGGAGCAGGGCCCTCGAACCCCTCGTGTATTGTATTGTTACTGTATTGTCTCATGTACTGTCCCCACTATAACGTACAGCGCTGAGCAAACGTTTTGGCGCTATATAAATACTGTAAAATAATAATAGAAATTTACCGCTTCTGTGAATATTGGATTGTGTTTATTTCATGGAGCTTATCTATGATGTATGGTATACTTATTAGCCTTAGTTGTCAGCTCCTGTGGTAGTGAGCCCTTGTAGATGGTCAACTTGGGGTTCCCCAGGGTGTGGAGTCTAAACCCCAGTCTGCTTCTTCACCAGAGCCCCTGATGGTGGGGATGGACTTGCAACAAGCTGGGACCAGGTCGCGGTCGCTGGGTACGCCCAGCTGAGGATGAGGAGACCGCTCAGGGGAGCAGAGTACAATGGGAGGAGACAAACGGAAATCCGATAGACTAGCCGAGGTCAGGACGGGCGGAAAAAAAGCACAGTCAGAGAATGAAGCCGGGGTCGGTATACGAGTAGTCAATGCAGGATACAGGCAGTACAGGGGTGGACTGACCATTCGAGCTCTTGGGCACTGCCCTAGGGCCCGGGGTCAGTAGGGGGCCCCATGAAATGCCCCTGGTAACTTTTATAGTCTTTTTTGGGTGTGCTTTGAGTGTGGGCAAGGACACAGGGGCCTCATGATCCCCTATTGCCCGGGGGCCCCATGAGTTGTCAGTCCGCCCCTGAGGCAGTAGCAACACACAGGAGCTCCAACAACTAGGAAGTTGCTCAGGCAAAGTGGCCTAGACTGAGCATGTCTTATATAGGCAGGCAAACAAGGAGGCGGGCCAGGAAGTGATGGAAAGGAAGGACAGACAGTCCACACATGTGAAAGGGATCAGGAACAGCACTGCAGCAAGGAGGTCAGAACACACAAAAAAGAAACTGCAGGCTAACTTGTGACATTAGGCCTTTACAATCCGAATTGCTCAAGTTTTTATATTGTGATGTGTATTTTTCACCTTGCAAGGTTGCACATTTTTTTATGCGAGATTTATAATAAAGTCATTTTTGTACCATTAACTACTCTGCTTGGGTTCATTTTAAACCGTTACTACAGACGGCCCTTTTTCAGGGATGTCTATTTTTTGTATGCTCTAATTTTTCGGCATTAACCCACATCTATATTGGCTGAGGAGTCAGAGAGTAATTCTATAGGGTGATCCACCTATATCGCAGCATTTTTCTATCATTTTGTATGAATATGTAAGTTTGCCTAGGATGTTTCCAGTCCCAGCTGGTAGTTACTACATCACCTACCATTGATGAGCCGTACTTCCAAGAATGTGTGCGAGGGGAACATAGATAAAGTCCTCACCAAGGCAAGCTGGAAAGCCGCACTCTCCACTATATATAAGCTCTACTGTTTCAGTCTCCGGGAACTTGACCAAAAAACAATCCATCATTGGTATTCTACCCCCTTCAAGTTACCTAAATTATACCTGACATGGTCCCCTAGGTGCTGGTGACTATGTGGAGAAACAAGATTTTTCCCCATATTTTATGCACCCTTACTGGAATGCTATCTACTTCCTAGCCTCTAATATTATAGGGCACTGGGGTTTTTTTTGCCTTCCTCTGGGTCAACCGTGGGTGTAGGATTATAACTTTTTTTTTCTATGGTTGAACTGGATGGACTTTTGTCTTTTTTCAGCCAGACTAACTATGTAACTTAGATCTTACCTGACACTGTCCTTGCATTACTGAATTTAGGTACTGAACAAATACCCATTAATGTTACATTTGTGGTTCTCTACCTACTTTGTGCAGCTGAACGCACCATTGTTAGAATATGGAATTCCTTTCACAGTCCAGTATGGTCAACAATCTTAGAGTACCAATGTGAAATGGAAAAAATACCAGAATTAAAAAAAATTATTAGCAGAAAAAAATCATTCTACCTTGGTCCATATGGCTAAATAACGCAGATTGTACTTTATAAGATTGATGACATGTACTTAGATTGCCTTGTATTGCTGACTGGAACGATTTCCTTGTATTGTTAGTCCACTCCCGTGTTTGATTAACCTCCTCCAATATTTCTCCTCCTTCTACCCTGCCTTAACCGTAAAGCGGAGTTCCACATGGAAAAAAAATAAAAGTCAGCAGCTACAAATACTTTAAAATACAGCCACTTACCTGTCCCTGGGTCCAGAGATGTCCTCACCACCACCGCTGATTTCACTGGCTGTCTTCTCTCCCCGGCGCCGGCATCTTCAATGTGGGCACCCGGCTGTGACAGCTTGCGGCTTCACAGCCAGGTGCCCACTGAGCATGCGCGAGAAGCGCTGCGCTTCCTGAATGGCCCCTTAGTCTTCTGGGTCCTGTCACGTGACACAAAAGTCTACGGGGGGGGGGGGGAGGACAACTTCCACTTCCGATTGCCCAGGTTATTGCAGGGGAAGTGGGAGCGGGTACCTGTTAAATTCGGGTAACCACTCCCCAAAGGTGCCGATCCTTAATGAGGAGCGAGGGACAAAGGCTTCAAGTGGAGCTTCCCCTTTTGAGTGGAGCTCCACTTTAACTTCCCTCTCTATACTCCCTTTTCCTTCCCTCTTACATCCCCAAGATGAAGACATTTGTTCTCCACCATTACTACTGGCTGTAAACTTCCTTTCAGTCTACTAATTCTATGTGACCTGCTGTTTGCATTACGGTTTTTCTTCGTGTCATTTATGCTCCTGTAATTTGTATGACTTCATTCTTCTGTACACCTTTACTGCTTTATGAATTTATTGATATAGTCGGATACATCTACATACAATGATAAATATAATGAATGTGACACTGACAAATGACATCACAATCATCTTCTAAGAGAACGTGTTTAATATTCACCCTTACGGAAGGTGATGACAGAAATCTTCCCTCTCTTGAGTGGTTTTGGGTGGTTTTGGTATCTGACGCTTTAGGATGTTTTTGATACTTTGTCCCCCTCTGGTCACTGTGGTTCCTCCTCTCTAAGTGACTACACTGTTCTGTAGTGATGTAACGGCTGATGGGAGGAATCACTACACCCAGCAGGGGACAAGGTTTCCAACAAACCCAAAGTATCTGATACTAGTGGCATCCATAGCTCTTCAAGAGAGACTCAATTAGACTCACCATCTACCGAAGAGGTAAGTATTAAATATTTAAATTCCCAAACACGAGTACAATACTAAAATATATATATAATAATAGAGATAATGCCATAACTACAGGTAACCCAGTGTTGCTCCTCACATATCAGCGGATAACTGTCTTTGTATTCAGGTCAGGTCTGAACAGAATTATGTAACATTTTGGGAAGAATATACAGCCAAGAAGTCCAGAACTTGAGGCTATTATAGCAAAGACCTCCACAGCCACCATGTATTTCCCTCTGGTGCTCAGATAGGCCGGGATCATGGCAATCCAGACACTGCAGAACACCAGCATGCTGAAGGTGATGTACTTGGCCTCATTAAAACTGTCCGGTAATGTCCTGGCTAAAAAAGCGATAATGAAGCTCACAGCTGCCAGAAGCCCCATATATCCCAGGACAGAGTAGAAGCCGATAACTGAACCCTCATTACACTGAATGATGATCTTCCCCTGATAAGAGTGAATGTCTCGATCCTGGAAGGGGGGAGAAATAGACAACCAAGTGACACAGATTATGACTTGGACCAGTGAGAAGACACAAATGATACAATTGGACAGTTTGCTTCCCATCCATTTCCTCCAGGGACTCCCAGGTTTGGTGGCCTTAAAGGCAATACACACCATGATACTTTTGGCAAGTAGAGAAGAGACGGCAACTGAGAAGATGACACCAAAAGAGGTGACACGCAGCATGCAGGTCACATCTACTGGATGGCCGAGGAACAAGAAGACACAGAGGAAGCTCAGCATGATGGAGACCAGGAGAAGGTAGCTCAGATTCCGGTTATTAGCTTTAACAATGGGGGTGTCCCGGTAATATATAAATATCCCCAATATTAAACCAGTCAGAAGGCAACAGAGGATGGAGACAGCTGAAAATACTGGAACAATGGTGTCATCAGTGTAGGAGAGAAATTCCATCGCTCTTGGAACACACCAATCCTTCTTCTCATTTGGCCATTCATCGTCAGGACATTTCATGCAGTTTTCACTGTCTGCAGGAAGAACAATACAAACACAATGAGCATCGGGGTCAGAGCTTCTGAGGAAATGAACTGTCTTGTGTTGTCTCACAGCTAGCAATGGGATTTCCATCAGTTAATTGTGGGAGATAGATAGATATTATTATTATTATTATTACATCGAGTTTATATAGCACCAAAGGGTTTACTCAGCGCTGTACAATAGAGTGGGGGGACAATACAAGAAACAGAACAGCAACAACAACAGTGAATGAGGGGTTAGAGGGCCCTACTCTTTCGAGCTTACAATCTAGGAGGGAGGGGGTAGTGGTACAGGAGGAAGTGGCTGTGGGGGATGGAGTGGTAAGAAGAATGAAGGAGAACGGCTGTTAGGTGAGGGAGGGGTAGGCTTCCCTGAAGAGGTGGGTTTTCAGGGAGCACCTGAAGGTAAGGAGGGAAGGTGACAGTCTGATGGACTGGGGCAGTGAGTTCCAGAGGATGGGGGAGGACCTGGAGAAGTCTTGCAATCGTGTGTGGGAGGAGGAGACCAGAAAGCAAGATAGAAGGAGGTCCTGTGAAGAGCGAAGGGTACGGGTAGGGTGGTACTTGGGAATCAGGTTGGTGAGGTAGTTAGGGGCAGTGTTGTGCACGGCTTTGTAGGTCAGGGTTAGTAGTTTGAATTTGATGCGTTGGGCAATCGGGAGCCAGTGGAGGGATAGGCAGAGGGGGGTGGCAGAGATGGAGCAGTTGGTGAGGTGAATGAGTCTGGCCGCTGAGTTTAGGATGGTCTGGAGCGGGGAGAGCCTGCGCTGGGGTAGGCCTGTGAGAAGGGAGTTGCAGTAGTCAAGGAGTGAGATGATGAGGGAGTGTACTAGTAGTTTTGTGGTGTCTGGGGTAAGGAAGGAGCGTATTTTGGCGATGTTGCGGAGGTGGAGCCTGCATGTGTTTGAAAGTGATTTGACATGAGGTTGAAAGGAAAGGTTAGAGTCCAGAATGACGCCAAGGACTTTGGCTTGCGGGGCGGGATTGATCTTGGTGTTGTTGATAGTGATGGATAGGATGGGGGGGGGGGGGTGAGTGGGCAGGGGAAGAGATGAGGAGCTCGGTTTTGGAGAGGTTAAGCTTGAGGAAATGGAGCGACATCCAGTCTGAGATGTCGTTTAGGTGAGTGATGCGGGCGGAGACTGTGGGGGTGAGGTGAGGGGTGGAGAGGTAAATTTGAGTGTCATCAGCGTAGAGGTGATAGTTGAAGCCGTGGGAGTGTATGAGTTTGCCAAGGGAGGAGGTGTAGATGGAGAAGAGAAGGGGTCCAAGGACAGAGCCTTGGGGGACCCCAACAGAGAGGGGGAGGGAAGGGAAGGTGGCACCGTTGTAGGAAATGCTGAAGGATCGTCAGGATAGGTAAGAGGAGAACCAGGAGAGAGCGGTGTCTCTGATGCCAAGGGAGAGAAGTTTATTAAGGAGGAGGGGGTGGTCAACTGTGTCAAAGGCCACGGAGAGGTCCAGGAGAAGGAGGACAGAGTAGTCGCCTTTGGCTTTGGCGGTTAGCAGGTCGTTAGTGATTTTGCGGAGGGCGATTTTGGTGGAGTGTAGGGGACGGAAGCCGGACTGTAGTGGATCAAGGAGGTTGTTGTCAGGTGGGCGCTTAGGCGATCGTAGACTAAGCGCTCAAGGAGCTTGGAAGTAAATGGCAGCAGGGAGATGGGTCTGATGTTGTTTGGGTCAGTGGAGTCCAGGGAGGACTTTTTGAGTATGAGGGTGATGTGCGCATGCTTTAGGGGGGAGGGGAATGCGCTAGTAGAGAGGGAGAGATTGAAGATGTGGGTGAGGGAGTGGTTAAGGGAAGAGGGGGGTGACTGGAGGAGTTGAGAGGGGATAGGGTCCAGGGGGCAGGTGGTGAGGTGGGCTTCTGAGAAGACCCTGGTGACTTCCTCAGTGGTAGCAGGGCTGAAGGAGTACATTGTTAGGGGGGTTACGGTAAGCGGGGCCTTGGGTGTGGTGGGGGGCAGTGCGGTTGCGAGGTCAGAGGAGGGGAGAGATGGGGGGGGGGTGATGGGGGTGGAGGCTGGGTGGGGAGGTAGATTGCAAGTTGACTATGTCCTTATGGATTGTGTCAATCTTGTTGTGGAAATGAGTGGCAATCTCGTTGGCGGTGAGTGAAGTGCTGAGTGGAGGAGGGGGGGGGGGGAGCAGGGAGTTGAAGGTGGAGAAGAGTCGGCGAGGGCAGGTGGAGAGGGTGTTGATCAGGTTTACAAAGTAGGCCTGCTTGACGGTGTGGAGGGAGGAGGTGTAGGTGAGGAAGGCAGATTTGTAGAGGGAGAATGCACGAGGGGACCTGGTTTTGCGCCATAGTCTCTCCAGCGCGCAACATTTGAGGCGTTTAGTATGGTCGTTCTGCCATGGTTGAAGCGGCCTAGGTTTGATGTTGCGTGTGGTTAGGGGTGCCAGAGAGTCTAGGGCAGCTGACAGTGAGTCGTTGTACGTGGAGGTGGCTAGGTCAGGACATGACAGTGGAAGGATGCTGTCGTGTAGGCGGTCGGCAGCCGAGTGGAGGAGGGCCGGGTGCAGGTTGCGGAGGTTGCGGCTGGTGATGGTTTGGCACTTTGGAGGGGGAGTTAGGGGAAGGGGAGACGGAGAATGTGAGGAGGTGGTGGTTGGAGAGAGGGAGGGGGGTGTTAGTGAACTGGTTGAGGGTACAGAGGTGGGAGAAGACAAGGTCCAGGGTGTTCCCATCAATCTGGGTGGAGGATTGCATGTGCTGTGTGAGCGCAAAGGAGGAGCTTAGGTGGAGGAGATGGGAAGTAGCCGGGTTGTTGTCGTTGATGGGGATATTGAAGTCCCCAAGGATGATGGTCGGTAGCTCAGAGGAGAGGAAGAAGGGAAGCTAGGCGGCGAAGTCATCCAGAAAGCGGGGTATGGATTCGGGAGGCCTGTAGATCACTGCGATCCTTAGGGGGGTGGGGGAGAAGAGTCGGATGCAGTGAGCCTTGAAGGAGGAGAATGATAGAGAGGGGGGGTTAGGGAGGACCTGGAAGGTGCTCAGCGGTGATAGGAGCATGCCAACACCACCACCTCTGCGACCGCTCGGTCTGGGTGAATGGGACCAGACGAGACCTCCATAGGAGAGTGCCGCAGGGGAGGTAGAGTCAGTGACCTGTACCCAGGTCTCGGTGACCGCTATGAGGTTGAGGGAGCGGGAGATAAAGAGGTCATGGATGGCGGTAAGCTTGTTGCATACTGAGCGGGCGTTCAGGAGTGCAACCAAGAGAGGGGGGTTGGATGCGGGGAGGAGGGGCACAGGTATGAGGTTGAGGGGGTTGCGGCGGCAGGTGGGAGCAGGGGGGTCCCTAGGGGGGGGGGAGTGTGAAGGGGCCAGGGTTTGGGGAGATGTCCCCAGTGGATAGGAGAAGGAGAAGGGTGAGGAAGGTGGCATGGGAATGGGAGGTGCAGGAGTGTGTGGGTCTGATAGTGGTGGCACGTGGGTCAACGGGGGAGTGGAGTAGCAGGAGGAGGTGGTGAGTGCCATAGTGGGAAGAGGGAAGAAGTGAAGGGGCAATGTAGAGCTGTTTGGGGGGGTAGGCGGGTAGAGGGAGGCGAATTTTGGGATGGAGGAGAGGAATACGAGGAGGAGGAGTGCAGGTGGCATGTTGGGGTGAGCGGAGTGCTGGACAGGTCGGGGAGGTGGCGGGATACAGGTCAGGGCAAGGTGATGTGGAGAGTCTGTATCGCCGTGGAGGAGTCCATTTGAGTCCTTCTGAAGGGGGAGAGTGAGAGAGGAGGGCAGCTGGGTCAGCAGCTGGCTGGTTGCAGTCTGTGGATGCAGTATGCTGGCGTCCGTGGGTGCTGTGATGCGTCTTGAGTGGGTACGGTGGTTCGGCGAGCGGAGGGGTCATAGGACGCGATGTCTGGGGGTGTTGGTAGGCACGACGTCTGGTGATGCTGGCGGCTCGGTGACTGGAGACGTTGAGGCCAGGCGTCAGGTGCTGAGGGCTCGGCATCAGGAGGCGCTGAAGGTGCTGGAGGGCCCGGCGTCAGGAGGTGTTGAAGGGTCATCGTCAGGCGGTGGTGTGGACAGACGTCTGGAGGTGGAGTGGGCCAGGTGTAGCTAGGTGCAGTAGGACTCGGCGTCCGTGGGCAAAGTGAGCCAGTGCATGCGGATGCTGCGGGCCAGCGATTGAGGGTGCTACGGGTCCAGTGTCTGTGGGAGCGGTAGGGCCTGGTAGATAGATAGATAGATAGATAGATAGATAGATAGATAGATAATTACACAGTTGAACTCCTATGTGTAGAGACTGCACATTATGCACATTAGCATGTGGTGAAAAAAAAAGATATGCACAATAAAAGTGACAATGGGGAGTTTCAATTTATATTGTCTGAAAACCCTGAAAATGAACATCTCTTTTTTCCTACCGTTTGGCCTGTTAAATATACCATTGTAAACATTTTGTTTCAATAATGAATGAAAATTAAAAAAATACCTGTTTATTATGTCAGAAATTCAGAGCTGTCCTGTTATTATTATACAGGATTTTTATAGCGCCCACAGTTTGCACAGATCTTTAAGGGGATATAAAGGGAGACAATACAGTTACAATGCAATAAAAACTAGAGTATTAAGAGGGCCCGGCACATAAGAGCTCACAATCTAATAGGGTCGGGCAAGTGGTACACAGGGTTATAACTGTGGGGGTAGAGCTAATGGAAGTGATCAATGTGTAATTAGAGCCCTATAGTATGGCAGAAAAAAGACAAAAGTCCATCCAGTTCAACCAAAAAACAAATAGTTATAATCCTACACCCACAATAGATCCAGAGGAAGACAAAAACCCAGCAAAGCACGATCCAATTTGCTCCTGCAGGGAAAAAATTCCTTCCGGATCCCCCGAGAGGCAATCGGATATTCCCGGGATCAACTTTCCCTATAAATGTTCTATCCAGTTATATTCTGTGTATCCAAGAAAGAATCCAGGACTTTCCTACAGCAATCCACTGAGCTGGCCACAACCAACTCTGGAGGGAGTCTATTCCACATTCTCACAACTCTCACTGTGAAGAAACCTTTCCGTGTTTGGAGATTAAATCTCTTTTCCTCCAGAAGTAAAGAGCGCCCCCTTGTCCTCTGTGATGACCTCAGGGTAAATAACTCTAAACCGAGTTCACTATATGTCGAAGATGGCGACCGGAGTAGTCCTGTAGTCAGGAGCTCCGTCGCCCAAGTCCCCATCCGGATGGCAGCGGACTCCAAAGGGGCCCCCACCATCCTGTGGCCCCCGATAAGCACTTAGGGAGGAGTGCTGGGCCAGTTTCAGCCCAATCCCGGAGCTCCGGGATTTGCGGCTTACGAAGCCACGGCCTCACTTTTTGCCACAGCTGAGACCCAGAACGCCGATCGACAGCCAAGATCGCCGCCACTCCGCCCCCTGCTGACTTGCCTGCTCCCGGGGACTCTCTCCATCAGCTCAGGGGCCCACCCCAGTCCACCCAGCACCCTGCCACAGACAGCAACCTGCACCCAGCCTCGGCCCAGGGTCCACTTCAGGCCACCCAGCAACTAGCACCCAGCCAGCACCCAGCACCCAGCCTCAGCCCATCGGCTGATTCCAGGCCTCCCAGCACTCTGCAACAGCCAGCACCCAGCAACCAGTTCCCAGCCTCGGCCCAGGGACCACTCCAGGTCACCCAGCATACTGCACTGACAGAGCACGTGGCTCACAGCGCCAAAATCCAGCCACCAGCACACAGTCTACAGAACCCAATCTGGCTGCCCTCCGGTCTCCTGCTGCCCCAACAGCCAAGGGACCAGAAGCGAGCCTGCATCCATGCCGCCGTACCCAGCAGACGACCACAGACTGGTGAGGCCTACCATCGCCTTCCACGACGGAACCCTGACAGGACCTGCTAAGCCCAACGAACAACCTCGACCTGGTGAGGCCTACCCCGGCACAACCCTGCCCTGACCCGAAGTCCATCCGATGAGCTCCACTGTGGACGTTCACCTCGCATCTCCTCAAACCCACAGTGAGCCTACTTCTACGCCGCCAAACCCTCCAGACAAGCCCAGCCTGGCAATGCCTAACATTACCCTCCAGGCCGCTACCCTGCCAGGACCTGCTGAGCCCAACAGATGATCTCGACCTGCCCAATGGACGACCTCAACCTGGTGAGGCCCACCATCGCCTACTCCGGCACAACCCAGCCCTGACCCGCAGCCCTCCCGGCGTCTACCCATCCCGATCCCAAGCACGAGAACTCTTGTCACGGAAAGATCCTAATCACTAGAATGCCTGCTACGAGAAGCTACTTCAACGTGATACGCCACTGCACGACGGACTATCCACAACAATGCTCCCTGAGAAACATTTCACCTCCCTCAACTGTCCACCACTCTGCTTACCTTCCTAAAATGCCACCTGTACTCCTCCTCCTCATACTCCTCTCCTCCATGCCCAAAATCTCCTTTCTCTACCCCCCTACTGCTCCAAAACAGCTATACATCGCACCCTCACTGCTTCCATCTCCCCACTACGGCTCTTACCACCTTCTCCTAATACTCCACTCTTCTCCCAACCCACACGCCACCACTAGCAGACTCACACGCTCTTGCTCATCCCGTTCTCATGCCACCTTTCTCACCCTCCTTCTTCTCCTAACCACCAGGGACATCTCTCCGAACCCTGGTCCCTCACAACCTCACTCACCCACTAGGCACCCTCCTACTTCCACAAACTGCCGCAACCCCCTTAACCTAATACCTGTCCCCCTGCTCCCCACAACCAAACCTCCATTCTCGTGTGAACTCCTGAATGCCCGATCGGTTTGCAACAAGCTCACCGCCATCCATGACCTCTTTATCTCCCGATCCCTCAACCTCCTAGCGGTCACCGAAACCTGGATCCAGGCCACCGACTCTACCTCCCCTGCAGCACTCTTCTATGGAGGTCTCGTCTGGACCCATTCATCCAGACCAAGCGGTCTCAGAGGTGGTGGGGTCGGCATGCTCTTGTCACCGCTGAGCACCTTCTAGGTCCTCCCAAACCCCCCCTCTATCATTCTCCTCCTTTGAGGCCCACTGCATCTGGCTATTCTCTCCCTCCCCTCTGAGGATTGCAGTAATCTATCGGCCTCCTGGACCCGTATCTCGCTTCCTTGATGATAACTCCACCTGGCTACCCTTCTTCCTCTCCTCTGAGCTACCCACTATCATCTTTGGAGACTTCAATATCCCTATCAACGTCAATAACCTGGCTACATCCCGACTCATCCAACCTAACTTCTTTCTTTGCACTCACACAGTGTACACAGTCCTCCACCCACTCCGATGGGAACACCCTGGATCTTGTCTTCTCTCATCTCTGCACCCCCCACAACCTCACAAAAGCCCCTTTCCCTCTCCCTCTCTCTGACCACAACATCGTTATGTTCTCCATCTCCCCATTCCTCAAACTCCTCCCCCCATTCCTCAAACCATAACCAGCCGTAACCTCCGCAACCTGAACCCTGCCCCCCTCCACTCTGCAGCTGACCGACTCTATGACAGTATCCTTCCCCTGTCCTGCCCTGACCTGGCCGCTACTGCTTATAACAATTCACTGTCAGCCGCCCTAGACTCCTTAGCACCCGTAACAACACGTAGCATCAGACACCGACTGCTTCAACCCTGGCAGAACGACCACACCAAAAATCTTAAACAATGTTGTTGTGCGCTGGAGCGACTATGGTGCAAAACCAGATCCCAACAAGTGTACACCCTATACAATTCTGCCTTCCTCACCTACACCTCCTCCCTCTACGCTGCCAAACAAGCCTACTTCGTAACCCTCATCAATACCCTCTCCTCCAGTCCTCGCCAGCTCTTCACTTTTAACTCCCTACTCTCTCCCCCCCACCTCCACCCAGTATCTCACACACCACCCACGAGATTGATAACTACTTCCAAAACAAGATCGTCGCAATTCGTAGGGACATCGCCAATGCTCATCCTCCACCCCACTTAGCCTCCCTCCAATGATAACCCCTCAACACTCCCCTCCTCTGACCTCTCAACTGCCCAGACCCCAATCCATCAGACTGTCACCTACCCTCCTCACTTTTAGGCGCACCCTGAAAACCCATCTCTTCAGGGAAGCCTACCCCACCCTCACCTAACAGCCGATCTCCTCCACTCCATCCCCCACAGCCTCTTCCTCTTGTACCACTATCCCCTCTCTCCTAGATTCTAAGCTCGAAGGAGTAGGGCCCTCAAACCCCTCGTGTATTGTATTGTTACTGTATCGTCTCATGTTCTGTCCCCCACTATAATGTACAGCGCTGAGCAAACTTTTTGGCACTATATAAACACTGTATAATAATAATATATGAACCACTGATGTATTATACATGGAGATCATATCCCCCCTTATGTATTATACATGGAGATCATATCCTCCCTTATGTATTATACATGGAGATCATATCCCCCCTTATGTATTATACATGGAGATCATATCCCCCCTTATGTATTATACATGGAGATCATATCCCCCCTTATGTATTATACATGGAGATCATATCCCCCCTTATGTATTGTACATGGAGATCATTATCCTCCCTTATGTATTATACATGGAGATCATATCCCCCCCTTATGTATTATACATGGAGATCATATCCCCCCTTATGTATTATACATGGAGATCATATCCCCCCTTATGTATTATACATGGAGATCACATCCCCCCCTTATGTATTATACCATGGAGATCACATCCCCCCCTTATGTATTATACATGGAGATCATACCCCCCCTTATGTATTATACATGGAGATCATATCCCCCCCTTATGTATTATACATGGAGATCATACCCCCTTATGTATTATACATGGAGATCATATCCCCCCTTATGTATTATACATGGAGATCATATCCCCCCTTATGTATTATACATGGAGATCATATCCCCCTTATGTATTATAAATGGAGATCATATCCCCCCTTATGTATTATACATGAAGATCATATCCACCCCTTATGTATTATACATGGAGATCATATCACCCCTTATGTAATATATATGGTGATTGTATACCCCCCTTATGTATTATACATGTGATCATATCCCCCTATGTATTATACATGGGGATCATATCCCCCTTATGTATTATACATGGAGATCATACCCCCCCCCCCCTTTGTATTATACACGGAGATCATATTCCTCCTTATGTATTATACATGGAGATCATATTCCTCCTTATGTATATACATGGAGATCATATCCCCCCTTATGTATTATACATGGAGATCATATTCTCCTTATGTATTATACATGGAGTCATATCCCCTTATGTATTATACATGGAGATCATATCCCCCCTTATGTATTATACATGGAGATCATATCCCCCTTATGTATTATACATGGAGATCATATTCCTCCTTATGTATTATACATGGAGATCATATCCCCCTTATGTATTATACATGGAGATCATATCCCCCTTATGTATTATACACGGAGATCATATCCCCCCTTATGTATTATACATGGAGATCATATCCCTCCTTATGTATTATACATGGAGATCATATCCCCCCTTATGTATTATACACGGAGATCATATCCCCCCTTATGTATTATACATGATGATCATATCCCCCTTATGTATTATATATGGAGATCATATCCCCCCTTATGTATTATACATGGAGATCATTTCCCCCTTATGTATTATACATGGAGATCATATCCCCCTTATGTATTATACATGGAGATCATATCCCCCCTTATATATTATACATGGAGATCATATCCCCCCTTATGTATTATACATGGAGATCATATCCCCCCTTATGTATTATACATTGGAGATCATATCCCCCTTATGTATTATACATGGAGATCCTATCCCCCCTATGTATTATACATGGAGATCATATCCCCCCTATGTATTATACATGGAGATCATATCCCCCCTTATGTATTATACATGGAGATCATATCCCCCCTTATGTATTATACATGGAGATCACATCCCCCCCTTATGTATTATACATGGAGATCACATCCCCCCCTTATGTATTATACATGGAGATCATACCCCCCCTTATGTATTATACATGGAGATTCACATCCCCCCCCTTATGTATTATACATGGAGATCATACCCCCCCTTATGTATTATACATGGAGATCATATCCCCCTTATGTATTATACATGGAGATCATATCCCCCCTTATGTATTATACATGGAGATCATATCCCCCTTATGTATTATAAATGGAGATCATATCCCCCCTTATGTATTATACATGGAATCATATCCCCCCTTATGTATTATACATGGAGATTATATCTCCCTTATGTATTATACATGGAGATCATATCCCCCCTTATGTATTATACATGGAGATCATATCCACCCCTTATGTATTATACATGGAGATCATATCACCCCTTATGTATTATATATGGTGATTGTATACCCCCCTTATGTATTATACATGTGATCATATCCCCCTTATGTATTATACATGGGGATCATATCCCCCTTATGTATTATACATGGAGATCATACCCCCCCCCCCCCTTATGTATTATACACGGAGATCATATTCCTCCTTATGTATTATACATGGAGATCATATCCCTCCTTATGTATTATACATGGAGATCATATCCCCCTTATGTATTATACATGGAGATCATATCCCCCCTTATGTATTATACATGGAGATCATATTCCTCCTTATGTATTATACATGGAGATCATATCCCCCTTATGTATTATACATGGAGATCATATCCCCCCTTATGTATTATACATGGAGATCATATCCCCCCTTATGTATTATACATGGAGATCATATTCCTCCTTATGTATTATACATGGAGATCATATCCCCCTTATGTATTATACATGGAGATCATATCCCCCTTATGTATTATACACGGAGATCATATCCCCCCTTATGTATTATACATGGAGATCATATCCCTCCTTATGTATTATACATGATGATCATATCCCCCTTATGTATTATATATGGAGATCATATCCCCCCTTATGTATTATACATGGAGATCATATCCCCCTTATGTATTATACATGGAGATCATATCCCCCTTATGTATTATACATGGAGATCATATCCCCCCTTATATATTATACATGGAGATCATATCCCCCCCTTATGTATTATACATGGAGATCATATCCCCCCTTATGTATTATACATGGAGATCATATCCCCCTTATGTATTATACATGGAGATCATATCCCCCCTTATGTATTATACATGGAGATCATATCCCCCCTATGTATTATACATGGGGATCATATCCCCCCCTTATGTATTATACATGGAGGTCATATCCCCCCCTATGTATTATACATGGAGATCATATCCCCCCTTATGTATTATACATGGAGATCATATCCCCCCTTATGTATTATACATGGAGATCATATCCCCCCTTATGTATTATACATGGAGATCATATCCCCCCTATGTATTATACATGGAGATCATATCTCCCCTTATGTATTATACATGGAGATCATATCCCCCCTATGTATTATACATGGAGATCATATCCCCCCTATGTATTATACATGGAGATCATATCCCCCCCCTTATGTGTTATACATGGAGATCATATCCCCCCTTATGTATTATACATGGAGATCATATCCCCCCTTATGTATTATACATGGTGATCATATCCCCCCTTATGTATTATACATGGAGATCATATCCCCCCTTATGTATTATACATGGAGATCATATCCCCCCCTTATGTATTATACATGGAGATCATATCCCCCCTTATGTATTATACATGGTGATCATATCCCCCCTTATGTATTATACATGGAGATCATATCCCCCCCTTATGTATTATACATGGCGATCATATCCCCCCTTAATCTCCTCTTCTCAGTAGAGAATACATTCAGTTCCTCTAATCTTTCCTCATAGCTGATCTCCTCCATGCCTCGTATCAGTTTAGTTGCCCTTCTCTGTACTTTCTCCAGTTCCCTAATTTTTTTTTTAAATTGTTGCCCAAAACTGAACTGCATATTCCAGATGAGGTGTTACTAATGATTTGTACCGGGTTTGGGGGATGATATCTCTCTCTCTGGAGTCTATACCTCTCCTAGCAGGATTTTGCTTGCGTCAGAACCCGCAGCTTGGCATTGCTGCTATTATTAAGCTTGTTATCTACCAGAACCCCCAGATCCTTCTCCACCTTTGACCCCCCAGATCCTTCTCCATTGACTCCCCCAGATCCTTCTCCACCATTGACCCCCCCAGATCCTTCTCCACCATTGAACCCCCCCAGATCCTTCTCCACCATTAACCCCCCCAGATCCTTCTCCACCATTGACCCCCCCCAGATCCTTCTCCACCATTTAAACCCCCAGATCCTTCTCCACCATTGACCCCCAAGATCCTTCTCCACCATTGACCCCCAAGATCCTTCTCCACCATTGACCCCCACAGATCCTTCTCCACCATTTACACCCCCAGATCCTTCTCCACCATTGACCCCCCAGTTATACCCCCCCCTAGTATGTATGATGCATGCATGTTCTTAGCCCCCAAGTGCAGAACCTTATATTTATAAACATTAAACCTCATTGGCCCCATTGTCCCCCAATTACACAGAGCATTGAGGTCGGCTTGTAAATTGGAGACATCCTGTAAGGACGTTATTCCCTGGCACAGCTTGGTGTCATCTGCAAAGACTGAAATGGGATTTATAATCCCAAATCCTATATAGTTTATAAATATATTAAAAAGTAAGGGCCCCAACACTGAACCTTGGGGTACACCACTGATGACCCCAGACCATTCAGAGTATGAATTATTAAACAATACTCTCTGAATACAATCTTTTAGCTAGTTTTCTATCCATTTACATTCAGATTTTTCCAAGCCTGTAGACTTTAACTTACATATTAGCCATGTGAGAGGAACTGTGTCAAATGCTTTTGCAAAATTCAAGTATGCCACATCCACTGCCACCGCTCTGTCCAAATATACCACGTCCACCGCCACCCCTCTGTCCGAGTATACCACGTCCAACGCCACCCCTCTGTCCAAGTATACCACGTCCACCACCCCTCTGTCCAAATATACCATGCCCACAGCCCCCCCTCTGTCCATGTATACCATGTCCACCTCCACCCCTCTGTCCATGTATACCACATCCACCGCCACCCCTCTGTCCAAGTATACCACGTCCACCACCATCCCTCTGTCCATGTATACCACGTCCACCACCACCACCCCTCTGTCCAAGTATACCATATCCACAGCCCCCACCTCTGTCCATGTATATCATATCCACTGCCCCCCCCCCCCCCCCCCCCGTCCATGTATACTACGCCCACCACCACCCTTCTGTCCAAGGTTTTGCTCACCTCCTCATAAAAAGAAATCAGATTTGTTTGACAACTTCTGTCTTTCATGAATCCATGCTGTCTGTTGCTTACAATATTTTTTCCCAGCAAGAACTCCTCTATGTGGTCTTTTATTAAACTCTCCAATATCTTCCCAACTATAGAAGTTACACTTACAGGTCTATAACTTTGACTCCTTTTTAAATGTTATTCCCACATTGGCCTTACACCAATCCAGTGGTACTATGCCAGTCATTAAAGAGTCCCTAAAAATGAGAAACAATGGCTGTGAAATGACAGAGCTGAATTCTGTAAGGCCCCATGGGTGTATGCCATCTGGTCCAGGGGCTTTATTCACCTTTATTCTGTCTAAATATTTCTGGATCATATCAATTGTGAGCCAATGTGGATCATCTGGAGCTGTGTCAATGCCACGCCCATTATGGACAAGAGCTCCCCATGTTCCTTTGTATACACAGAGCTGAAGAAGGGATTTCATATATTGGCCTTCTCTTTGTCCCCAGTCACCCCCTCTAGATGGTTCTGTAAAGGGCCTACATGCTCGGACCGGACCTCTCTACTATTAATATATTGGAAGAATTTTTTGGGGGTTGGTCCTGCTATCTTTTGCAATCTGTCACTCATTTTAAATTTTTGTGCCTTTATTTCCTTTCTGCATATTCTGTTCTATTCTTTGCAATGTGTAAACGATGATCGCTTCCTTCATTTTCATATTTAATAAAAGCTCTCTTCCTATTATCTATAGCTTTTGTAACTTTGGCCGTAAGCTACATAGGTTTGATTTTTAGCCTTTTATACTTGTTGCCCATGGGAATATATTGTGCAGTGTGGTCATATACAGTCTTTGTGAAGAACTCCCATTTCTATGTTGGGTTTCATCGATGCCAATATTCCCTCCCAGTCTAAGTCTTGGAGAGCAGCTCTCAAGCTTGGATAATTAGCTCTCTTGAAATGGAGCATTTTTTTTTTCTTATATGTGCTCACTGTTTACAGCTAACAATAAATGAAATCATGTTATGGTCACTGCTACCAAGATGTTCTTTTATATGGACATTCATAAAAAGCTCTGCATGGTTGGAGATGACCAGGTCCAGCAGAGTATCATTCCTAATTGGGGCTTCTATGAACTGTACCATAAAATTGTGCTGTAGTAGGTTTAAAAATGTTTGCCATTTAACTGTTCCTGCAATACCATTACTCCAGTGACTTTCCGGGTAGTTACCATCCCCCATTATTATCACTGTCCCAGCCCTTGCAGCCCCTTCCATCTGTACAAGGAGCTGAGTCTCCACCTCCTCATTTACACTGGGAGGCTTATAACAAACTCCAATGATTACCTTTCTGGTACGCCCCTCATGTGCAGTTCCACCCATAATACTTCAGCCTCATCACACTCTCCATCATCTAGGTCCTCTTTTAAACTCGCTCTGAGATCACTTCTCACATGAAGACAGACACCACAACCTTTCCTATTTCCCCCATCTCTCCGAAAGAGAACATAGCCAGGAATATTAATGGCCCAGTCATGTGAAGAATGAAGCCAACATTCAGCAAAACCAATTCAATCATAGTTCTCTTCATGCAACAAAGCTTCCTCACCTACTTTGCTTGGCAGACTTCTGGCATTGGTGAACGAACACTTTAATGGATTGACACCTTGTTCACACGTATTTTTCATATTTTTTATTTTCATACAAATAGTACCAATTCCACTGGTTGTTTGTAACATGGGAACCTTCTTGTCTGGCATAGATTTTGAAATTATATGTTGGGCTAGTTGAAGCCAGTGAAGAGATAGGCAGAGGGGCAGTAGCCATGGATTGGTTAGTAAGGTGCATTAGTCTGGCAGCAGCATTCATTACAGACTGAAGGGGGGATAGCTAGTGTAAGGGTAGGCCAGTGAGAACGTGAGACACTAACGTGTGTGGAGGGACCATTGGTTGTGCTGTTGAACTCAATGGTAAAGTCATGGGGAGGGGATACAGAAGGAGGAACTATTAGAAGCTCAGTTTTAGAAAGATTGCGTTTGAGGTAGTGGTGTGACATCCATACTGATATGTCACTTAGTAAATTTATGATCTGTAAGGGGATTGAGGGGGTGAATTGAGAAGTTGAGAGATAGATCTGGGTGTCATCAGCATAGAGGTGGCATTGGAAGCCATGGGAGATTATCAACTGGCCTATGGAAGAGATATAGAGAGAGAAGAGGAGGAGCCCAAGGATGGAGCCTTGTGGGAACCCAACAGAAAGAGGAAGAGGAGCAGAGTAGATGGTATTGTATGTGACACTAAAAGTGCACTGGTACCAGAATAACCAGGAAAGAGCAGAGTCATGAAGGCCAAGGGAGTGGAGTTTTTGAGGACGAGTGGGTGATCAACTGTGTCAAAGGCAGCAGATAAGGTCTAAGAGTATGAGTATGGAGTAATGGCCGTAGGATTTAGCAGTTAGCAGATCATTGGTGAGTTTTAATAGAGCATTTTCAGTGGAATGTTGGGGGAGGAAGCAGAACTGTAGGGGATTGAAAAAGTTGTTGTCAATGAGGTAGCAACTCATACCACTGCGGATAAGGCATTCAAGAAGCTTGGAGGCAAATGGGAGCAGGGAGATGGGTCTTAGGTTATTTAAACAGGTGGGGTCCAGTGAGGATTTTTTAAATATGGGGGTGGCCAGTACATGTTTGAGCGTGGAAGGAAACGTGCTTGAAGAGAGGGAAAGGTTGAAGATTTGGGTTTAAGAGTTTAGGATGCAGCAGGAAGATGGTCATAGTAATTGAGAGGGGACAGATCCAGGGGAAAGGTGGTGAGGTGGACAGAGGAAAGGAGTTTGGCAACTTCCTCAGTGGTAACAGGGTTGAAGGAGGAGTGTGGTGTTGGACTTGGTGTGTTGATTGGGAGAGAAAGCTGGATGCTGGCTATCTCATGACGAATTGTGTTGATTTTGTTATTGAAATGATTGGCAATATCCTGGGCAGTAAGCAAGTTGGTGGCTGGAGGCAGTGTGGGGTGAAGTAAGGAATTAAATGTAGAAAAGAGTTGACAGGATTTGGATGAGAGGGTTTTGGTGAGACTTGTGTAGTAGGTTTGTTTAGCAGTATGGAGGCAGGAACTGTATTTGAGAAGGAGGGATTTGTAGAGGGTGAAGTCTTTCAGGGATTTAGTTTTACTCCATACTCGCTCAAGAGCACGGCTGCATCTCTTGAGACTTCTGGTGTCATCTGTTTGCCAGGGTTGTGACAGGTGAGGCCTGGTTCTGCGTGTAGTGAGAGGAGCATGGTGTCCAGGAAGGATGACAGAATGTTGTTGTAGGCAGAAGTGCCCAGGTCTGGGAAGGACAGGGGAGCCATTTTATCATAAAGGCAGTCAGTAGCAGGTTGAAGAAGGGAAGGGTTGAGGTGGCCAAGTTTCCTGCGGTTAACCGTTTGATGGTTGGAGGCATGGGAGGCAGGAGACAGGGAAAGTGTGAAACTGAGAAGGTTGTAGTCAGAGAGAGGAAAAGGGATGTTAGAGAGGTTGCTGGGAGTGCATAAGTGGGAGAATGCGGGGTTGAGGGTGTTGCCATTGGAGTAAGTGGTGGCTTGTGTCCATTGTATTAAATGTAGAGGTTAAGTTGAGTAGTTGAGAAGTGGCTGAGGTAATAACATTGATTGGAAAGTGATGCCTGTAACAAAAAGCAAGAAAAAGAAAATAGCGCAGGGTAGACATGACTTAAGAGGGGGGTAGGAAAGACAAGAAAGGGTTAAGAGAAAAGTAGGTGGGAGTTAGAAAATGGGCAGGTTATTTGATTGGTGACGGGAGTGCAGGGTGGGGTCTTCGGCACCTTTGGGTGTGGTTGTGGGGGGGTCATCCTATTCAGTCCAGGATACGGCATCATTGGAGCGAGCTTTCCTCCCACCCTCCCTGGGGGTGTGTGTGGGTTTTTTTTTTTTATTCTTGGTATGTTCTGGCTCCGGAGGCGGTTGTTGGTCTTTGGAGGCGGCACATACTTTTAAGCTAAAGCGAATGGTTGGGACCCATCGGTGGGATGGTGTGTTGGGACCCATCGGTGGGATGGTGTGTTGGGACCCATCGGTGGGATGGTGTGCCCGGGTGTATTTCTAGTGTTAATATGTGGTTACACCCCTTTAGCACCTGATGGGTAAATGCATGTACTAGCTTTTGGGATTTGAGCACAGGTATCTCTTGTTTGTTTCTTGGGTGTATTTGATCGCCTGTGCATCTTTAATTTTTTGCTCTATAAACAAAAAAAATATTTTCTTGAAAAAAAACTATATTTTGGACTTTTTGATATAAAACATGTCCAGTTAAAAAATTAAAAAAATCTAATTTCGTCATAAATTTAGGCCAAAATGTATTCTGCTCCGTGTCTTTGCTAAAAAAAATCCAATGCGTGTAAATTAATTGGTTTAAAGTTATATATAGTGTTTACAAATGGCGGCATATATACTGGAATTTTTTTTTTCTTCTAGTAATGGAGGCAATCAGCGACTTTAAGTGGAACTGTGACAGGCATTCTGACACTGGGGGGGGGGGCTGACTTGGTGTTACTGAAATCCCCAGTGACACCAATACAGTGATCAATGCTAATGAAATGCACCAACACTGTACTAATGGCACCGGGCAGGAAGGGGTTAACGTGGGGCGATCAAAGGGTTACTTGTGTGCTGTGTTTGTGTTTCACTGTAAGCATTCTGCTATGCAGAGCCATACAAAGCAGTGTGCAGGAGCTGACAGGCGAGAGATCCGTGTTGTCTATACACAGGTCTCTCCCCTGTCGGAGATACTCGGCGATCACCGGGTGCCAGCAAGTAATCACTAGCCGGGACCCGGTGATTGACAGCCGAGGCTGTGAATGGCGGTGCTACGCGGAACTGTGAAATCACATATATATACGTAATTGTGCGCACCCGTTCCGAGCTGTAGCAGTATTTCTGCTATAGGGCGGCACGGAACCGGTTAACTACATTGGTAAAGTCTGCCGAGTCCAACAATCACTTACTAACAAATACAAACCGTACCGGAAATGTTGGATATCTCTCCTTCTGGACACGGGGAACACTCATAGCAGCATTTATATATGGAAGAGCCAAACTTTTTTCTGCTGCCGGGTAAACAGGGATCTGAGCATCGAGATATTGTTACCTGAAATCAGAAATTATTATTATTATTATTAACCATTTCCATACCGGGCACTGTCACCCCCTTCCTGCCCAGGCCAATTTTCAGGATTCAGAGCTCTCACACTTTGAATGACAATTGCGCGGTCATACAACAATGTACTCAAGCTTAAATTTTATCATTTTCTTCACACAACTAGAGCTTTCTTTTGGGGTTTTTATTTTTTGATAAATTACCAATAAAAGACCAAAAATTTTGAAAAAAAAACCTCACTTTTTTCTTTGTTTCTGTTAGCAAATAAATAATTGTTCTTCATAAATTTAGGCCGAGATGTATTCTGCTCCATGTCTTTGATGAAAATAACCCAAATTAGGATGTATTATTTATCTGTAGGAAAGTTATAGAGTTCACAAACTATGGGATAGATCTGAAAACCAATCAATCCTGAAGTACTGACAGCCAATCTAATTTCTTCAGGTTCAAGAATGTCAGGACAGTACAGATATCCCCCAAATGTCAGGACAGTACAGATATCCCCCAAATGTCAGGACAGTACAGATATCCCCCAAATGTCAGGACAGGATAGATATCCCCCAAACGTCAGGACAGTACAGATATTCCCCAAATGTCAGGACAGTACAGAGATCCCCCAAATGTCAGGACAGTACAGATATCCCCCAAATGTCAGGACAGTACAGATATCCCCCCAAATGTCAGGACAGTACAGATATCCCCCAAATGTCAAGACAGTACAGATACCCCCCAAATGTCAGGACAGTACAGATATCCCCCAAATATCAGGACGGTACAGATATCCCCCAAATGTCAGGACGGTACAGATACCCCCCAAATGTCAGGACGGTACAGATATCCCCCAAATGTCGGAACAGTACAGATATCCCCCAAATGTCGGAACAGTACAGATATCCCCCAAATGTCGGAACAGTACAGATATCCCCCAAATGTCAGGACAGTACAGATATCCCCCAAATGTCAGAACAGTACAGATATCTCCCAAATGTCAAGACAGTACAGATATCCCCCAAATGTCAGGACAGGACAGATATCCCCCAAATGTCAGAACAGGACAGATATCCCCCAAATTGTCAGAACAGTACAGATATCCCCCAAATGTCAGAACAGTACAGATAATTAAAAAAATAAATGACCCTCCAAAATTAAAAAAATAAATGACTTGAGGTCTCCCCCAAATCCGTACCAGACCCTTATCTGAGCCTGCAGCCTGGCAGGTCAGGAAAGAGGGGGCGGGGATGATTGACACTCCCCCCCCCCCAAACTACACCAGGGCACATGCCCTCAACATGGAGGGGTGAATTGGTGCAGGGCCTTCCCCCCACAAAGAGAACAGTATGATCTGGCGCTTAACTAGGACCAATGGTAATGCAAACAATATGTAAGGGAGTCCTTATAAGTCCTAATTACTCTTACAAAGTCCTTTTAAGGCCCAGAATTCCACAATATACAAAAAATCCAAAAAGGGTTAGGGACTGATGTGAATGTACGATATATGTAAAGTGCTGCTTAAATTGACAGTGCTATACAAGTACCTGCAATAAATAAAGAAATATAAATACGTGATTTCTCATTTCCTGGTAGGGGGCGCGGTCGAGCCATTCGCGTCTGTGACTATCAATCACCGGTCCTGGCCGGTAATTACCCGCCCAGTGATTGCCGAGCATCTTCGATGGGGAGGAAGATTATTTTGTTTACAAACAATCTTCCTCCCTGTCAGCTCGGGCACACTGCACAGCACAGCCATCCAGAGCAGTGTGATTACAGTGAAGCACACACCACCGCCCCCTAGTAATACACTCCCAGCACACAGTTAACCCTTTGATCTCCCCTCATGTTAACTCCTTCCTGCCCAGTGCCATTCGTACAGTATCAGTGCTTTTTATTAGCTAGCTCCTCTCAATTGCCGTGAGCCATGATTGGCCAAGGTCACTGAGACTTTTGGCCAATCATGGCTCTTATTGTGAATTCAGCTGTGATTGGCCAAAGCATTGCACCTGACCTGTGGTCAGGTGCAATGCTTTGGCCAATTACAATGCGTCACCAGAGCGCATTGTACTGTGGGGCATACGGGCGAATGGCCCGCTGAACGCCCCAGATGTTTGTATGTTCAGTGAACAGTCGAAGATGTAGACCATCCCTACAAGCCACCAAGGCTGTATGCCTGTAGGCAGGTGCAGTCTGCTTTCTTCACTGTAGGTGGCACCCGGCACATCCTGGAAAATAAGTCAAAGGAAAATCATTTTTTTCTATGGTTTCTTTGTTTCTGGAGGCAGCGTTCCGGTTCGCTACTATGTGTCCAGGTGACCTTTGGTGGCCATCTTTGGTGACCCCCATGTTTTGTCACATCCCGTCTATTAGGGAAAGTGATAGTGGAAGGGAAAGGTTCCTGATGAGTAGGAACAGGCTAGCACCCTCCTAGATAGCTAGAGGTAGATGGAGTTAATTGGAAGTTGGGAGGGCTGAGCAGCAGTCCAGGTGTAATAGTTAGCAGGGTGAAATTAAGTCAGGGCTGAGATGCTCTGTAGAGCAGTTCCCTGACACCTCTCCTGATCTAGAGACTTGGAGGAGTCTCTAGAACTCAGCTAGTGGTGGAGCTAGTCTGCACTCTTGAGGGATCCTGGCCAATCCTGAACAGAAGGCTTGGCATGGGGCAAGGACAGCCCTTAAGAGTGACCAATCCTGCTCAGCAGCAGGAAGAGTTTGGGTGGAAGATGTGTGAGAGGCTGAAGAGCAGGAGCCTGGGAGGGGGTCCAGGCGGGAAGGGGCCTACCTATAGGCAGTAGTCCTGGAAAGGAGGAAAGCTCAGAACTTCACCAGCCCCCAGAGCGAGGATCACCTATGCAGTAGGGAAGGAACAGCCCAGCAGAAGGCCTGAGAGCATCAACCAAACCACCAGCTCATAGGAGGACTGAGTGAGTGGACATGCACCCCCTGGGCCAGAGAGGGGAAGGAGGACTCTAGTGCTTAGCTTTCTACCCGGGACTGCCTTACATTTAAAGTGACAGGCACTGGATCCCCTGCTCAGGGATTCCTTCAGACAGCTGGATAAAGAAGTATCTAGGGTCTGGGGTGGTCCACCAGGAGAGGTTGGCTAGCTCTCCAATAAGATGATTCTTTGTTTTAAAGAGACTTGTACATAGTTCCAGGAATATTGTCCTCAATTGCAGTTCCTTTGGGCATCCCATACACCTCTTACCCCATCCAAGTTCAAAATCCCCTAATAAAACAAAAAAACCCAAGATCAAGGACTGGTTACTGTCTCTGGAGTGCAAGTCTGGAAGGAAATGCATGTTGCCTGGGTGTGCAGGACTATAGGGGGACCCAAATCTCTAGTGACTAGTGAAGGGGGTAATGCTACACTAGGGACTCGCAAACCTGATCTGCAGCTTCCTTTTGGGACCGGACTGCATTCTGCCTTCTAAAGACAGATACTGTTGATGCATCTTTACACACCGCCCCTCTGCCAAGAACTGAACTCTGAGAGTTACCCTTAGCGGCGCTCTCCTGTTGGGGTTGTTTGTAGTTTACATTTTTCTACAACACAAGTTCTAATTTATCTGCAACTGGACTCTGTGTTTTTATTGCTGCACCCACACACGTGCCAAGATAAGGGTGTGGTATAAATGTTATGGGGGCCCATGCCATTGTTTCTTAAATGGGACAGTACACAGTTTTGTGTAAGCAAAATGGCATGGGATCCCACCAAAAATCATAGTAAACCCTTATCCCTGCATTCAGCCTGGATCACCAGGAAATGGGCAGTCCTCCCTTTCTGGCCTTGCCCAACCTGAGCTTCTATGACGCTGTCCTGTCACTGATCTTCCTATAGCTCCATATTCTGCACATGAATATATTGAGGTCCCCGACTGCTCGTAGCACTAGGGTCATGACAGGTTGGCTCTCACCATTTTACTGTATCTAAATCTATCCCATAATAAAATAAGTCATTGTTCAGAATCTCCCATCAACCGTGATACTGACTGATGTCACTGCCCACCGAACAATATGCACTCCCCGGCCACTTTATTAAGTACACCGTACTAGTAGAGGGTTGGACCCCCTTTTGCCTTCAGAACTGCCTTCATACTTCATGGCATAGATTCAAGAAGGTGGTGGAAACATTCCTCAGAGATGTTGGTCCATATTGACATGATAGCATCACGTAGTTGCTGCAGATTTGTCGGCTTCACGTCCATGATGCAAATCTCCCATTCCACCACATCCCAAAGGTGCTCTATTGGATGGAGAGCTGATGACTGGGGAGGCCATTGGAGTACAGAGACCTTGTTGTCATGTTCAAGAAAAAAGTTGGAGATGGCTTGAGCTTTGTGACATGGTGCATTATCCTGCTGGAAGGAACCATCAGAAGATGGGGACACTGGAGTCATAAAGGGATGGATTTGGTCAGCAACAAAGGGATGGATTTGGTCAGGTAGGCCATGCTCATTTGGTACTAATGGGCCCAAAGTGTGCCAAGAAAATCTTCCCCACGCCATGACACCACCACCACCAGCCTGAACTGTTGATATAAGGCAGGATGGATCCCCCACACCATGACACCATTACCACCAGCCTGAACCATTGATACAAGGCAGGATGGATCCACCACACCATGACACCACCACCACCAGCCTGAACCATTGATACAAGGCAGGATGGATCCACCACACCATGACACCACCACCACCATCCTGAACTGTTGATACATGCGAGGATGGATCCATGTTGTTTACATCATATTCTGACCCTACCATCTGAATGTTGCAGCTGAAATTGAGACTCATCAGACCAAGCAACATTTTTCCAATCTTCTATTGTCCAATTTTGGTGCGCCTGTGTGAATTGTAGCCTCCGTTTCCTGTTCTCAGCTGACAGGAGTGGCACTCGGTGTGGTCTTCTTCTGCTGTAGCTCATCTACTTCAAGGTTGGACATGTTGTGCATCCAGAAATGGTATTCTGCATACCTTGGGTGTAGCGAGGGGTTATTTGAGTTACTATTACCTTTCATCATCTTAATCCAGTCTGCCCATTATCCTCTGATCTCTGACATCAACAAGGCATTTTCCTCCACACAACTGCCACTCACTGGATATTTTCTCTTTTTGGACCATTCTCTGTAAACCCCAGAGATGGTTGTGCAGGAAAGTCCCAGTAGATCAGCAGTTTTTGAAAGACCAACTCATCTGGCACCAACATGCATGCCACGTTCAAAGTCACTTAAATCCTCTTTCTTCCCATTCTGATGCTCGGTTTGAACTTTAGCAAGATGTCTTCACCATGTCTAGATGCCTAAATGCATTGAGTTGCTTCCATGTGATTGGCTGATTAGCAATTTGTGTTACCAAGCAATTGAACAGGTGGACCTAATAAAGTGGCCGATGAGTGTAAATCACAACTGTTACACCCACTCATGTCACTGTATATAATCTGTCACCAACTTGAAGATACATTCTTGTTTGGTCACATTAGATCAGTCACCATTTATCCAGGAGACACCTCTAGGGGGTTCTAAATGTTCTTATGGAATTTATGTTCACCAGCAACATGGAAAACACAAAGAGCTGCCCAGTTAGATTTATTTTCTATCCATTTATATTTCTTTTATACATTTCATGGACATCCTGAACTGCTTTGAGGGCCCAATTGGATGTATTACTAATAATTTCCTGATTTTAATGCTGCTGTTTTCTGTAATAATTATATCCCGTGTCATACTGTATGTCAGAGATTTACAGACCTCATTACCTTCTATGACAACTTTATTTCATAACACATACATACACAAAGTAGGAAATAGATCACTTATAGGAAACTTTGCACAAAATGATGGCAGTTAACAACCTTCACCGACTCCAAGAATGACCCCTTTCATGAACATACTTATCTGCTGGTATATCTTAAAACAAGGACACAAATTCCTAGAAATCCTAATTATGAACCTCCTCAGCAAATGATATGAACAGAAAACATTGAAGTCATTTCTTACGTTGCCATTTTTCCAGAAGATGTTACTCATATCAAACGTTTTGGGTACAAAATCTGGGTCTTGAAAAACGGAAATTTTGCTTTGAGGAAAAGATATATTGCTTAAATAAAGGCAGCTCTGTACAATAAGATCGGTTGGAATTTCTCTTCTCTCATTGAAGTAGATCTCGCCTCCATCTGGGTCGGTGTAATGAACATTTCTCACATATTTGTGCAGCTTTTCATGGAAGACAGAAATACTCACATTACTATATACAGGTATAAAGGTTCTGAAATTAAAGTCTAATTAAAAAATACAAAGTGGTTAGATCCAAGATATTATTATTATACAGGATTTATGGCGCCAACAGTTTGCTCAGCACTTTACAATGTAACGGGAGACAATATAGCAACAATACAGATCAATACAAGAGGGAGGAGGGCCTGATCCTGGGAGCTTACAATCTAAGAGGGAGGGGCTAGTGGTACAAAACGTAGTAACTGTGGGGGATGGACTGATAGGAGGAATAGAAGATTCCGGTATTAGCTGAGGGCAGGATAGGCTTCCCTGAAGAGATCGGTTTTCAGAGATCGCCTAAAAGTGAGCAGAGTAGGTGATAGTCTGATAGATTAAGGTAGAGAGTTCCATCGGATGGGGGAAGCTCTGGAGAAGTCATGGAGATGAGCATGGGAGGAGGAGACAAGGGAGCTAGAAAGCAGGAAGCTGTGCAAGGAGCGGAGAGGAAGGCTTGGGTGATATTTGGAGACAAGATTGGTGATGTAATTTGGGGTGGAGTTATAAATGGCTTTATATGTTATTCAATTTTATCCGTTGGGCAATGAGAAGCCAGTGGAGGGATTGGCAGAGAGGGGTGGAGGACACTGAGTGGAGGTCAGTGGAGGGATTGGCAGAGAGGGGTGGAGGACACTGAGTAGAGATTAGTGGAGGGATTGGCAGAGAGGGGTGGAGGACACTGAGTGGAGGGATTGGCAGAGAGGGATGGAGGACACTGAATGGAGGCCAGTGGAGGGATTGGCAGAGAGGGGTGTAGGACACTGAGTGGAGGGATAGGCAGAGAGGGATGGAGGACACTGAATGGAGGCCAGTGGAGGGATTGGCAGAGAGGGGTGGAGGTCACTGAGTGTAGGTCAATGGAGGGATTGGCAGAGAGGGGTGCAGGACACTGAGTGGAGGCCAGTGGAGGGCTTGGCAGAGAGGGGTGGAGGACACTGAGTGGAGGCCAGTGGAGGGATTGGCAGAGAGGAATGGAGGACACTGAATGGAGGCCAGTTGAGGGATTGGCAGAGAGGTGTGGAGGACACTGAGAGGAGGCCAGTAGAGGGATTGGCAGAGAGGGATGGAGGACAGAGTGGAGGCCAGTGGAGGGATTGGCAGAGGGGTGGAGGACACTGAGTGGAGGCCAGTGGAGGGATTGGCAGAGAGGGGTGGCAGATATGGAACGGTTAGTAAGGTGGGTGAGTTTGGCCGCATCATTCATGATAGACTGAAGAGGGGATAGCCTGCGATGAGGTCGGCCAATGAGGAGGGAGTTACAATAGTCAAGGCGTGAGATAACCAGGGAGGGAATACATTGCTTAACCACCTCCCGCCCGCCATATTGTAATATGACGGGCGCAAGGTGGTTCTCTCATTCTGGAAGGAAGTCATATGATGTCCTCCCATTCTAACCGCGCATGTGCGGTTCCGGGAGCATGCAGCGCGGCGATCGGTGGTGTGCTGTGTTCCTCGGACACAGCGAATCACGGAAAGAGCCAAAGATGGCGGCTCGGTCATGTGATCAGCTGTGTCCAATCACAGCTGATCACATGTAAACAGGGAAATGCCGGTTATCGGCATTTCTCTCCTCACGAGCTGTCACGCTGACAGAGGAGAGGAGAGCCGGTAATCGGCATTCTTCGGAGAGGACATGTACACTGATCATCAGGGCACTGATGATAAGTGTGCCCTGATGATCTGTGTAGCCCCAGCAGTGCCACCTGTCAGTGTACATCAGTGCTCATCCATGCCACCTGCCAGTGCCTATCAGTGCCACATCAGTGCCCCATTTCAGTGCCCATCAGTGCCACATCAATGCCACATATCAGTGCCCATCTGAGCTGCCTTTCAATGTCACCCATCAGTGCCAGTCAGTGCCACCTATCAATGCCAGTCAGTGCCAACTATCAGCGCTGCCAATCAGTGCCACCTATCAGTGCTAGGCAGTGCCTCCTATCAGTGTGCATCAGTGCCGCCTATCAGTGCCTCCTATCAGTGCCTGTCAGTGCTGCCTATCAGTGCCACCTAACAGTGCCAGTCAGTGCCCCCTATCAGTGTGCATCAGTGCCGCCTATCAGTGCCCATCAGTGCCGCCTATCAGTGCCTGTCAGTGCTGCCTATCAGTGCTGCCTAACAGTGCCAGTCAGTGCCACCTAACAGTGCCAGTCAGTGCCGCCTATCAGTGCCACATATGAGTGCTGCCTTTCAGTGCCCATCAGTGATGCCTGTCAATGCCCATCAGTGCCACCTACGATGAGTGCCTCCTCATTAGTGCCCATCAGTGCCACCTATCAGTGTCCATCAGTGCAGCCTATCAGTGCCCATCACTGCAGCCTCATTATTGCACATCAGTGAAGGAGAAAAATCACTTATTTATAAAATTTTATAACAAAAACGAAGAAAAAACTTTTTTTTTCAAAATTTTCAGTGGTTTTTGGTTTGTTTAAGAAAAAATAAAAATCCCCGAGGTGATGAAATACCACCAAAAGAAAGCTCTATCTGTCACAAAAAAATGATAAAAAGTATGAAAATTAATTTTCTTTTCAGACTTTACCGATCTTTATGTATATGTAGCGCCCTCTGGTGTTCATAGTTGTTGAGAGTAGTTGCTAGAAGCCTGGGTTTAGACAGAGGGTTATTTCAGTCCAGGCTGGAGGGCTCTACAGGTCAGTCCTATGGTACCCCCCTGCTCTAGAAGCTTGGAGAAGCTTCTAGAAGTCAGTAAGAGGAGGTGAGGAGGGGTTGATCTGCATATTTATGGCAGTCTGACCAATCCCAGACAGGAGGCCTGGCAGTGTGGCAGACCAGCCCTTAAATTTTGACAGAACCTGGCCAGCAGAGGAGTCGGGTGGAAAATTGGATGGACTGCTAATGTGCTGCTGTGTAGCCTTGGAGGGGGCCTAGGAGAATGGGGGGAGGGACTGTCTCTAGGTTGGAAGAAGGAGGAAGGCTGAAGGAGGGAGCTTCAATGCCCTGCAGTCCACCCGGAGAAGGACACCCTGCAATGCTTGGAGAGAAACCAGCCCAGAAGAAGACCTGAAAGCAGTTCTATCCACAGCTGCAGGACAAGGACAGTGTGAGGACCTCTACACCCCCAGGGCCTAGAAGGGAGAAGTCTGCTGGATCCAAGTTTTTGGTAAGTCTTCAGGGGACAGGTCTAAGTTAAATTCCATAATAAATCCAAAAAAACAAGCCCATGTCTGGATACAAGTAGAAAATGTGTGTTGCCTGGCTGTGCAGGAAGTAAAGGAGGACCCAAAACCAGCGGCTCTCAAGAGTATGGCACTACATTCAGGAGAACCAATCATTGCAGTTTTCCTGTCTATTACACTCAGGCTATGACTCTAGGAGAGGTCCGCAGAGGGCAGAGAAAGCTTCATATGGAGAGTTCATAGGAGAAGAGGGAGAGGGAGGTCTGTGAGTGAAGGTCTCAGCCCTTGTTGATGGATTTTACTGATGCCACACCCCTTATTAACAAGACACTGAAAACATACGGGCCCTAACTAAGAAAAACTAATGGGGCTTTAAGAGGCACCACAGCAAAAAGAAGATCAATACTCAAAATATAAACAGTTAAAGCTTTATTGAACAATATTAAAACCACGGTTGTGGTAGAGGCTTTGAGCATTCACCTTACCAACCGTTCAGTGTCTGCTACCCCTCTCTGCCAATCCCTCTACTGGCCTCCATTCACTGTCCTCCACCTCTCTCTGCCAATCCCTCCACTAACTTCCACTCAGTATCCTCCACCCATCTCTGCCAATCCCTCCACTGGCCTCCACTCAGTGTCATCCATCCCTCTCTGCCAATCCCTCCACTGACCTTCACTCAGTGCCCTCCACCCCTCTCTGCAAATCCCTCCACTGGCATTCGCTCAGTGTCGTCCATCCCTTTCTGCCAATCCCTCCGCTGGCCTCCATTCCATGTCCTCCACCCCTCTCTGCCAATCCCTCCACTGGCCTCCACCCCTCTCTGCCAATCCCTTCACTGGCCTCCTCTCAGTGTCCTCCAATCCTCTCTGCCAATCCCTCCACTGGCCTCCACTCAGTGTCCTCCACCCCTCTCTGCCAATCCCTCCACTGGCCTCCACTCAGTGTCCTCCAAACCTCTCTGCCAATCCCTCCACTTGCCTCCACTCAGTGTCCTCCACCCCTCTCTGCCAATCCCTCCACTGGCCTCCACTCAGTGTCCTCCACCCCTCTCTGCCAATCCCTCCACTGGCTTCCACTCGTCCAACAAATAAAATTCAAAATACTGACAACAACTTACAAAGCCATCCACAACTCTGCCCCCAGCTACATCACCATCCTGGTCTCAAAATATCAACCAAACTGCTCTCTTCAATCCTCCCAAGACCTTCTTCTCTCTAGTTCCTGTGTCACCTCCTCCCATGCTCGCCTCCAGGACTTCTCCTGAGTTTCTCCCATCCTATGTAACTTCTTACCCCAATCTGTCCGGCTGGCTCCTAATCTATCCGCCTTTAGATGATCCCTTAAAACCTCTTTAACCACTTCCTGTCCAGGCCAATTTTCAGCTTTCAGTGCTATCACACTTTGAATTACAATTGCGCGGTCATGCAACACTGTACCCATATGAATGTTTTAGCATTTTTTTTGAGACAGATAAAACTTTATTTTGGTTGTATTTATTCACCGCTGGTATTTTTATTTTTTTGCTATATAAATGAAAAATTCCAAACAGTTGAAAACAAGTGTTTTTCTTATAAAATTTTTCAAATAAATAATCTTTCTTCATAAATCTTGGCCAAAATGTATTCAGTTATCTTTTTAGTAAAAAAAAAATAACAAAATTAGTTTGTAACCAAAAAATATAATTTTTCAAAAATTTTTTTATACATTTTTATTATTTTTTTAATATTATTTATGTGTTTGTTTTTTTTCTAACATACTGTAACCTAGCAGTAGAGGGTCACCATGGTGACAGTACTACTTGTGGGAGGTGATGAAGATTTTTTTTTACACTGATTGCATTTAAACCCATAAAGGCTGTAAAAGCAATCATTTCTCCTTCTCTCTGGCTGCATTCCTGCAGCCATTGAGAAATACTGTGAGAGGACCATGAGTGCGCATGCGCGGCCGACGGGACGGACATGTCCCACTAGAGCTCCATCTCTCCGTCGGGCGACAGTGAAGAGGAGCTGCGGATCCCGGCCACAATGTAATATAGGAGGACCCCCCCTGACCTTAACAGATTTAAAGAGGCGGGATGCCTCAGATAAGCAGGGGCTCTGTCCCCATAGAGCTCCGTGTATAGGCCCGCCCACGGCCAGGAGCTAATACGAGGACACAGGGAGATAAGGGGGCTGTAATCCTCACGACAGCCCCCCCCTTTGGAAAATGGCGTAATGGTCAAGGGGACGCCAAGGCACCAGGCCCCCCCCCACCCAAACAAGTCAATTAAGAAGGCCCTGGCTAAAGCCTCCACCAAGATGGCCACCGCCCCAGCTTGTGGGAACAAAAAGGTTGCAGGCGCATTCGCAGCACTGCGGGACTCACAGCCCAGCCATCCCTGCGCTTCAGAGGGTGAGTCTGACGCCGAGCGAGACACCCCTACACACGCTCTGAAACCTGACCTTACACCCCCTGACTTACTAGAGCGCTTTGAAAAAATGTTGCATAAAGCTCTGAAACAGACTTCTGACCGCATCACCGCCACGCTATCTAGGGAAATCCACGAACTTGGACAGTGCACTGCCAACCTAGAACAGAGAGTGGACAGTCTCGACGCCTCCCATCGAGCACACACAGAAGACCTTGACCTCCTACGTGATGAAAATGCAACATTATTGACGCAACTGGAGGACTTCGAAAGTCGTGCAAGGCGCTCTAATCTGCGTATCCGTGGCCTACCGGAAACAATCGTTGACGTCCAGTCGACTGTAACAGCTCTATTCCAAGAGCTCGCCCCAGCTATCCCGATTGAATGACTAGAGATGGATAGAGTCCACAGTGCGTTAGCTCCTTGACACGCGGAAGGTCCACCACGTGACATAATAGCCAAGCTCCACTTTTTCCGCACTAAAGAGCAACTCCTCCAAGCAGCTCAAGGTCACACCTACCAACTATTCCAAGACCTGTGCCCCACAACCATTGCCAAACGCAGGGCTATGAAACCTCATCTGCAGGCACTTCAGCAGCATGGCATACTGTGTAGGTGGAGCTTCCCGTTCGCAGTGCGTTTCCGATACCAGACCCGAGATTTCACCTGCAAGACTCCTGAGGATCTACTGGTCACTCTGCGGAACCTACAACTAGATTTACCAGCAATGCCGTCGGAGAATGCTAAACAGAGGTCCACGTCCTGCTCGCCGCAGAAATCTTACCCCCTACGCGCACCGGATGGCCAACTCAGCTTCCACAAATGGGGATGCTTCCTGTCACCAGGCTAGTCCCCAAAAGACACCATGGACTGAACTATATACCGCAACTTTCTTTTTACCACTTCCACCAGACGGTGTACCCTTTTGACCAGCGCCGAAGTCTACCACCAAGTTATCCTCTTTCTCTCTTTTGTTTGAACTTGGGTTGCCCCATAAGTTAGGGGGCTTTTTCGGCCTTTGTTTCTACGTCATGGAGGACTCACAGAAACTCGCATGCCATATCCTGCATCACTCCTCCTGGACTGCTCCTAGGCTTATATATGGAGACCTGGTCTCTGGCGGCATGGGAAGCCACACACTTCTACTCATGCCACTCTATATGTACAGTCGATGCTGCCTGGGCCTAGGAACCCCTCAAATCGCCGGGTTCTTGTCTATCGGCTCCCTCCTGCGATCCTACTACCGTATACCTTTTTTTTTCTTTTTAACACTGTTATCCCTACGGTCCACATACCTGCGCGCTCCAAACTAGCTCCTGTGTTATTGCCTATTTAATAGCACTGGGGCTACTGTTGCTCCCCGGCCCACCCTGCAGTTGGGTGTCCTCAGGGACCACCTCTCAGGCCTTGAATGGCCCCCCGTACCCCTCTTTTGTTGCCTTCCCAATATCACACCCCTCCCCCTTCCTCCCCCCTATATGACTCCATGACTTCGTGCAATCTCTCACGTAAACTAACCATCTTATACGGTACTCCTCAGGCTCCTTCCCAGTTGGCAATGCCATATTTTCTCAAATGCTACACACTCTCCCCATGGGCTCACTAAACATCCTCACCCTGAATGTGCAGGGCCTTAATATACCGCAGAAACGCAACAAGGCTTTCCGCTTTTTTGCTTCACTAAAGGCTCACGTTGTCTGCCTACAGGAAACACACTACACCCCTTACTCCGCCCCTAAGTTTTTTGGCCCCTGTTATCTTCAGGTCTATACGGTCTCCGCCACCACCAAACGCAGAGGGGTGCTGATAGCCTTCCATCGCACAACACCTTTCACTTTATATACTGAAGTCAAAGATTCCGAGGGTCGCTATCTCCTGTTGATAGGGCAACTCCTAGATGTAGATGTCACCATTACTGCATACTATGCTCTGAATCAAAGTCCCCTACAATTTCTTTCTCACATACTCTCGGTTATAGATCACCACAAGCGAGGTACCTTACTGGTCTGCGGAGACTCTAACTGTCAGGGTCCGCCGCGGCGCTGGTCCCAGCGCAGGCGCAGTGCACCGCTTCACACAGGGATGCGGGCACTAGATCCGGGCAGGCCACGGCGAGGCCACGCATGCGCAGTAGGTGATGCGCGCGCGCCGGGCACCAATGACAGCGCAGGGCGCGGTATTTAAATCACTCTGAGCTGTCACTTGGTGCCATTCGGTCTAAATCTTTTCCTGTGTTCCTGATTCTGATTGTGAGTACTTACCTGGATTGTCTGACCTTGCTGCCTTCTCCTGCCCTGACCTCTGGCTTGCCTGACCTCTCTTCTGTATGCCCCATATATGTTCTGATATACCGTTGCTGACCTGGCATGTGACCAGACTATTCTCTGCCCGCTGTTTTGTACCTTGCATACCCCACGGTTCCTGACCCGGCTTGTTTGACCCTGCACCTGCTCAGCCATCCATCCATCCCGTCAGGATCTCCCGGCCTTCTCACATTAGGCTCTTCCTCTGCAGGAGCCTCTGGCGGATACCCCTACCAGTGGTGAGTGTGCCCAGTAACTGCGACCTGGTCTCAGAGCGCTCCAAGTCCATCCCCACCATCAGGGGCCCTGGTGAACAAGTGCTCTGGGACTTAGATTCCGCATGCTGGAAGCACCTCACCGGTGGGTTGCTAGAGGTACCGCCGGGTGGTCCCTTACAGTACCGAACGGCCATGACTGAGCCTAGAGGAGGACCATGCCCACTGGAGGACATTTGCAGACACTTGTCGGCCCTGACGCAGGCAGTCGCGGCCCTACAAGACAAGTGTATGCATCTGGAAAATCATTTCCAGACCCTCTCAGTATCTGACACCACCTCGCAGGCCCCAATTTCTGCCTCCCCGGCTGGGAAGGCCCCGACACCAACCACGGGGGCCACTGCTGCACCACCCGTGGTTGAACCCCGTGTTCCCCTGCAAGAACGCTTTTGCGGCGACCGTGCACGTTTCAGGGTTTTTTTTGACCTCCTATTTTTTGACCTGCAGCCCCGTACATTTACAACAGAATCGGTTAAGGTGGGGTTTATTATCTCGCTACTTCAGGATGAACCCCAGGACTGGGCCCACAGATTAATGGAGAACCAAGACCCACATCCTGGAACAGTAAAAGACTTTTTTGAGGCAATGGCCATCCTGTATGATGACCCACAGCGGGCGGCTCCAAGCAGCTTGCAATAAGGACTCTCTACAGTTTCAAGGTCACACCTACCAACTATTCCAAGACCTGTGCCCCACAACCATTGCCAAATGCAGGGCTATGAAACCTCATCTGCAGGCACTTCAGCAGCATGGCATACCGTATAGGTGGAGTCCGTTGTGTTCCATTCACCATACTGTCAGGAACACTGTCGCGCTTCGGGCCCCACGATTCCTCAGGTTCTCCTTTGCTCAATAGGGGATCCCAATTTAGAACAAATTATTCCAGCGGCCTATCATGACTACCTGGATGTATTTAGTAATCGAGGGGCAGATACCCTTCCCCCTCATCGTCCATATGACTGTCCCATAGACCTGCTACCGGGTTCCGAAATTCCTTTCGGCCGGATTTTCCCGTTATCAGAACTAGAATTGGGGGCTCTTAAGGAATATATTGATGAGAGCCTCCAAAAGGGGTTCATTCGGCCCTCTACTTCTCCAGCAGGAGCCGGAATTTTCTTTGTGGAAAAGAAGGACAAATCCTTGAGACCCTGTATCGACTACCGGGAGTTAAACAGGGTTACGATTAAGAATCGTTATCCGCTGCCCCTGGTCCCCGAACTCTTTCAGAGTCTGAAGTCAGCAGCCATTTTTACGAAGCTAGATTTGAGGGGTGCTTATAATCTGGTATGCATAAGGGAGGGGGACGAATGGAAAACAGCCCTCTGCACTCGTTTTGGGCATTTTGAATACCTGGTTATGCCTTTCGGTCTCTGCAATGCCCCGGCCACATTCCAGCATTTCATAAATGACATTTTCAGGGACTATCTGGATGTTTTTGTAGTCGTGTATCTTGATGACATTTTGATATTTTCTCCCTCACTTGAGACGCATCGGGAACACGTGGCAAAGGTATTAGAGCGTTTGCGCTTACATGGATTATATGCCAAGGCAGACAAATGTAGTTTCGAGCAGCGTAGCATTGCTTTTCTGGGTTTGATCATTTCCACTACGGGGTCGCAATGGATCCCCAGAAGGTCTCAGCAATTTTGGAATGGCCAACCCCTACAGACAAGAAGGGGGTCCAACGCTTTGTTGGGTTTGCAAATTTTTACAGGAAGTTTATCAAGAACTTCTCGGGTCTGGTCTCCCCCATTACGCAGTTGACCAAGCAATGAATCTTGTTTAAATGGACACCGGAGGCTCAGGAGGCCTTTGAGGCCTTGAAGACGTTATTTACTACAGCCCCCATTCTCGGTCACCCGGACGCATCACTACCTTATGTGTTGGAAGTAGACGCATCGGAAAATGCAGTGGGGTCCATTCTGTCCCAAAGGAAAGGTACCAGGGAGCTTTTACACCCAGTGGCGTTTTTCTCAAGAAAATTGACCCCGGCCGAGAGAAACTATGACATTGGCGACAGAGAACTGTTGGCTATCAAGACAGAACTAGAGGAATGGAGATATCTCCTGGAAGGCGCCACGCATCCAATTCTGATCTTTACTGATCACAAAAACTTAGAGTACCTGAGGACAGCAAAACGCTTTCGACCACGGCAGGCCAGATGGGCACTATTTTTCTCCCGCTTTTCATTTCACATAACATACCGACTCGGATCTAAGAATACCAAGCCCGACGCGCTCTCACGCATGTTTGAGGACCCAGAAGAAGAGCCCAGGCCAGATACCATTCTTTCGTCAGGAAACTTTTTGGCTCTCCAGACAGAACTCTGCTGTAAGTTACAGGAGGCATCCGTGACCATGTCAGCCCCATCCGGGGTGTCCCTCCAGAACAAGGGGGGACTCCTATGGAAGGAAGGGTTGATCACAGTACCAGAAGGAGTCCGAACACTGGTCCTAGGACATTGCCACGACCATCCGATGGCAGGGCACTTCGGCCTGGCAAAAACCCGGGATCTGCTCAAACGTTCATTTTGGTGGCCGAATATGACCAAGGACTGCGAGCGTTATGTCAAGTCCTCTGCCATCTGCCAAAGGAACAAGTCTCCTAGGAATAAGGCCTGGGGACTTCTACGCCCATTGCCGATACCCGATCGGCCCTGGCAAATGATCGCCATGGATTTTATAGTCGAGTTACCCCCGTCCCAGGGCCACTCTGCCATCCTCGTGGTGGTTGACCATCTATCAAAGATGGCTCATTTCCTACCCCTGAAGAATACCCCGTCGGCACTCGAAACTGCACAAATCTTCATACGGGAGGTGGTAAGGCTGCATGGAGTACCAGAAGACATCGTCTCAGATCGGGGAGTCCACTTTACCTCCAAATTTTGGAAATCGTTATGCGAGACGTTGGGTATCAAACTTTCCCTCTCCTCCGCTTTTCACCCGCAGACCAATGGGCAGACAGAGAGGACGAACCAGACCCTGGAGCAGTACCTGAGATGTCATACAACCTTCTTGCAAAATGATTGGCTGACACTTCAACCCTTGGCAGAATTTGCCTATAACAATGCAAATCACTCAGCCACGGGGCAGGCCCCGTTTTTTGCTAACTATGAGTTTCATCCCATTTTTCTTCCTGACTTGGTCACCGAGAGTGCAGTTCCGGCTACCCAAGACACGCTGTCCTTCTTCGCTACCAATAACAAGTTACTTCAGGAAGCCATCTCTAGGGCCCAGGAAGATAACGAGAGGGCCTTTGACAAGAAAGGAAGAAGGGAACTGATGTTACAATCTGGGGATAAGGTATGGTTGGCAACAACTAACCTAAAGATGTTGTGCCCATCGAAGAAGTTAGGACCAAAGTTTGTGGGTCCTTTTCGTGTGAAACGAATGATCAATAAAGTGGCATACGAGCTCATCCTCCCGGAAACCTTTAAAATCCACCCGGTGTTCCATGTATCACTTCTGAAACTAGTTGTTCCGGATCCTTTTCCAGACCGAGAATCCAGACCCCCAGAAGCTGTAACCATTGAAGAACAAGAAGAATTTGAGGTGGAAGCAATTCTTAAATGCCGAAAGAGGGGGGGCCAGACCCAGTTCTTGATTAAATGGAAAGGCTACGGTCCAGAAGACAATTCCTGGGAACCGGTCCAAAATGTTCATGCCCCCAGACTTGTCCGGGAGTTCCTGCGTGACCACCCGTGGTGGAAGGATCGAGTGGGTATCCGGAGGTTGCCCGTGGGGGGGGGCAATGTCAGGGTCCGCCTCGGCGCTGGTCCCGGCGCAGGCGCAGTGCACCGCTTCACACAGGGATGCGGGCACTAGGTCTGGGCCGGCCGCAGCGAGGCCGCGCATGCGCAGTAGGTGATGCAGGCATGCGCAGGGCACCAATGACAGCACAGGGCGTGGTATTTAAATCTCCCTGAGCTGTCACTTGGTGCCGTTCGGTCTAAATCTGTTCCTGTGTTCCTGATTCTGATTGTGAGTGCTTACCTGGATTGTCTGACCTTGCTGCCTTCTCCTGCCCTGACCTCTGGCTTGCCTGACCTCTCTTCTGTATGCCCCATATATGTTCTGATATACCGTTGCTGACCTGGCGTGTGACCCGACTATTCTCTGCCCGCTGTTTTGTACCTCGCATACCCCACGGTTCCCAACTCGGCTTGTTTGACCCTGCACCTGCTCAGCCATCCATCCATCCCGTCGGGATCTCCCGGCCTTCTCACATTAGGCTCTTCCTCTGCGGGAGCCCCTGGCGGATACCCCTACCAGTGGTGAGTGTGCCCAGTAACTGCGACCTGGTCTCAGAGCGCTCCAAGTCCATCCCCACCATCAGGGGCCCTGGTGAACAAGTGCTCTGGGACTTAGATTCCGCACGCTGGAAGCACCTCACCGGTGGGTTGCTAGAGGTACCACCGGGTGGTCCCTTACACTAACAGTACGCTATATCCTTTTCTTGACAAGTCCCCCCAACCTTCCCCTCTCCCTTCTAAGCTAACCCTACAAGACTTATTACAACATTATTCCATGATTGATACCTGGAGGGAACTTAACCCGGCCAAGCGCCAATATACTTTCTACTCCCACCCCCACAAGACCTTCTCTAGGATAGATCACATCCTTATTACAGCCGGCTCCTCTTCCCGGCTCTTGACCTCTGAGATAATCCCGATTCCCTGGTCAGACCACTGCGCTATGTTTACATCCATGGCCTCTCTAGCCCCATCCCCTACTGAGTCCTCATGGATTATCAACGACAATTTACTTGCAAATCCAGAACTTTGCTCGGAAATTGAAACCGCCCTCAAAGATTACTTATCTCTTAACCATACACAAGACATTTCCCCACTCTTACTTTGGGAAGCACATAAACCTGTGATACGCGGATTTTGTATTAGTAAAGCATCCTTTTTAAACAAAGCAAAAAGACAACAGCGTCTTTCTCTGGAGCAATCCTACGACCATTCCCATCAAATCTTCCACGCGACCCCCACACCTGCTAACCGTGTGTCAAGGTCCTACCTTTTCCCAGAGGTTATGTTACTCCATGTGCTGGCATCCATCTTGGATTTCTGCTGAGCATGATGGGAATCTTTTATGCCTTCAGGTCTCTGAGGTCCATCCCCCAGAGGGGTGTGGCTGAGTACATATAAGCCTGGGATCTGCACATGCTCTTTGCACTTGTGTCTTTGTCTTGCTACAGCTCTGTGTATACGCTCGTGACTCTTCTGGTATTCTGACTCGGCTTGTGACTAAGACCATTCTCTGTGTTTCCCTTTGATCTGACCTTCCGTTGCTGAACCCGGCCCGTGACCTGTGATTCTCTGTCTCCTGTTCTGTACTGTTTTGTCCCGTTGTTGTTGACCCGGCTTGTCTGACTACGCTATTGTCATTCTCACCAGCTACACGCCATTGGCAGCGGCCATTACCGCAGCCGGGGTGTCTCGGGGGCCGCGACCTGGTTCCTGGCTGCGTCAAGTCCATCCCCACCATCAGGGGCCCTGGTGAAGGGCAGCCTGGGACTTAGACTCCGCGCCCTGAGGGACTTCGGTCTGTTGGTGGTGGTTGTCGTCAGCCAGTGCATTACCCTGCCACTAGGCCTACCTGTCCGTTCCACAGCCCTGCCCTGACACCGTGAAGCCTTAGAACGATCCCGTTTAGCTCTAGACCTTTTTCTCACAGACCAGAACTCGCACTTCGTAGATCCAGGCACAGATATTATACCAAGGCGAATAAGCCCAGTACTTTCTTAGCCCTCTCGCTTCGTAGGCTGGACCAGATTGCTAAACCTATACGAATACGCAACTCAACTGGCAACCTCACTAGTATTCCGGAACGCATCCTACGAACTTTCCATAAACATCTGTCACAGCTTTACTCTTCCTCCGCACCCTTTGATCCCTCACAAGCTGATGCCCTCTTGGCCCCCATCTCCTTCCAGGCACTGTAGGAACACCAATTAGCCATGCTAGAGCAATCTATCACCCCAGCTGAAACCCAACATGCTATTAAGTGTTTAAAACCTCGCAAGCGCCCAGGACCAGACGGTTTCTCAGCTACTTATTACAAAAAATTTGCCCATCTCCCTGCACCTATCCTTACTAACGCTTTTAACGCGCTACTATCTGGCCATACCTTCCACCGTGAAATGATGCAAGCGAACATCTCGATGATCCCGAAACCAAACTCGGATGACACGCAGTGGTCCAACTATAGGCCAATCTCTCTTCTCAACATTGATATCAAACTGCTAGCAAAAATCCTCTCCACGCGCCTTAATCCGTGTATAGGGTCCTTGATTCATAATGACCAAGTGGGCTTTATTCCAACTCGACAGGCCAGAGATAATGTCAGACATGCATCTCTCTTGGCAAATATAGCCAAATCTCGCAAGATTCCCACTTGTTTCCTGTCCTTGGACATCCGTAAGGCTTTTAACAAAGTCTCATGGCCATATCTCTACTACATTTTACGTTGTTGGGGCTTTGGCCCACACTTTTTAACTTGGGTCCTCTCGCTATATCGAGAGCCTTCGGCCAGAATTCGGTATCTAGGGCACAGGTCAGCTCAGTTTCCAATTTCTCGAGGCATGAGACAGGGCTGCCCTCTGTCCCCCTTGCTCTTTGCCTTGGCCATAGAAGTTCTGGCCTTACTAATAAGAGCTAACCCGGATGTGCGGGGATTGGAACTAGGTGGCACCCATCACAAGCTATGTCTTTTTGCAAATGACGTTTTACTCTTTCTTACATCCCCCCTGATTTCCTCTCTCTCCCTACTCCGACTCCTCGAGACGTTTGGCTCGTTCTCTGGTCTTATAGTTAACCCAAACAAATCAATGGCACTCAACATCTCCCTTCCCCCTGATGAGCTGGCCTATCTGAAACAGATTCTACCATTCCCCTGGTCACACCACCATGTTCCTTTCTTAGGAATCAAATTGACCCCTAATCTGTCAGATCTTTATACAGCTAACTACACTCCAATGCTAAATCACCTCTCTGCTCTTTTGACCAGGTGGTCCTCCTTGCCCGTCGCATGGATGGGTAGAATTGCAGTTATAAAGATGTCAATCCTCCCAAAAATCTTGTACCTGTTCAGAGTCCTCCCAGTCCCTGTCCCCTTTCATTACCTCCGTATGGTGCAGCGTCGCATTTCCTCCTACGTTTGGGGCAATACCCGTCCTTGTATACCCCTCCCCACCTTATGTCGCTCCAAACTCAGTGGGGGCCTAGGCCTCCCTGATATTGGTAAATACTACCAAGCAGCACACTTAGCACAGTTGCCAAAATACCATGCGACTTCCGAAATCCCTCAGTGGGTAGTCCTTGAGTCGATAGAGTGCGATCCCCTATCTACCACTAACTTACTTTGGTTAAGGCCAGTAGACCGCCGCTCAATAACCAACCCCATTACCTCCCACTTCTTATCTTTATGGGACAAATTGAAAACCCGCTATCTCCTCCAATCACCACATAACCCCTTGCTCTCGTTTCTTCAAAACCCAGCCTCTCCCCCGGCTTGGCAGACACCTCTCCTATTCCAAGCATGGACCTCTGCTAACCTGCTCCATACACACCATTTCCTACAGCGGAATAAATTTAAATCCTTTGCCTCACTACAGGAAACCTATAGTCTTCCAGCTTCCGAAATTTTTAGATACTGTAAGGGACCGCCCGGCGGTACTACTAGTACTCCACTGAATAGGCGTTCCCAGCGCACGGAGTCTAAGTCCCAGGGTGCTTGTTCACCAGGGCCCCTGATGGTGGGGATGGACTTGGAGCTCCCTGAGACCAGGTCGTGACTACTGGGTGCGTCCGTCAGTGGTAGTAGTATGCGCCAGGGGCTCCCACGGGGAAGAGTCTGATGTGAGGAGGTCAGAAGACCCCACTGCACGGGATGGATGGATGGATGAGCAAGGTCAGACGGGCCGGGTTGGTAACAGAGAGGGCGGCAAGGTACAAGGCAGCGGGCATAGAATGGTCGGGTCACACGCCAGGTCAGCAACAGCAGGTCAAATCCAATAAGGGGCATTCAGGAGAGAGGTCAGGCAAAGCAAGGGTCAGAATAGGAGAAAACAGCAAGGTCAGGTACAATCCGGGTCAATAACTTACAAGGTACAGGTTCACAGGATACAGGATGCAGGAAAGACCAGAAGGCACTGAATGACAGCTCAGGGCCATTTAAATATCCCGCCCTGCGCTGCCATTGGTGCCCAGCGGGCGGCCGCGGCTTCTACTGCTCATGCGCGAACTCGAACGCCGCGGCCGGCCCGGACCTAGTGCCCGTGTCCCTGCACAGGGCGGTGCACTGCGCCTGCGCCGGGACCATCGCGGCAGGGATCGAGGAGATCCCTGACATTGCCCCCCCCCTACGGGCAGCCTCCGGATGCCCACCCGATCTCTCCATCACGGGTGATCGCGAAAGAACCTCCGGACAAGTCTGGGTGCATGGACATTATGGGCTGGTTCCCAAGAATTGTCCTCAGGACCATAGCCCTTCCATTTGATAAGGAATTGGGTCTGGCCTCCCCTCCTTCGACACTTCAGGATTGTTTCAACCTCAAACTCTTCTTCTCCTTCGACCGTTACCGCTTCCGGGGGTCTAGATTCCCGGTCAGGGAAGGCATCTGGGACCACTGGTTTCAGCAGGGACACATGAAAGACCGGGTGGATCTTGAGCGTGTCAGGGAGGGCGAGTTCGTAGGCTACTTCGTTAACCATCCGTTTAATGCAGAAGGGGCCTATAAATTTGGGTCCCAATTTCTTTGACGGGCAAAGCATCTTTAAATTGGACGTCGCCAGCCAAACCTTCTCCCCAGGCCGCAATACCAGATCTCCTCTCCGTTTCCTGTTGAATGCTTTCCTGTAGTCTTCCTGGGCCCGACTGATGGCCACTTGAAGCTTCTTATTGTTCGCAGCGAAGAACGTTACCACATCTTGTGTTGCTGGTACTGGGCATTCCGACACCAAATCCGGGAGGAAGACTGGGTGAAAGCCATAGTTGGCAAAGAACGGGGACTGCCCTGTTGCTGAGTGGCGGGCGTTGTTATACGCAAATTCCGCTAAAGGAAGAAGTGGCAGCCAGTCATCTTGAGTAAACGAGGTATAGCATCTTAAGTATTGCTCCAAGGTCTGATTGGTCCTTTCGGTTTGACCATTAGTTTGAGGGTGGAACGCAGAGGAGAGAGATAATTTGATGTCCAGGGCTTTGCACAGTGCTCTCCAGAATCTGGACGTGAACTGGACCCCTCGGTCCGAGACAATGTCTTCGGGGACCCCATGCAACCTGACTACCTCACGAATGAAGACTCGCGCGGTCTCGGCCGCCGAGGGGGTTTTCTTCAACGGGATGAAGTGGGTCATTTTGGACAAGCGGTCCACGACTACCAGGATTGCCGTGTGGTCTCGGGATGGCGGAAGCTCGACTATAAAGTCTAGTGAGATCTTTTGCCAAGGCCGTTCAGGAATAGGTAAGGGTCGCAGCAGACCCCAAACCTTGTTTCTTGATGGCTTGTTCTTCTGGCAGGTGACACAGGACCTGACATAGCCCTTACAATCCTTAGCCATGTCTGGCCACCAGAATGAGCGTCGGAGAAGTTCCAGGGTCTTTTCTGGGCCAAAGTGCCCCGCCATTGGGTGGTCGTGGCAATGCCCCAAGACCAGGGTTCGGGCTTCTTCCGGCACCACAATTCGATCTTCCCTCCATAGGAGTCCCCCCTTGTTCCGGAGCGGCCCTCCACCTGGGGTAGAGAAGTTTGTGGATGCCTCCATTAGCCTGGAACGAAGGTCCGACTGAAGGACCAAGAAGTTACCCGAGGACAGGATGGTGTCAGGTACTGGGGTCTCCTTGGCGTCTTCGTACATCCGTGATAACGCATCCGGCTTAGTGTTCTTTGATCCCGGCCGGTACGTAATGTGGAAGTTGAATCTCGAAAAGAATAGTGCCCATCTCGCCTGTCGCGGGCGTAGACGCTTGGCGGTTCTCAGATACTCTAAGTTCTTGTGGTCAGTAAATATTAAGATGGGGTGCACCGCACCTTCCAGCAGGTACCTCCATTCCTCTAACGCCGTTTTGATCGCTAGTAGCTCTCGATCACCGATATCATAGTTCCTCTCCGCTGGGGTCAGCTTCCGTGAGAAGAACGCTACAGGGTGGAGCAGTTCCTTGGTGCCTTTTCGTTGGGAGAGGATGGAGCCTACCGCATTCTCTGATGCATCTACCTCCAAGATATAGGGCAGAGCGGCGTCTGGGTGACCCAAAATGGGTGCCGAAGTGAACAGCTTCTTTAAGACTTCGAAAGCTCCCTGCGCTTCTGGTGTCCATCTGAATCGGGTTCCCAGCTTGGTTAGCTGAGTAATGGGGGAGACCAGACCCGAGAAGTTCTTGATGAACTTCCGGTAAAAATTTGCAAAGCCGATGAATCGTTGGACGCCTTTCCTGTCTGTGGATTCAGGCCAATCCAGTATTGCAGCGACCTTCTGGGGATCCATCGCGACCCCCGCGGTGGAGATAATCAGGCCCAAGAAGGCAATGCTGGATTGTTCAAAACAACATTTTTCTGCCTTGGCGTACAACCCATGCTGCCGCAACCGCCCCAATACTTTTGCTACATGTATTCTGTGTTCCCCCAAAGACGGGGAGAAAATCAGAATGTCGTCTAAATAAACAATCACGAAGACATCCAGAAAGTCCCTAAAAATATCATTTACAAAGTGTTGAAAAGTGGCCGGAGCATTGCACAACCCGAACGGCATGACCAGATATTCAAAATGACCGAAGCGGGTGCGGAAGGCCGTCTTCCACTCATCCCCCTCCCTTATGCGAATCAAGTTGTACGCCCCCCTCAGATCCAGCTTGGTAAAAACCACTGCTGACTTTAAACTTTGGAACAGCTCAGGTACTAACGGTAGTGGGTAACGGTTTTTTATCGTGACCCTGTTCAATTCCCTGTAATCGATACATGGCCTTAAGGTTTTGTCCTTCTTTTCAACAAAGAAGATTCCCGCCCCCGCCGGTGAAGTGGAGTGGCGGATGAACCCCTTCTGGAGGCTGTCCTCGATATATTCCTTTAGGGCCCCCAATTCGGGCTCTGAAAGGGGGAAGATTCACCCAAAAGGAATTTCTGAGCCGGGTAACAGGTCAATGGGGCAGTCATAAGGGCGGTGGGGGGGTAGAGTATCAGCACAGATGAACACATCTAGAAACCCATGGTAGACCGCAGGGATTACTTGTTTTAATTCAGCTTCCCCCTCAGAGCACAGGAGGATTTGGGGGGCCCCCGGGCCCGAAGTGCGGCAGTATATCCGACAGTATGGGGAAGGGAACGTGATTACTCCGGTCTCCCAGTCAATCTGGGGGTTATGGGCCCGTAACCATGGGAGCCCCAGAATGACTGGGAAGAGGGGTGAAGCTATAGCATCCAGGCGGAGGAGTTCCTGGTGCTGGCCGGCAATGACAGTGGTGATGGAGGGGGTTTCCTGGTTCACTACCCCCGATTTTATTCGGGAACCGTCGGCCAAATAAATATTGAACCCCTTCTGTTTCAATTGAAGGGGAATACCCTGCTGGTGAGCAAAATTAATATCCACGAAGCAGCTGCATGCCCCAGAGTCAATTATGGCCGATACTTCCACGGTCCTTTCTGGAAGCTGAAAGGAAAGGGGCACCACTAAGTATTGGGATGGACCAACATTGCCAATGGATAAGGAAGAAGAGGTGCACTTACTCAGTTTCTGCGGGCAGGAACGCGCCATATGACCAGCTTCGCCACAATAGAGGCACAGGTTCTGGGATCGTCTGCGCAGATGTTCCTCTGGGGATAGTTTAGGCCGTGCCAGGCCGAGCTGCATGGGTTCGGGGTTGTCTCCAGGTGGCCGGTTTTGGATGATTGGCCTAGGTGTTTGACTGGGACCCTGAAATGATCCCCAGGGATTTCCATGACCCTGGCCGGACCTCTCAAACCTGCGTTCCCGCAGTCTACGGTCAATTTTAATGGTCAGTGCTATTAAGTCCTCTAAAGTCTCAGGTACCTCCACCCGGGCGAGCTCGTCTTTCAGGCCATCTGATAGGCCAATACGGAACTGATGCAGGAGTGCGAACTCGTTCCAGCGAGTATCCCCCATCCACCGCCTAAATTCAGATGCGTACTCCTCCGCCGCTCGGCGGCCTTGCCGGAGCGTGTACAGAGTAGCTTCAGCAGAAGCTGCCCGCTGCGGGTCATCATAAAGGATGGCCATAGCATCAAAAAAACTGTCAACCGAACTGAGGTGAGGGTCATTTTTTCCCCGTAATCGATGGGCCCAGTCTTGGGGTTCACCCTGCAGGAGGGAGATGACGAACCCCACCTTCACGGATTCAGTCACGAAGGTTCGGGGTTGTAGCTCAAAATAGAGGAGGCAGGACTCGCGGAATGATCTGAAACGTGTGCGGTCCCCGTGGAAACGTTCCGGTAAGGGTACTTGGGGGTCGGCCGCCGGGAGTGGTGCAGATGCCCCAGACACCAGCACAGGGGCTGCTACAGCTGGAGGTGTGGGGACCGCGGCCTGTGGGGCGGGAGCGGATATAGTGCAGGTCTGGAATTGAGTTTCAATCCGCTGACATCTATCCTGCAGGGCCGATACGGCCTGTGTCAAATTGGACAGGTGCCTGCAGATCTCCTCCAGCGGCGAGGGACCTCCTCTAGACTCAGTCATGGCCTTCTGGTACTGTAAGGGACCGCCCGGCGGTACTACTAGTACTCCACTGAATAGGCGTTCCCAGCGCACGGAGTCTAAATCCCAGGGTGCTTGTTCACCAGGGCCCCTGATGGTGGGGATGGACTTGGAGCTCCCTGAGACCAGGTCGTGACTACTGGGTGCGTCCGTCAGTGGTAGTAGTATGCGCCAGGGGCTCCCACGGGGAAGAGTCTGATGTGAGGAGGTCAGAAGACCCCACTGCACGGGATGGATGGATGGATGAGCAAGGTCAGACGGGCCGGGTTGGTAACAGAGAGGGCGGCAAGGTACAAAGCAGCGGGCATAGAATGGTCGGGTCACACGCCAGGTCAGCAACAGCAGGTCAAATCCAATAAGGGGCATTCAGGAGAGAGGTCAGGCAAAGCAAGGGTCAGAATAGGAGAAAACAGCAAGGTCAGGTACAATCCGGGTCAATAACTTACAGGGTACAGGTTCACAGGATACAGGATGCAGGAAAGACCAGAAGGCACTGAATGACAGCTCAGGGCCATTTAAATATCCCGCCCTGCGCTGCCATTGGTGCCCAGCGGGCGGCCGCGGCTTCTACTGCGCATGCGCGAACTCGAACGCCGCGGCCGGCCCGGACCTAGTGCCCGTGTCCCTGCACAGGGCGGTGCACTGCGCCTGCGCCGGGACCATCGCGGCAGGGATCGAGGAGATCCCTGACAGATACTTACAGCTACAGCACTTTTATGCCCCCTACACAACAATAACAAACCGACCTAACTCCATGTCTCTCTTTGAACGGGCATGTTGCAAGGACCCCCACAGACGTGGCCTCATTTCATGCCTATATTCCCTCCTCACAACCCCGACCACCATGTCCCCCCCCCTTAAATGGGAAACTGACCTAGGCAGGCAGTTAGACTACTCTGAGTGGGACCATGTCTGGACTAATACTAAATCATCTTCGCAAAACATTGTAGCTCTAGAAACCAATTATAAAGTCTTAGCAAGATGGTATTTAGTCCCAGCGAGAATCGCTAAATACACCCCCAACTACTCGCCCAACTGCTTTAGAGGCTGTACTGACCTAGGAACACACTATCATATATGGTGGAATTGCCCAGTAGCTCAAACCTTCTGGGTGGAAATTTTCAACATGTTATCCACACTTAGCACTACCAAGCTACAACCCAACCCGATAACCGCACTACTCAATCAACGCCCTCCTGGCGTTTCTAATTCGCAATTCAAACTCCTTCTGCAAGTCATCACAGCAGCCAAGCAGGTCATTGCGAAATCCTGAAAATCCCCCTCATTAAATATTACAGTGGTTAGGACCAGAGTCACGCAAGCTATGATACATGCAAAAGTGGAAGCCACAATTCTTGACACGATCCCTAAATTCTTAAATGTTTGGAGTCTCTGTGTAGAGTGTTTTCTCCCACCTAACTTCGATGAATCTCTTCTTCTCCCCTGATTTGTTTGTAGTACGCCTTGGACACTGCCCATGTTTCACCCTATACGATGTATAGGTGTTGCCAGGTTCCTACTTACCGCTCATGGAGTCATTACTATTACCCTTCCCCTCCCCCCCCCCTTTTTTTTTCTTTTTCCCCCCATTCCCACCCCCTTTCAATCCCCCCCTAAATTTCTACAACCTTCCATAATGTTTCAGTGAGCCATTACCGTAACTGACCAACTTCACGACATTTATTGCTACCAACTCCCACCCACTAGTAACTACCAGAAACTTAGTATTGTTTTTCTCTCTTTCCTTCCTAACCATAAGGACACTGAAGTTGTAATTTTCTATTTCTTATGTTTTGTCGTCAGTACAATGTCTATATTATATTGGTGATGTCTCTGTCCCTGTTACATTGCTTCGCTGTTAATAAAATGTTTGAACAAGAGAAATACTGTGTGAGCTGTGATTGGTCACAGCTTGTCACATGGTACAAGGCTGTTGTGAATAGCCCTGTACCTTGTGATCTCTGAGATCATTCACAGATTTCACACGTAGAAAGCAATGAGGTCAGGAAGTGACATCTTGTTTACTACTCTGCATGTGATCACTGGTCAATCAGTGACCACATGAATCGGGACCTCACACAGAGGTACTGTACAGCGATCGGTGTTTCTCTGTGTGGGCACCCCAATCGTGGTGCCGTGCGCTCCCAGGAAACGTGCACAGGCAGTGAATGAGGATATCGTTTAAATCCTGATTTAATCCCCCTGACGAAGCCACGTGACCAGGCGGCGCAACGCGTAGGGGAAGGGCTCAGATGTCATCATGCACGCAGGATACCAGATGGCGAGTATAGAGCGTGTGTGTACAGTGCACACACAGAGGAGGCTTTTTTTGAGACACATCTTAAGCGCAATTTACATGGTTTACCATATGAGTGTACAGATATTTGTTCACAATAAAAGGTATAAAGGATAAAGCACTATATTTTTCTTTCTTTCTTGGTATATAAATAATGGAGAAATAAAGAGAGGAGGAGAAGGAGACATAAAGACCCCCGGAGGACCGAGGGAGAGATTTACCCATCCAGTCCACACACAGAGATCACTGTATCTAGGAACCCCCTGGTGGAAGAATGACATCATTACATCCTACTGCCCATTATCTTTGGAATACAAGTAACATCGGAAGAACCATATACATCCAATAAGGACATAAAGTTGTTTTTGCCTAAATTATACGTTAGGCTTACATTAAGGTGAGCGCATATATAGCAAAGATTTTCTGAGCACAATCACAAAGTGAATAATATTTTGTATTCGCCAAAATATATTTTTGGACACTTAATATCTATTTTTACACATTTTAATTTGTGTTATAATTATTATTTGCTATCAAAATTGAATTTATTTTATATAGTTTTTTCTTTTTGCTTTTTTGGATCACAAGTATTAACACGGATAATATTTTTATTACTAATTGTATATATATAGCACGATAAAATATGTTCTAATTCACTTTAGTATTTATTTGGAGCGAGACACATATTTTTAATTGAATTCGCTGGCCAATCAGTGATCACGTGAATCGGGACCTCACACAGAGGTCCTGTACAGCGATCGGTGTTTCGCTGCGTGGGCACCAGAAAGCGGTGCCGCGCTCTCCCACGCACAGGCAGTGAATGCGGAGGCTGTTTATAAATGACCACTCGCCCCTGCACTGCTCCCGTCGGCCATTTATGTACATGGGCTGGACGGGAAGTGGTTAACTACAAGCCTACAGGGCACTGACACCCCCTTCCTGCCTACAGGACACTTCTACCCCCTTCCTGCCTACAGGGCACTGCTACCCCCTTCCTGCCTACAGGGCACTTCTACCCCCTTCCTGCCTACAGGGCACTGCTACCCCCTTCCTGCCTACCGGGCACTTCTACCCCCTTCCTGCCTACAGGGCACTTCTACCCCCTTCCTGCCTACAGGGCACTGACACCCCCTTCCTGCCTACAGGGCGCTTCTACCCCCTTCCTGCCTACAGGACACTTCTACCCCCTTCCTGCCTACCGGGCACTTCTACCCCCTTCCTGCCCACCGGGCACTTCTACCCTCTTCCTGCCTACAGGACACTTCTACCCCCTTCCTGCCTACAGGGCACTTCTACCCCCTTCCTGCCCACCGGGCACTTCTACCCTCTTCCTGCCTACAGGACACTTCTACCCCCTTCCTGCCTACAGGGCACTTCTACCCCCTTCCTGCCTACAGGGCACTTCTACCCCCTTCTTGCCTACAGGACACTTCTACCCCCTTCCTGCCTACAGGGCACTTCTACCCCCTTCCTGCCTACAGGACACTTCTACCCCCTTCTTGCCTACAGGGCACTTCTACCCCCTTCCTGCCTACAGGGCACTTCTACCCCCTTCCTGCCTACAGGGCACTTCTACCCCCTTCCTGCCTACAGGGCACTTCTGCCCCCTTCCTGTCTACAGGTCACTTCTACCCCCTTCCTGCCCACCGGGCACTTCTACCCTCTTCCTGCCTACAGGGCACTTCTACCCCCTTCCTGCCTACAGGGCACTTCTACCCCCTTCTTGCCTACAGGACACTTCTACCCCCTTCCTGCCTACAGGGCACTTCTACCCCCTTCCTGCCTACAGGACACTTCTACCCCCTTCTTGCCTACAGGACACTTCTACCCCCTTCCTGCCCACCGGGCACTTCTACCCCCTTCCTATAAATGACCACTCGCCCCTGCACTGCTCCCGTCGGCCATTTATGTACATGGGCTGGACGGGAAGTGGTTAACTACAAGCCTACAGGACACTTCTACCCCCTTCCTGCCTACAGGGCACTTCTACCCCCTTCCTGCCTACAGGACACTTCTACCCCCTTCCTGCCTACAGGGCACTTCTACCCCCTTCCTGCCTACAGGGCACTTCTACCCCCTTCCTGTCTACAGGGCACTTCTACCCCCTTCCTGTCCAGGCCAATCTCCAGCTTTCAGCGCTGTCACGCTTTGAATGACAATTGCGCGGTCATGCAACACTGTACCCATATACAATTTTTATCATTTGTTTTGAGACAGATAGAGCTTTTCTTTGTTGGTATTTCATCACCTCAGGGTTTTTTATTTTTTCTTAAACAAACCAAAAACCACTGAAAATGTTGAAAAAAAAACATTTTTTCTTAGTTTTTGTTATAAAATTTTGTAAATAAGTGATTTTTCTCCTTCACTGATATGCGCTAATGAGGCTGCAGTGATGGGCACTGATAGGCTGCACTGATGGACACTGATAGGTGGCACTGATGGGCACCGATGAGGAGGCACTAGTAGAGGGCACTGATGGGCTTTGACAGGAATCACTGATGGGCACTGATAGGCGGCACTGAGTGGCACTGATAGTCAGCACTGACTGGCACTGTTAGGCAGCACTGACTGGCACTGATAGGTGGCACTGATGCGCACTGATAGGCGGCACTGATTGACAGCACTGATAGGTGGCACTGATTGGCATTGATAGGTGGCACTGATTGGCATTGATAGGTGGCACTGATTGGCATTGATAGGTGGCACTGACTGGCACTGATGGGTGACACTGAAAGGCAGCTCAGATGGGCACTGATATGTGGCATTAATGTGCACTGGTAGGCACTGATATGTGGAATTGATGTGGCACTGATGGGCACTGACAAGAGGCACTGATGGGCACTGACACAAGGCACTGATGGACACTGACAGGTGGCACTGCTGGGGATACACTGATCATCAGTGCCTTGATGATCAGTGTAGATGTCCCCTCTGTGGAAAGCCTATTACTGGCTCTCCTCTGTCAGTGTGACAGCTCGAGAGGAGAGTAATGCCAGTAACTGGCATTTCTCTGTTTACATGTGATCAGTTGTGATTGGACACAGCTGATCACATGACCGAGCCGCCATCTTCGGCTCTTTCCGTGATCAGCTGCGTCCAAGAGACACAGCACACCGCCGATCGCCGCGCTGCACGCTCCCTGAGCCGCGCATGTGTGGTGAGAATGGGAGGACGCCATATGACATCCTCCCAGAACGGGAGAACCGCCTTGCGTCCATCATATTACTATATGGCGGGTGGGAGGTGATTAAAGAAGAAATATTGATTTATGGACACAAATTTTTGCAGTTTTTTTTATTTATTTATATAAGTTAATGGACTTTATGTTGGACACTTATTCACATATTTTTTTCACTGATCGAAAAATATTTTTTATTTAATTTTTATTGATTTATGCGACATATTTATTTTTTATTATTTGGCATCTATTTTCTGTGTTCACTTGTTTACAGATATATCACTTTGAAGAGCGCTGCGTTTTGGTGTCTTGATGAGCAGGATGGTGACTCTGGATTCTTGTATGAAGAGTGATATCAGATTCCATTATCCCCCATCAAAGACTTCACTGTATATGTGATAATTCCCAGGAAATTCAGGCCGTCTTGGATACCACACGCGGTCCAACACCGTATTAGGGGACGATTTTCTTCTTTTTCCATACTTGTTTCCAAAATTTTGTTCAACTCATATATATATACCGTATTTTTCACTCCATAAGATGCACTTTTTCCCCCCCAAAAAAATGGGGGGAATGTCTCTGCATCTTATGGAGCGAATATTGAGTGTCCGGCCTGATATTCCCCCCGTCGCAGCCGTGTTAGAATACCGGGCTGACCGCTCGGCTCTTCTGTGCAGCAGATCCTGCTCCTCGGTCCAGCTGTGTTCTCATCACCTCATCATCTTCAGTGTGGGCACCCGGCTGTTACAGCTTGCAGCTTCACTGCTGGGAGCCCACTGCGCATGCGTGAGAAATGCTGCACTTTGTGAATGGCTCTGTAGTCTTCTGGGACCTGTCACGTGTCCTAGAAAACTACGGGGAGAGAGGCGATCGCAGCAGAAGTGGGAGCGGGTACCTGTCAAATTTGGGTACGCGCTCCCCAAAGGTCTGCAGTCTCTGGTCATCTCCTGTGCTATGTCCGCACTCTCTGGTCATCTCCTGTACCTTGTCCGCGGTCTCTGGTCATCCCCTGTACCGTGTCCGCGGTCTCTGGTCATCTCCTGTACCGTGTCCGCGGTCCCTGGTCATCTCCTGTACCGTGTCCGCGGTCTCCGGTCATCCCCTGTACCGTGTCCGCGGTCTCCGGTCATCCCTGTACCGTGTCCGCGGTCTCCGGTCATCTCCTGTACCTTGTCCGCAGTCTCCGGTCATCTCCTGTACCTTGTCCGCAGTCTCCGGTCATCCCCTGTACCTTGTCCGCAGTCTCCGGTCATCCCCTGTACCGTGTCCGCAGTCTCCGGTCATCCCCTGTACCGTGTCCGCAGTCTCCGGTCATCCCCTGTACCGTGTCCTCAGTCTCCGGTCATCCCCTGTACCGTGTCCGCAGTCTCCGGTCATCCCTGTACCGTGTCCGCAGTCTCCGGTCATCCCCTGTACCGTGTCCGCAGTCTCCGGTCATCCCTGTACCGTGTCCGCAGTCTCCGGTCATCCCTGTACCGTGTCCGCAGTCTCCGGTCATCCCCTGTACCGTGTCCGCAGTCTCCGGTCATCCCCTGTACCGTGTCCGCAGTCTCCGGTCATCCCCTGTACCGTGTCCGCAGTCTCCGGTCATCCCTGTACCGTGTCCGCAGTCTCCGGTCATCCCCTGTACCGTGTCCGCAGTCTCCGGTCATCCCTTGTACCGTGTCCGCAGTCTCCGGTCATCCCTTGTACCGTGTCCGCAGTCTCCGGTCATCCCTTGTACCGTGTCCGCAGTCTCTGGTCATCCCTTGTACCGTGTCCGCAGTCTCTGGTCATCCCCTGTACCGTGTCCGCAGTCTCTGGTCATCCCTGTACCGTGTCTGCAGTCTCTGGTCATCCCCTGTACAGAAATGCCCGCAGCGGAAAAAGAAGAAAAGAATTAGCGCAGGGCAGGCATGACTAGGCCCAGAGTGGGAAGGAAGATGTGTAAGGGTTAATGTTAGCATTAGGGTTGGTAAAGGATAGCTGGGGGATCTGGTTGGTAGAGGAGAGTGTAGGTGGGGTCTCCTGCACTTTAGGGTGGAATGTTCTGGGGAGGGGCGTCAGTTGGGAGCTGGACGTGGGAAAGAGAGCTTCCCTCTCGCCCTCCACCAGGGTGTCCTTCCCTGCGGTTCAGGTACAGTGGCAGCTGCCAGGGAGGGACAATTGGCCCAGCTGCGGCTTGCAGGGGCTGTACTGGCTGCGGAGCCGGGTCTCTGCCTCCCTGCGGGGCCCGGGCTAGTCACCAGCGGCAGGGGGGCAGGAGCGCCCATGTGCTTAGGCCTCCGGAGCAATTTTGCCCGCCCCACAGAGAGCTCAGGACCAGAACGGGAGCCCCACTCGGGACCCTCCGGCCCCGCTGGCAGGGCGCTCTCCTGTGTCTGCCTGTGGGGAGGCCAGGATGAGAAGGACGGTTGGGCCGGGCTGGGTGAGTCTGCGGCCTCCAAGGGGAGGGCCTGGCTGCGGAGCCGGGTCTCTGCTTTTCTGCAGGGCCCGGGCTCCTCGGAGGTAGTTGGGCGGGAGCGCCCAGGTGCTGGGCGGTCTGCGCCTCCGGAGAGCTTTCCCCCGTTCTCCCTACTAGCCCTGGGCTCGGCTCCATGATGGGAGCCCCACTCGGGACCCTCCGGCCCCCGCTGGCAGGGCGCTCTCCTGCCTCTGCTCCCGGGGAGGCCGGGAGGAATCCTAGGCTTCGGCGGAGTTCGGGGGGGCGGGGTCACTCGTGGACGAAGCCCCGCCCCCCGCCCACACGGCAGTGAGGACGGGATGACAGCGGCTCCTCCGCTGACAAGGTACCTGTCAGGGAGGGTGCCCGGCGAGGGAGATGTCCTGCTGCAGCTGCCTGGCTGTCTGGTGCTGCGGCCGGCGGGCCCTCTGTCAGCATGGAGCAGTGGCTCCGTCAAAAAAAAAAAAAAAAAAAAAAATGTTCCACAGGTGCAGCGCTAGGCGGAGGGCTGGCAAGTGCCCAGGGTCGTCAGGGAGCGTGGCTGGTGCTGGGCGGCAGGAGCGGCACAGCCCTGCGGGACCCGTGGCTCCTGGGACTGGGAGGCCATCCAGTCATCGAGAGGAGGAGGACCGATCGGAGGGCGAGCTGTCGGAACCCGATCCGGGGGCGACTGCTGGCCGCTCGGCGCCGATGGATTTTTTGGACGCGCGGCTGCTGGGACGTCTCCTGGGCAGCCTGGTGAGTTACCATTTTTTTTTGGGGGTCTGCTCTCTTCTTTTCTGCTGCTCTCCGGGAACTGTTGGGGGCGGGCTTCTGCGGTGTCGGGGGGCGGCGTCATCTCGTTGGGTATTGGTGCGGGGGTCTGCGTTTTGCGGTCCGGCTGGGGACTTGTTGCGGCGCTTTGCGCTGGGCGGTAGTGGGGGTGCTGGGTCTGTTTCTGTGTGATTCCCGCCTGCAGGTAGGGATGTTTGCGGGGGCCTAGGGCAGGATAATGGGGACGCACGGGGGCCTGGTGTTTTCTTCTCTGGGTTAGGGTCCGGGGTGGTTACGGCGGGGTCCGGTGCTCTGGGCTAGGCGGCCCCATCCACGGTTTTGGGTGAGGGTGCAGGGGGTGCCTGGGCCGGGCGGCTTCGCAGTGTGCCTGTGGTTCGAGGGCCCGTTGGTGTGCATTGACATTCGGATGTACGGGAGTAGATTGGGTGAGGTGTGTATGTCGGGATCTTCACGCTCTTGCTCTTGGAGCGGCTGCCTGTCGATGGGTCGAGGGTTGACGAGGGCAGGCGGGAGGACGCGGAGAAGCGGCGTTCTTTTTCGTTTATCCCGCGTGCTTTTGCTAATTGGTTGCAGGCTTTCGCGATTGTGGCCAGTGTCATTGGGGAAACGGCCCCTGAGCATTGCTCGGCGTTTTCTGTTCCCTTGACGCTATTAGCAAGGCTCCTGGGTTTAAGGGGGGATCGCTGGGCTACGGTGCGATGCACAGTTTCGGCAGCGTAGGGCGGTTTACCCGTCATTGCGCTGGGACAATACGGTCCGTGGCCTTTGGATACAGCTCATGACTCCGGCGAGGCCCTCTGGTCTGTTTTCGGGGTGGGCTGGTGGTTCGTTCTCCCCGGGACAATCAGCCTCAAAGCGTAGGGGTTCTGCTGGCGGTTCCAGTTTTGTTCGGAGGGTTTCCGCATCCCGTGTACTTTGACTTCGATTCCTCCTTTTAGTGCGGAACTCACGGTCGGCCTTGCAGTATGCAGCGGTGTTTTCGGATAAGTTGCGTAAGGAAGTGGGTTTAGACCGCGTGGGCGGCCCGTTTCCTTTTTCTCCCTTGGGGGGTTGTGCCCAAAACGGAGCCTCATGCGTTTCAGTTAATTCCTCACCTGTCCTTACTGGCAGTGGGGTCGGTGACCAACGCCATCGATACAGAGTCAGGTGCGGTGTATTATACGTCGTTCAATGCGGCAGTTTTCTGGGTTCTTCGGTATGGGCGTGGTGCGCTCCTGGCGTTATGGGATATTGAGTCAGCGCTTCGGCTGTTGTGGGTACATCCGGCCGGTCTTCGTGTTTTTGGGTTGTCGTTGGGAGGGCTCGTTTTATGTTGTGAAGTGCCTTCTCATGGGGTGTTTTATATCCTACGCTTTGTTCGAGCAGTTCAGTTCCTGCATGGAATGGGTGGTGCGGGATGTCTCCGGGGTGCCTGCGGTCATCCGTTATCTAGATGATTTTCTTTGTGTGGGTCCGCCAGCTTCCGGGGTATGTGCAGTTTTTGCTGGCCACTTTGCGACACATTGCACAACGTTTCGTTATTCCGCTGGCGTTGGACAACACGGAGGGCCCGGCTGCGGTGATTACTTTCCTGGGCGTTGTTTGGATTCCGGAGCTGTGGAGGGCCGGCTGCCTGAGGACAAGCTGTTGGCCTTCAAAGTTGAGATTAGTGGGGTACTGGGCAAGTGTAAGTTTCAGCTGCGGGCCTGGCAGTCGTTGTTGGGCAAAGCTTACCTTCGCTTACCGTATACTGCCGATGGGTTGGGTGTTCTGCCGCCGATTGCAGATTTGGCTCACCTTTTTGGATTCCTTCAACAGGCGAGCTCTGTGGATGTCTGGCCCTGGGAGCTATTTTGACCTGGATTTGTTCCCGGATGCGGCGGCTTCCGTGGGGTATGGGGCCTTTTTGCTGAAGTCGGTGGAGCGCAGTTCCATGGCCTGCTTCCTGGTGGGAGGCGGGGGGTTTGTTCTTCGTATCTTGGTGGTGTTGGTATTTTTTTCCGGTGGTGCTGGTAGTTGCCGTGTGGGGGGAGCATTTTTCGGAAGTAAAGGTTCATTTTCGGTGTAACATTTTGGGGGTGGTCCGGGTCCTCAATCGGGTCTCGGCTTCTTCGCGGTCGGTGGTTGGCCTGCTTCGCCATTTCGTGTTGCGTTGCCTGCAGCTGACCATTTTTCTTCATGCTGTGCATCTTCCTGGGATTGAGCAAACTCTGGTTGTCGCTTTGGCTCATTTTCAGTGGGACACATTCCGGGGGTTGGTGCTGGGGGAGGAGCACCACGGGGTTCCTTGTCCCGACTGGCTGTGGGATTTTGCCTTGGGGTCGTTGCAGGCTGGATCCGGTAGTCGGGGAGTGTGGCGACATGGTCTGCATACTCGACTTACATGGTGTGGGACCCATCGTTGGTATGGTGTGCCCGGGTACATTCCAGTTAACCAAGGTTTAACTGGCAGGTGGTGGTGCTGCACTGCGGATGGTATGGTTGTCTCCGACCTGGTTGGTTGCGTCTGGAGGCCTAGTGGCATATGGTTGTCCGCAGGTGCATTTTTTACTGGCGGGAGTGGTGGATCTGCTGCAGCGGGTCAATATTGATCTGTGGGGGCCTGAGGTGGGTTCGCTGTGTTGTAATTTTGGCACGGAAATTAGAGCGGGGGGTGTCGGCTGCTGTGTTTGATTGCCGGTTGGCTGGTTTGGCCTTCTTCTTAAGTTGCTGGGGTGTCGGGGTTTTCACGAAAGCCTTTTTGGGTTCGACAGGCCCTTCGGGGTTCCCGTAGGGCTCATCGCTGAGAGATTCACGGCATCCGGTGTTCGTTGAGTTGCTAGGGTCTTGGTTTGTGCGCCTGCGGTCTGTGTGTCTTTCGGGCTTCGAGGTGTTTGTTTCGGTACGGCCTTTGCGGTGGCCTTTTGGGGGCATTGCGTTTTGGTGAGTTTGGTAGTCCGTCTACATCAGTTATTGGGGGGTTATTGGGGGATGTGGTCGTGTGCTGGGTTTACTGGGGTGGAGGTGCTCGTCCATCGGTCTAGGACGGACCAGTTGGGGCATGGTGCATGGGGTGCAGTTCTTTGCTCTTCCAGCATCTTATGTGTGCCCAGTGGGTGCGGTGCCAGATTTTCTATCCCATCGTCCGGTGGGGCAGGGGTCCTTTTTTCCGGCACGCTGCGGGGTCCTCTTAATTCCCTTTGTGTCAGTTTTCTGACGGTGTTTCACGGCGGCTGGTTGGATGCGTCCTTGTGTGCTTCGCATTCGCTTTGGATGGGGGCTACTACGGAAGCTGCCGGGTGGGGTTTGTTGGATATGGGTCGCACGTATTGGTAGGTGGGATTCACGGAGATTTTGACTGTGCGTTCGTCCGCATCTGTTGGGGGTCTAGTGGGGTCTCGTGTTCTGTTGTCATGGCCTGGGGGGAGTGCCTGTCCTGTCTGGGTGATGTATTGTCCTGGGGGTATTGCTTGTCTTTTTCTTTCAGAGGGAGCGGTGTGGCCTGGTGTGGATCCTGGGTCACTCCTATGTGTTCTTGGGGGGCCCGGTGGGCTGATGTTAGGCCTACTGGTAGGCAGCTGGGGTTGGCTAGGCAGGAAGCTTCTGTCGGCTGGATGGGTGTGCCGGGTATGTTGTGGGGTCGTGTGCTGCAGGGGGGCAGCGTTTGACTCGACGGGATGGCCCACTGGATGTCCTGGTGCTTCCTGCGGGTGGCATCGATCTGAAGGTTGACAAGGAGGTGGGGCGCTTCTTTGTCCGTAATGGGGGGCTGGTGGTCCGGCATCTGGAGCTAGAGGTGGATACTTGGCATTATCTTTGGAGTGCTGGGGTACATCTGACTGCGGTTGGAGCGGATTTCTGGTCTCTGGGTCTAAGGGATGGAGTTCGGAGGGGTTTGTTGTGGTGTGGCACGCATGGGTAAGGGCTCACCCAGCGTGCTGTGGCGGTGGTTGGTCTTTGGAGGCGGTTCTTATCTTGGAGGTACAAAATGGTGTGGGACCCATCGTTGGTATGGTGTGCCCGGGAACATTCCCAGTTAACCGAGGTTTAACTGGAAGGTGGTGGTGCTGCACTGCGGACAGTATGGTTGTCTCCGAGCTGGTTGGTTGCGGCTGGAGGCCTAGTGGAATATGGTTGTCCGCAGGTGCATTTCGGATCGTTTTGGTGGTGCCTTCAAAGACCAACGACAACTCTTTATGTTTTCTGTTATAAGGAATGGTTGATGTGTTTAAACTTGATTGGTTAATAAAAGGCCGTGCTGGCCATTTACTCCACAATTGGTGTTGTGTTTTCTGTAAGTATAGTAAGTAAAGGGGATTGGTATGGAAGGGTAATGGTGGTGTAGTGGGGTCTGGATGAACCTATCTCGGGTGCACTAGTCATGTGTCTGCAGTCTCTGGTCATCCCTTGTACCGTGTCTGCAGTCTCTGATCATCTCCTGTACTGTCCGCAGTCTCTGGTCATTTCCCGTACTGTGTCCGCAGTCTCTGGTCATATCCTGTACTGTGTCCGCAGTCTCTGGTCATCTCCTGTACTGTGTCCGCAGTCTCTGACCATCTCCTGTACTATGTCCGCAGTCTCTGGTCATCTCCTGTACTGTGTCCGCAGTCTCTGGTCATCTCCTGTACTGTGTCCGCAGTCTCTGACCATCTCCTGTAGTATGTCTGCAGTCCATTGGTTCAGAATATTTTTTTCTTGTCTCCCTCCTCTAAAACCTAGGTGCGTCTTATGGAATGAAAAATACGATATATAAATATATGGATATATATAGAATGTATATCGATTATATATGAATCTGGGCTACTTGAATGTGTTTCTTAACATGGCATATACAATTAGTACAATAAACATCCCCCCTTTTAAAAGCCAACCATTTATTTAATTACACCATGTTCCAAATTATTCTGCAAATTCTATTTGTCATAAAGATGAAATATTTTGTTTTTCAGTGTAACTCATGGATGGCATTGTGTGTCAGGGCTCTTTTGATCACTGAAAACAATCTCGGACACCTGTGATAATTAGATTGGCCGGTGAGCCCAATTGAAGGAAAAACTCCTAAAGGACGGCGTTCCACATTATTAAGCAGAGCTCCATTTTCCAGCAATATGGGGAAGAAAAAGGATCTCTCTTCTGTCGAAAAGAGTGAAATAGTTTGATGCCTTGGACGAGGTATGAAAATATTCGATATTTCAGGAAAACGTAAGCGTGATCATCGCACTATGAAGAGATTTGTGGCTGATTCAGAGCACAGACGGGTTGGTGCAGATAAAGGCACATTGAGGAAGATTTCTGCCAGATCCATGCATCGGATCAAGAGAGCAGCTGCTAAAATCCCATTACATAGCAGCAAACAGATATTTGAAGCTGCTGGTGCCTCTGGAGTCCCACGGACATCAAGGTGTAGAGTCCTCCAGAGTCTTGCAACTGTGCATAAACCTTCTATTCGGCCACCACTAACCAATGCTCACAAGCAGAAACGGCTGCATTGGGCAGAAAAATACATGAAGACTAATTTTCAGACAGTCCTGTTCACTGATGAGTGCCGCGCAACCCTGGATGGTCCAGATGGATGGAGTAGGGGATGGTTGGTGGACGGCCACCCTGTTCCAACAAGGCTGCGACGTCAGCAAGGCGGTGGTGGAGTCATGTTTGGGCCAGAATTATGGGAACAGAGCTGGTCGGCCCCTTTAGGGTCCCCGAAGGTGTAAAGATGACCTCTGCAAAGTATGTGGAGTTAATGACTGACCACTTTCTTCCCTGGTACAGAAGGAAGAACTATGCTTTCTGTAATAAAATCATCTTCATGCATGACAATGCACCATCTCATGCTGCAAAGAATACCTCTGCATCAATGGCTGCTATGGGGATAAAAGGAGAGAAAGTCATGGTGTGGCCTCCATCCTGCCCTGACTTCAATCCTATTGAGAACCTTTGGAGCATCCTCAAGCAAAAGATCTATGAGGGTGGGAGGCAGTTTACATCCAAACAGCAGCTCTGGGAGGCTATTCTGACATCTTGCAAACAAATTCAAGCAGAAACTGTCCGAAAACTCCCAAGTTCAATGGATGGAAGACTTGTGATCTGCTATCAGATAAGGGCTCCTATGTTACAATGTAACGTGACAGCTTCAAATGTTTACAAAGTTACAATGTTGTTAAAAGTTTGATTGAAATAGCTTTTGATTTCAGTAAATCTGCTGCAAACACAACAAATGACAATTTTCAGTTCTTTACAACCTAGAAAGTGTATGGAAACTTCCTGTGCGGAATAATCCGGAACACAAATCCTGTTATCATTAGGAGGTTTGTGCAATAAAATGTGAATTGTCCTCTTCTAGTTGTCACCTGAGAATTCTGCCGACTGTTATTTACATCAATTATTGAGGGAAAGGAGGAAATATCATCTGCAGAATATTTTGGAATACGGTGTATATTTAAATACTGTATAGGAGAAACAAACATTGTATTGCCGGCAATTTTGCGGACAGTGAGAGGGAGGTCGGAGATCGCGGTCCATCTCACTTTGGTCACACAATTACTATGTAATCTATGATAGGATCGTAGTAACATCAGAGGTGTACTTAGGTGTTGTGCTGCCCTAGGTAATACAAAAATTGGACACCCCCCCTCCCGGCGAAGAGAGCTTGCCACCAACCAACACCAGACCCCCCCCTCGGAGAGAGCCTGACAGTGACTAATAACAACACCCTGCCCCACCCCCACCCGAGAGAGCCTTCTACTAATGCCCCGCCCCACCCCACCCCCGACAGAAAAAAAGACACTCACCTTCACAGCTCTGGACATCCCCCCCCCCACGGAGAGAGACTAAAGGTGACCAACAACACCCCTGCTCCACCCCCACCCGAGAGAGCCTTCCAATAACACCCCAACCCCTGACAGAAAAAAAGACACTCACCTTCACAGCTCTGGACATCCTCCCCCCATGGAGAGAGCCTGATGGTGACCAACAACACCCCTGCTCCACACACACCCAGGAGAGCCTTCCACTAACACCCCCCCAACAGAAAAAAGACACTGACCTTCACAACTCTGGACATCCCCCCCATGGAGAGAGCCTGACGGTGACCAACAACACCCCTGCTCCACCCCCACCCACGAGAGCCTTCCACTAACACCCCCCGACAGAAAAAAAGACACTCACCTTCACAGGTCTGGCTATCCCCAGGAATGACAGTGGGACTCTGCATACACCATCAAGCAGCCCACAGCCTCTCTCGGATCCCACCTGGTCCACATGTCCCTCCTCTGAGGGCCAGTGCTGCCCATCTAAAAAAATTCCGCCCTAGGCAAATGCCTTGTTTATCTTGTGGTAAATACGCCCCCGAGTAACATAAGCACCTATTATCCAACTCACTCTGTGCTGGAATCCAGTTTGTTCAGATTGAATTTTCTTGGTGTACATTCCGTGTAGAGCGTGGGCCAGAACATACACAGCCCTGTATGCATAGGAAGGTATAGATGTATAATTAAAAAATATTATAGAAATATTTACATCTGTACAATGTCTGAGAGGGCGAGAAGTGTAACGTTGTAAACATTTATTTTTGTCCGGATTTGGGGAAAGGCACAAAAGCGAAGAAATCCCAATATCTTGCAGTATTGGGTCAGTTAAGCAGCTGGAGAAGTTGACACCAACACCACGATGATTGAAGTTCACGCGTTTCATTTGTGGCCACTGAAATATGAAGGTGCAGCTGACTGGTTTAAACTTAGCATAGAAGACATCTAAGAATTTACTCCACGACGGCGGGAAAATATATGTGATAGTTTCTATAGCAGAGGGTATAATAGAAACAAAATGAGAAAAGTACGCTGTGAAAGTTCCACACATTACCACGACTTTAGCTGTTGATTCATTCATCATCTTTACGTTCCGATAATGATCTTCAAGATGTGAAGTGCTTTTAAAGATATAATGTGTGCAGATCCCATGTTGGCTCATCATCCTGCTCAGTTCTTGGTCCTCATCATCACTGCTGCCATCCCATGATGATATTATTCCAACCCAGTTCCACCCAAAATGCTTCAAGAAATGTACAACAGCCGTATAATAGGCCCGATTGTCCGGTGTCATATGGAATAAAGTTGGATACATTCTTCCATCACTCCGGGGAGGGTGAGTGACTCGATAACTAAGCTGGATGATATGTTGGGAGATATTTTCATGGGATGGTATTATTATTATTATTCAAAGAAAATAGGAGAAATGTAATATATAAATGACACACAAAGATCTCTATCATATTTTAATGGTTGAACTGGATGGACTTTTGTCTTTTTTCAGCCAGACTAACTATGTAACTATATTTATTTTTTCTGTTCTGATAAAAAGAAGCCAGAATTTATATCCTAGAGATCTAAGTAGATGACGGCACACAATGCCTACTTACCTTCTACACCCTCACATTCAGCCCTTAATTCACCTACAACAACTCCTCATTCTAAGGCTACATAGTTACATAATTAGTCTGGCAGAAAAAAGACAAAAGTCTATCCAGTTCAATCATAGAAAAAAAAAGAGTTATAATCCTACACCCACAGTTGATCCGGAGGAAGTCGGAAAGAAAGAGTCTACCAGCTATACTTCGTAGCATTGAAAATGATCAGTCCAGTTGACTGCCTGTCTCAATTCTTGAGGCCCTAAAATTCCAGGACAGTACTAATACCCCCCCACCAAATGACCCCTTTTTTGGAAAGCTGGAGAGAGAGCTGGAGTACTCTTAAAGGAGAAACTATTTTGTCCCCATATGTACATAGTTGCTAAGGAGTTTGTCCTCAAGTTCACAGTTCCCTTGGGCATCCCATACACCCCTCAACCCCTCCGAGTTCTAAACCCCTAAATAAAATTACAAAACCAAGATCAAAGACTGTTTTCTGACTCCAGTGTGCAGAATGTGGAAGAAAATGCGTGTTGCCTGGCTGTGCAGAGCATTAGAGGGACCCAATAATTGTTATTGCTCCTGCAAAGAAAAGTGTAAAAAAAAAAACAAAAAGATTACTAATCACCCCCCTAGAGTAGTACAATGTTACCAACTGCATTAAAAAAAATATTTAAAAATGTAAAAATACAATAAAAAATACTGCCCTGAGAATTTTAATTTTTTTTTAGGTTTTTGTTTTTAACAGCTTGCCAACTGCCTGCCTACAATCTGCGGGCCAGTGGTGGGTCTGGGCAAAGCGATGTATCCTTACGGCACTTTCTATTTTGGGGTGTATCTGCGCCCCCACTGTCCCCCCGTCAGTCCAGGGAGAGAAGAGAGAACACCGCACTGTGAGTAAAAGCGCTACAATTTACACACACACGGTGGATTAGCACATTAACTCCCCTGGCGGTATTCCCGAGTGTATTTCGGGGTAAAGTTTCAGTACCACAAGCGGTGACCCCCCCCGAGCTACACTCGGGCTTACCATGTGGCGCTGCTCTGGGATCTGTTCTTCACTTACCTTGTCCTGCGCTCCCGCGATGTTCCTCCTGCAGTGTCCCCGGCAATGTCCTCCGGAGGATGCCGGTATCTCTCATCTGGGTTCCGTCCCCTGCGAGCGGCGGGACGTACGGGGGACGGAACTGGCGGGAAATTTGAAAATGTCAAAAAGTGACATTCACTAAATACACTAAAATCACATAGTATAACATTCCTGTATCAAACCATTTCACATACATTTTGTCCCGAGTGCTTTGTCCGGCGTCCTGCCTGCATTTTTACTGTTCTTTCTGCCTGGAAACTGAGAAACGTCCATGGCGTCCAAAAAGCGTCCCTTTAGGTCAGACGCGGTTTTAGACCGGCTAGAGAACAGCGATAGTAAATCAGAACCACTTGCAGAATTGAGTGATAATGATTGGTGGGGGAAATTCCTCATCAGACACTGAAAACGATTCTGCGACTGAGCTCAGCAATGTGCGAACTTGGCGCTATATTTCACATTTCAGTGTTTTTGGTTTTATTATATTATTGAATTAAATTTATTATTATTATATTATTATTTTTTAGGATTATTTATTCAATTATAATTTATGATTTCGTGTTTCAAATTTTATCCTACCCGGGATGTTTACTAGACTCTTGTTCGGACAGATTTCAGTGAGTTATTCCTAAAAATTACAGGCCTACAATAAAAAAATACATATTTCATTGCAAAAAAAGTACCACTTTGAGCACAGAAATATGGACATAATCAGACTGCTAGGGAGGTTAACCCTTTGATCACCCCGTCACCCAGCCACTGGCATTAGTACAGTATATAGCGTATAGAGTCAGTATATAGTCAGTATATAGAATTTTTCACTGAACACTGTATTCCTGCCACTAGTGACATCAGATGATGTCAGGGTCAGTTAGCGCCCCTCCCAGCCAGGGTCAGCCAGTGTTAGATTACCCGCACACTATAGGTCACTGATCTCCCCATTACTAGTACAGTGTCACTATATGAACCACTGATGTATTATACGTGGAGATCATATCCCCCCTTATGTATTATACGTGGAGATCATATCCCCCCTTATGTATTATACGTGGAGATCATATCTCCCCTTATGTATTATACGTGGAGATCATATCTCCCCTTATGTATTATACGTGGAGATCATGTCCCCCCTTATGTATTATACGTGGAGATCATATCCCCCCTTATGTATTATACGTGGAGATCATATCCCCCCCTTATGTATTATACGTGGAGATCATATCCCCCCCTTATGTATTATACGTGGAGATCATATCCCCCCCTTATGTATTATACGTGGAGATCATATCCCCCCCTATGTATTATACATGGAGATCATATCCCCCCCTTATGTATTATACATGGAGATCAAATCCCCCCTTATGTATTATACATGGAGATCAAATCCCCCCTTATGTATTATACATGGAGATCAAATCCCCCCTTATGTATTATACATGGAGATCAAATCCCCCCTTATGTATTATACATGGAGATCAAATCCCCCCTTATGTATTATACATGGAGATCATATCCCCCCTTATGTATTATACGTGGAGATCATATCCCCCCCTTATGTATTATACGTGGAGATCATATCCCTCCCTAAGCATTTGTGACGGAGGGTAAGCGGGACAGAACACACAAGGCAGACGGCAAACACTTACAGCTTTATTAAAACAGACAACAGTCACTCAATGGGGAGTAGTGCAGGGAAAGAGAGTCCAAAATACTTGTAATCCAGCCCCGGTGGGCAAAGCTATAGGCTCCACAGCAATTTGTAATCCAAGAGGCAGTTCATAAGCAGTCAGATAGCACAAGGGGAGCATACACTCACGCAAAGCTGATGCGATAGTCTCAAGCAGAGCTGACAGCGTTCCAGGCAGGGCTGATGTAGCTTCTGGGATCCCCCTTCTTCCAATGGAGCCCAGGCAGAGCCGGGGGGCCACTAGAGTGCAGCTGGACCCCTCAGTCATTGCCCAGCAAAATGGCACTACAAGAGAGACCAGCACTGGCCTATTAAACCCCCTGAGCAGGAAGAGAGGCGGAGGAGGGTCATTAGCAGGTGACAATGAAGAGAATGGAACTACAGTAATTTAATTTGTGGCTGTAAATAGAATGGACTGGTTGGGCCGGATAATTAGTGGGGGAAATACATTAATACAAAAGTAAGGCACTAATTAGGGATGTATACACTAATTGAATTTGGGACCTTTTGTGGAGGGGCGAGTTAATTACAGCTAGGGGCCTTTGGCACACAGGAGTAAATACTAATTGGAGGAGGCTCTTCCTATGGCCAGGAGGGATTAGGAACAAGGAATTAATACCTGGGGATTAATAACTGGGCTGGCAGAGAACTCATATCGTGACACTCCGGATCAGTAAGCAGGAATTGATAATTGGCCGGGCCCCTATACCGTGACACACTGGAATTGGAGGGAAGGCATACGCACTCCTGAAGTTCCATGCCATAGTTAACGCATCCACCTATTAGCTTGTGGGTGGCTGATTCTGGGCAAAAAATTAGGTAGTTTGGTATTTTTCAGGGAGGAAAATAGCCGCATACATTCTATTGCAGGAAGGTAGAGCCTGTTCTGGGCTATTGACATAGTTTTCAGGATGCCTGACATCTTGTCCTCTGGTAACGCCACTGATGCTGCCCAAGTGTTCATTTCTGTGCCTAGGTATACCAGGTTCTGGGTTGGCACAAGGTGACTCTTCTGGTTAATTAACCATCTGAAGTTCTCTAGTGTCCCCATGGTTAACCTTCAGTGTGACAGAAGTGTCTCTCTGTCTTGATTCAAGAGCAGAATGTCGTCCAAGTAGTGATATATTTGCACTCCCTGGGACCTCAGGTAGGCCACAGGGGCCAGAAGAATCTTCAAAAATACTCTGGGTGATGTAGTCAGCCCAAAGGGTAGGCATACAAATTGGAAGTGGAGCTGCTCTACCGCAAACTGTAGAAATTTCTGGCAGTCAGGAGCTACTGGTACATGGAAATATGCATCCTTGAGGTCCACTGATAGAAGCCAATCCCCTGGCTGAATGAATTTCAGAACTGTCTGGAGAGATTCCATTTTCAATCTGATTTTCTTGATATACATGTTGAGCCTCTTGAGGTCAATTACTGGTCTCAACGCTCCCGACTTTTTCCATACTAGGAATAGAGGCGAGTAGATTCCAGAAAAACATTCTTGCCAGGGTACTGCAGCTATCACTTCCTGGTTGAGGAGGGTTTCTATGCATTTCCATAAAACCTCCAGCTTTTCTCTTGTCAAAGGTAATTTTGTTGGGACAAAGATTTTGTGGGGATTCCTCAGGAATTTCCAAGCATGGCAGAAATGGATGGTGGAAATTACCCAAGGATCCTTTACCTCTTGTGCTCACACCTAACGGAACTTGATAATCTCGCTCCTATGCGACAAGTGTGAACTGGCAGATAGTCAAAAAGACTTCTGGGACCCCTATCCCAAAGGAAAAGTTGGCCTCTTTGCTGTTTTGCAGCCATATTGGACCATTTACGATGAAATTCTCTTCCTAGCCTATAAAATTAGCATCTCTACCCCTGGCCCTTGGCAAATTTTTGTAAGCTGCACCTCTCTGCGCAGGAGCCTCTGATCCTGGGGAATAAATCCTTCCCCCCTGTGGCTTTTGTGATGGCAGTGTCTAATTTGTTTCCAACAGGGACTGCCCCTCAAATGGTATCTTATAACATCCTTGTTTGGAGGCTAGGTCCACCACCCAGGGCCTCAGCCATAGGGCTCTTTTGGCTGTCACTGCATTAATCATGATCCTGGCCAATATCTTAATTAGGTCAATGGATGCCTCCGCCATAAGAGAAGCTGTTAGCTTCAAATTGGCAAAGGAGGCCAAGACCTCGGCTTTGCTCAGGCCACTTCCCACTGCCACTTCTGACTTCTGAACCCAGGACTCCATGGCCTTCAAAATAGCTGCCAAAGCCATAGAAGGTCTACACGTCCCACTAGCAAGTGTGTAAATCTTTTTAAGATTCACATCCACTCTTCTATCCAACACATCCCTGAATGTCACAACATCATCTAGCAGATGGGTTATGTGTCTAGCAAGGCACATAAGTGCTGCGTCCACCACCAAAGGCTTCTCCCCGCCTTGAAGGGGTATAGCTTTGTGAACCAATTATTAAAAGAGATTCTCTTATCCGCTTGGTTCCACTCATCCGTAATTATGTTCTGAATTTCTTCCATGAATGGGAAATTCACCCCCTCCTTTTTCATGTTTGTGAAAAACCTCCTCTGCTTCTTCTGTGGTTCTTCCCCGGTGTCTTCCCAAAGCACAGCCTGCCTAATCTCTTTCATGGAAGGCTGGACCAAGGCACAATCAAAACCATCATAACGGCCCTCATCCTCTTCTGAGGAAACAGCATCTGAGGCCTAAAGTTCCTGGGCCTCTGGAATCGCTTGACTAGCTGGCGGCATCTGGGGAGAAAAGGAGAGCAAGGTGGACAGCACTGGGGCAGCTGATGGCTGCGACTGCAGTGCAAATGCATTTAGCATCTCCTCAAATGCCTGCTTCATTAGCGATACCTTCTCTGCCTTATTGGGCTTTTGGTGTTTAGTTGCTTCTTTGAAGCAAGTCTCACAAGCTGTCTTGCCCGGCATGGCTCTTCTAGGGCATACCCAGCATCCTCCTGGTCTGGGTTGGTTATAATGCGAATCCCTGCCATATCATGATGGGGAGCACTGACCCCCTAGAGGCTGAATGGGAATGCAAGGTTTCTGTCCTTCCCCAGGAATGTCGGTCTTCTCTTGCCGATGACTGTCTCTGAGCTTCTTGCTTCTGACCATCAGGAATGGCCAAGACTCAAGGAGCTGGGGCAGCACAGACAAAAAAACAAAATTAGTCATTGATCTGAAAGACACCAAAAAGAATATGCGCATCTGGCGACGTCTCCCCTACCTTCTCTGAGAATACTGGTCTTTAGAGGGGGTAGGCATGTTATCACTGCTGCAAAAAGATAAAATCAAGAGCAGCACAGCGGATAGAACCACAGGAGCACAGATTTGCAGGTGCAATGCAAACCTGGAGGAGAGAGAGGGAATCGCAAGCACAGGCAGGCTGCAGGAGCACACAGCAGATGCTTTCATCCAAAAACATCTTTTAAATGTTGGCTCCCCAAAGCCTGGCTCCACCTCCCCTCTCCTGATTGGCCGAGTGGTCCAGGCATGCTCAGAGTGGGCCACAGCATGCGCTCCACACTGGCCCGCACACACTGACCAAGTGGCACCGGTTAGAAGTAGGGAGACCGGCGCCTCTCCCCTTTAGAACAGCACAGCCGATAGAGCAGCCATTACCCCCAGCAGGAAGGAGGTTACCCCTACCAGCTGCCGCAACTACCAGTGTCCAACCGAGGAAGGAGGTTACCCCTACCAGCTGCCGCAACTACCAGTATCCAACCGAGGAAGGAGGTTACCCCTACCAGCAGCCGCAGCTACCAGTATCCAACCGAGGAAGGAGGTTACCCCTGCCAGCTGCCGCAACTACCAGTATCCAACCGAGGACGGAGGTTACCCCTGCCAGCTGCCGCAACTACCAGTATCCAACCGAGGAAGGAGGTTACCCCTGCCAGCTGCCGCAGCTACCAGTGTCCAGCCGAGGAAGGAGGTTACCCCTACCAGCACCCGCAGCTACCAGTATCCAACCGAGGAAGGAGATTACACCTGCCAGCTGCCGCAGCTACCAGTATCCAACCGAGGACGGAGGTTACCCCTACCAGCTGCCGCAACTACCAGTATCCAACCGAGGACGGAGGTTACCCCTGCCAGCTGCCGCAGCTACCAGTATCCAACCGAGGAAGGAGGTTACCCCTGCCAGCTGCCGCAGCTACCAGTATCCAACCGAGGAAGGAGATTACCCCTGCCAGCTGCCGCAGCTACCAGTATCCAACCGAGGAAGGAGATTACCCCTGCCAGCTGCCGCAGCTACCAGTATCCAACCGAGGAAGGAGATTACCCCTGCCAGCTGCCGCAGCTACCAGTATCCAACCGAGGAAGGAGATGACCCCTGCCAGCTGCCGCAGCTACCAGTATCCAACCGAGGAAGGAGATGACCCCTGCCAGCTGCCGCAGCTACCAGTATCCAACCGAGGAAGGAGATTACCCCTTCAAGCAGCTGCAGGGGAAGTAGATTACCCCTACCAGCAGAAGGAGATTACCCCTACCAGCAGAAGGAGATTACCCCTACCAGCAGAAGGAGATTACCCCTACCAGCAGAAGGAGATTACCCCTACCAGCAGAAGGAGATTACCCCTACCAGCAGAAGGAGATTACCCCTACCAGCAGAAGGAGATTACCCCTACCAGCAGAAGGAGATTACCCCTACCAGCAGAAGGAGATTACCCCTACCAGCAGAAGGAGATTACCCCTACCAGCAGAAGGAGATTACCCCTATCAGCAGAAGGTGATTACCCCTACCAGCAGCCACCGCAGGAATCCTGTAACACCCCAAAAGCTGGCAGTACTTTACCATGGCCTGATGCTGCCCTGTGGACCAGCAGCGGGGCTCCCTGCTTAAACTGCTGTGATCAGAGAAGTACAGGGACCGCATCCAACCTTGAGAGTGATTCTGGATGGACAGAAGTCGCCAACTATCTGCACAGTCAATAGATAAAGACCTCCAAACTTGGTGTGGCCTTCAGATGAGCCCAACAACAGTGCGTAGAGAGCTTCATGGAATGGGTTTCCATGGCCGAGCAGCTGCATCCAAGCCTTCCATCACCAAGTGCAATGCAAAGCGTTGGATGCTGTGGTGTAAAGCATGCCACCACTGGACTCTGGAGCAGTGGAGACGTGTTCTCTAAAGTGACCAATCACGCTTCTCTGTTTGGCAATCTGATGCACATGTCTGGGTTTAGCTGTTGCCAGGAGAATGGTACTTGCCTGACTGCATTGTGCCAAGTGTAAAGTTTGGTGGGTTTGGGGTTGTTTTTCAGGGGTTGGGCTTGGCCCCCTAGTTCCATTAAAGGGAACTCTTAAGGCATCAGCATACCAAGACATTTTAGACAATTTCATGCTCCCAGCCTTATGGGAATAGTTTGGGGATGGCTCCTTCCTGTTTCAAAACCAAAAACCCATTAAAAAGGGCTGATTTCACAAGCTGGAATGGAAGCATTTGGGCATGGTGGTGTATTGGGGACACTTTTTCTTGCACTCCAGGAGCTGAAGAAGAGAAATTTATCTTGGGAATGATGCTTTTGGAAATGGTGAGGTGGGTGTAAAAGAATCATACAGCAGTTCAAGCCTTCTTTTACCCATTGACCGTTCTCGGCCTGGCCCCAAAGGCCCCCTTTCCAGCTTTTTGTGGCATATTTTAAGCCACTGAAACCTCCTGTGAGACTTCCCTCCCAGTCAATAGAGACAGCCCATGTAGAGAATGTTATGATGTTGTAGGGGGTGGATGCGGAGAGTGAGGAACACTGAGAAGGAATGCTGTCCTTTTGCTGATGATCTCATTGAGGTTTTGCTTCACCTGAGCAGACGTGTTTCATTATGCATGTGGTACTCAAATGGCTGGGACTTTTGCAATGGTTGATACTGCAGGTCACAGCGGTGCTGTCAAAGCAAATACAATAAAAAGCTTGCAATGGAGAACTCTTTCTGAAGTGTTTTTGTGCTTTTTGGTAAAACAATGCAGGGTGGTACTGCATCTCACAAACTCAACTAATGAACTTGTGTAGCAGGGCCAATTTATATACATTTGAGGGATTTAGCTTTTCTACAGCTTTAGACACACAGTTTACTGTGCTTCAGCAATGAATGAACACAAGAGTGATTTGTACCGATTGCTCGCCATGTTCATTCAGGAAGGGGGCTGGTAAACATGTCAGGCTTTCTATCCTGAATGTTCCCAATACCCCACCAGCATCTGAAAGCCGATGGGAGGCAGAGGAGGGGAAGTAATGTGTTACTTTGAAAGGAAATCTCACAAACTATACTAACAAACTTGTACCAATTTATAAAAAAGTTGAGAGATTTAGCTTTGCTACAGATATAAATTTGTTTAGGCACATATTATACTATGCCACAGTAATGAATGAATAAAGGAGTGACTGGTACCAACTGCTCACTGTGTTCATTCAGGAAGCTCTCTATCCTGAATGATCCCAGTGCCCCAGCAGCAGCGCCTGACAGCTGGCAGGAGGAAGAGGAAGGGAAGCTGGCTAGCAGCCCTGTGAGGAAGGGGCAGCGGGGAATCAGTGGTGGGGGGATTGAGGACAAAGGGGGTCAGAGAAGTGTGGGGTTACTTATATTCAGAGACCAATCTTTTTGTGGCTCCCCTGCAGCAGCTAAAGCCATAGGGGGATGGGGAATCAGAGGAAAAGGAGAAACTGGAGGCAAAGGAGAGGATACAAATAGAAGGGTCAGAGAATAAGAGCAGCAGGGGGAATTTTGAGAGCGGTCAGGGAGATGACAGAGCAGTGGGGGAAGCACAGCAGTGGTGACAGCAGTGAGGGGGAGGGTCATATTTTAGGTAAATGGATGCGATTATTGGCTTGTCAGCTTGCTTTGTGCATCAGAGTCTGATGAATAGTACATCTATAAGCTCAGGGTCACTGAAGTGACCTCAAAGAAGCACTGGTCATCTGCCGGGAACTGCTTGTGAGGATACAGTGCTACACGGCCTCCTGTTCTCACCTTCAGGGGTGCCTGGAACGTAGCCACAAATGTAGGAAATGCAGTAAATACAAAATCTCACTGCCCCAGGACACAAAGGTACAGTGGAATATACATAAAAAAAACCCAAAACATGCTGCATAAAAGGATCAACATAAACTAAACCAGGAGATATAACACCCAAACATCCCACCTTCCCCAGACCTGGCCATCCCCCACAAAAACCTTGGGAGGCCTAAGACCCAACCCTTGACATTGCATAAAACCACCATGTGCAAAAAGCAGACGAGTGCAAAACAATTCAAGGTAATATAGGACACGGAGCATCCAGATGAAGGTGCGGTGAGACACCCAGCATTGGCTGGTGGTACAGTCTTGGGGTCCACGTGGACAGGAATGGCAGAGTCCCTCACCAAACTCAGCATGGCACCTGGCGGTGGGTTAGCAGCACACTATTCCTTATGAGCATAGCACTGGGGATGGGGGGGGTCTAGAACAGGAGGAGATAGCAGGCTGCAGCTCCAGATAATGCTCTGCCCAAGTAGCTGTAATGGGTGGCTGCCAACAATTCTGGACAGGTCCCTAGGCTAAAAAGCAGTAGTGATGGGCCGGACACCCCCCTGTTTGGTTTGTGGTTAAACATCCAAAACAATTGAATGTAGAACTGAACTTTGAACATGAACCGGACAACTGAGCCGTATCTTAGCACATCTGAGAATGTGGTGCTCAGTTATGAAAATCTGGAAGGAGTTCTATGATGAAGTCGCGCGGTATTCTAGTAGAGAAACATTCATTCATGTCTCTGCTGTCAGTTGGGTTCCCAGCTGACAGCTGAATGGAAAAAGAATTGGGGGCATTGCCCAACAATTTATTTATTTATTTTTCCTAAATGATGTGGGGTCCCCCCTCCCATTCATACCAAGCCCTTCAGGTCTGGTATGAATTTTGAGGAGCCCCCCAATTTCATACCAGACCCTTATCCGATCATGCAGCCCGGTAGGTCAGGAAGGGGGGGTTTGAGTGCTCCACCCTCCTGAACCATAGCAGGCTACATGCCCTCAACATGGTGGGTGCTTTGGGTCTTCCCCCCGAAGCACTTTGTCCCCATATTGATTGGGACAACGGTCTCTTCCTCACAACCATGGCCTTTGGCTGTGGAGGTCTGCGGGCGGGGGACTTATCGGAATCTGGAAGCCCCCTTTAATAAGGGGGCCCCCAGATCCCACCCTCAATGTGAATGAGTATGGGGTACATGGTACCGCTACCTAGTCACAAAAAAAGTGTAGTGTAAAAAAAAGACAGGCAACAGCTTTTGAAAAGTCCTTTAATATGCCCGCCACTGCTGCTACCCAAAAAAAGGGGAAAAAGTGCTTCACTCTCCACGCCGGCCCCTGCTGCCTGACAGCTGCACCCGCGAAGACAATCCTTATATACTGTCATGATGTCACAAGGGGGTGGGGTTCTGTGGTCAGGTACATTGCTTTGACCAATCACAATGCGCTGTCAGGGCCCAGTGCATTGTGGGGCATGGCGGGCAAACTTGTAATCAACTCGAACATGCAGCCCATCTCTAAACAGAAGCTCTACAAATCAAGGCAACAGTGTCTCTTCCCTCCCAACTAGTCTCTTGAGGAGGTGGGGTAAGGAGAAGTTTGACACAGGTTGAGGGGAACCAAGGGCGGACTGACCATTTGGAAACTCGAGCACTGCCCGAGGGCCCGGGGTCAGTAGGGGGCCCCATGAGATGCCCATGGTTCCTTTTCATAGGCTTTTTTGAGTTTGGGCAAGGACACAGGGGCCCCATGATCCCCTATTGCCTGGGGGCCCCATGAGTTGTCAGTCCGCCCCTGAGGGTAACTAACTGCTTCAGGAGGATAGAGAGCAGCAGAGACCACTCCACAGAGCCTCCAATGTCTCCCACTGGGGCTTTAGGCTGAGGAGCGATTCCCACTCTACAAGACTCTAGTTTCCTTTACCTCCCAGCCAGGATCTCTGGATAAAGCTTGTTATTGAGGCAGAACAGGCTGAATGGGACTCACAGCACCAAGTCTCTAGTGTATCCCACCAGACAACAGACTCGGGATCGGTGCCCACTCTGCAAATCTGTGGAGCAGGGAACAGAAGAGCAGAAACAGGCTACAGGGGACACAATGCACTGCAGGGATTAATAAGAGCTGAGATCATATCACAGAGCTTTGTGAAGGTGCACCTTCTCAGAATGCCATCTTGGACGCTCCTCACACAATTTGTGCTATATTTACTTCTTGTACTGTTTGGACATTGCTTCTCAGTACAATAAATGGGTCCCTGTGCTGCCCAAATTTCCACTGGTGCTATGCCTAAGGAAAGCTAAGATTTTTACTGCAAGCATTTCTACTTTATCTTCTTGGATCTGTGAGCCCTCCACTTGTGTCCCACCATCCCTATATGTCACCTGCAAGGGATTCACAGTGTGGGATGGACTTTGTTTAAAGCTTCCATCCACGGATGGTGAGATTTCAAATTGGAAATATTGATGGCACCTCATGAGGATGCTTAATGTGATGGAAGGCATTGACTACTCTACTGAGTACGGTCTTGGGGGATGATTATTTCAGTGATAGTAGTAATTTTTGTGCTAAAACTTCATTTTAGGGCTTGTTGGCCCACTTTTATTAAACCCCAAAGTAAAGGTTCAACAGTAAACTTGCCCTTGCAGGGGTTCTATCATCAAAACTAGTAACACCTGGCTCCCTCTTCAGCAGTACCAACGTTCTCCTCACTGTGACCATTTCACCTAGCTCTCCTTGCTCAGTCAGTCTGTAGTTACAGCACCCTGCTGCACAGGCCCACTCCCTGGCCTCTTAATTTGGGATCTCCTGGCACTCCAGGCTCTCTCACTCCTCTCAGACCACCAGATTCCCTCAATCCTCTAGACTTGTCTAGTCATCCTGGCTTTCTCAGACTTGTTTAGCTGCCTTGACCCTTTTCAGCCTGATGGGCATGGAATCTCTCTTCCAGAATGGACTGCTCTCTCTTGAGTGGATCACCTCTCCTAATGGGAACCCACACCTGTTCCCTGATAGGCCTACGTCTGTCTCCTGATTCACAGTTCAGGAGAGACTTTGTTTAAAGCTAACATTCATGGATGGTGAGCTTCCATTTAGAAATAATGGTGGCACCTGGTGAGGATGCGAAATGCCTGACTACTCTATTAGGTTAAAATACTTCCTGTATAGATCTTCCACACACAATGCCACCCATCCATCCGCTCGGGACCTGGGCTTGTCAGCCCCTTCACTTCAGGCTCACCCCTGGCACATACCCTCAGCGGGGACCCCTCTACAACAGTTGGGTGCACTCAGGGGTCGCAACCTGGTCTCAGTTTTGCACCAAGTCCATCCCCACCATCAGGGGCTCTGGTGAAAAGGCAGACTGGAACTTAGACTCCGCGTCCTGGGAAATCCTGTTCTGTGGAGCGCTAGAGATCCCGCTGGGCGGTGTCTGACACTAGCTAAATAGGATTTTTGTTAGAGAAGCAGCCTGGGATGAGAGCCTGGGAATGAGGTAGTGAGTTCACCTCAGGACAAGCTGGAAGGCTCTACAGGTCAGGGCTTCTGGAGCACTCCCACCTTTCCATAAACTTCTGGCACTTTCTGGAAGAGGGTTGGAGGAGGGGAGTAGGCCCAGATTTGCATATTTAGGGAACTTGGCCAATCCCCAGGCAAGAGGCCAGGTAGTGTGGTCAAGGAGAGCCCTTAAATGTGGCAGAGCCTGAGCAGCAGGGTTTGTTGTTGAAGTCGAGTCAGGTGGAAGATGGACTGAGAGAAGGTGCTGGAGTGCGGAGCCCGGGAGAAGACCCCAGGGAGGGGAACCTACCTACTGGCTGGATGCTGAACAGAAGGATCTCCACTGTGCCGCTAGTCTCCTAGGGAGGACAACCTGTCAGCAGGGAAGGAGCTAGCCCAGCATAAGGTTTGAAAGCAGCTACCAACCCACCAAGCTACAGGACAGGACAGTATGAGTACTCCTCCACCCCCTGGGCCACAGAAGGGAGAGAGCGGTCAGGTGCAACACCCAACTTCTCATCTGGGACAACTTAATTGCAAATCTTAGAATGCCTTGCCCAGAGATACCCTCAGGACAGCCGGATGCAAGAGGAAGGATTCATGTGAGGTCTCAGGAGATACAACAAAGAGGGCTCAGTGCTCCTCAAATTAGCTCTTGCTGATGTTTGTTCCACATTTTGTACAGTGTGTGCTAAGATGTTGTCCTCAAGTTCTACAGTTCCTTTGGCATCCCACATACCCCTAGACCCCAACAAAGTTGTTGTAGCGCTACACATACATAATATATGGAAGTGATCACTTACCTGTGTATACCGATACAGACTGAGCAATTGGGCCATCGCATTATTCGTATAGAAAGTACTGTCACCAATAAAACCGGCCACTTCTCCGTCTCCCTTACAGTAATAGCTGGGAGCTTCCTTCTCTCCAGACAATATCTTTATGACATTTTGCAAAGTTCTCATTGGATCATTACAAGTATTATATATATGATAGCCCAGGGTGACATTGGGCAGGAGATCGGGGTCCTTGTTAATCTCATCGACAGCAGTAATCATCGCCAAGATGCTTTTGTACTCTTCAATGTCAACACTGCCAGATAATGAGAGGTTTTAAAAATGAAAATGGTTACTTCTGAGAGTACAGTTTGGCCACAGCCCACAAAACTAAAGCCCCGTATACACAATGAGAATATTGGACGAATGATCGTCTGTTTTTTTTGGGGGGGTTGCGTTACGAACATTCTTGTACAACAGAAAGAAATTTCGGGAGTGATGTCATGTATTTGTATTGTATTTTCTGATGAAAAATGTGCTGATTAAATCTTACAATCTGATATCGTATGAGACACATTTCATCCCTTCATATAGCTGTGTACGGACGATCAGATTATCGTACGATCGCTTGAAAAGCGGGAATTTCCGTACGATTTTCTGATCATACATGCTAGGCTTAGAAAACCATAAAAAAATGTAATTTGATAGGCAACTGCAGATCGCATAAATGACAAACAGTAGACTGCAGATGATATCCGGTAAACATGTTCCGGTTCCCTGGAGGTGCAGAGTTGAAAAGTGCTGGAAGAGGGGTGCAGAGGGGGAAGGGGAGAGCAGGGTTGGAAAAGCGAGCAATTTTGGAAGAGATTGCATGATGAGCAGTGCTGGATCAGGAGTACTCGAAGAGGATTTCGAAGGGGGGGGGTGAAGGGGGGGTGGGGGGTAGTCTTGAAGGAGCATTGCAGCAGGTGCAGAGGTGAAAAGTGCTGGAAGAGGTGTGCAGACAAGGGAAGGGGAGAGCAGGGTTGTAAAAGTGAGCAATTTTGGAAGAGAGTGTATGATGAGCAGTCCATGATCAGAAGTACTTGAAGAGGATTTCAGGGGGAAAAATGGGACAGTTTTGAAGGAACATTGCAGCAGGTGCAGAGGTGAGAAGTGTTGGAAGAGGATTGCAGGGGGAGCGCCGTGGAATTAGGGGTCCAGGGGGTGCAGAGGAGAGAAGCGTTGGAAGAGGATTGCAGGGGGAGCACCGTGGAATTAGGGGTCCAGGGGGTGCAGAGGAGAGAAGCGTTGGAAGAGGATTGCAGGGGAGCAGTGTGGAATTAGGGTTCCAGGGGGTGCAGAGGTGAGAAGCGCTGGAAGAGGATTGCAGGGGGAGCAGTGTGGAATTAGGGTTCCAGGGGGTGCAGAGGTGAGAAGCGCTGGAAGAGGATTGCAGGGGGAGCAGTGTGGAATTAGGGTTCCAGGGGGTGCAGAGGTGAGAAGCGTTGGAAGAGGATTGCAGGGGGAGCAGTGCGGAATTAGGGTTCCAGGGGGTGCAGAGGTGAGAAGCGTTGGAAGAGGATTGCAGGGGGAGCTCCTGTGAGCTATAGTGCAGAAAAAAAAGCCACAATTGCATTTAAAAATCGGCACCGACATACACTTCGTATTGTGAACAAAAATTCATTAAAAATTCATGCACCGAGGTGTTATTTTCAATGGATTTTCATTCATAAACCGAAAGTTACACTAACCGAGGCGTTGGTAAACCGAGGTACACCCGTACTTCTATAAATTGTTTGGCATTTTTCCTGCTTCTGACCACAGCACTCCCTACACTGGGCTGAACATGACATGCTCCTGATTATTGCTTACTTCACATTATAGACAGGTGTGGTTCGTTTTGTTCCGAATCAAAATTCAGATCAATGAATCATTATTCGGAGATTCAGATGTATCCAAATTTCTGAACTACAATAGTAATGAATTTAAATGAACCCAAAACAACATTTCAAAATTTGAATTCAAATACAAAATTGAATTTGAACACAGGAGTAAAATCAAATTGAATAGAAAAGAATGAAGGAAAACAGAACAGAATAGAACAGAAAATAAAAGAAAATAATGAAACAGACTAGAAAATAATAGAATAGAATAGAATAGAGCATGAGGTTTTGATTGATTGTTTAACTGCCTCCCGCCCGCCATATAGTACAATGACGGGCGCAAGGCGGTTCTCTCATTCTGGGAGGACATCATATGACGTCATCCCATTCTAACAGCACATGCGTGGCTCCAGGGTGGTGACTGTGCATTCGCCATTCTCTCTTCTTGAGCTGTCACGCTGACAGAGGAGAGGAGAGCCGGTAATCGGCATTCCTTAGAGGGGACATCTACACTGATCATCAGAGCACTAATGATCAGTGTGCCCTGATAATCAGTGTAGCCCCAGTCAGTGTTTATCAGTGCCAGCTCTCAGTGCTCATCCATGCCCATCAGTGCCACATATCAGTGCCTACCAGTGCACATCAATGCCACATATCAGTGCCCATCTGAGCTGCCTTTTGGTGTCACCCATTAGTGCCAGTCAGTGCCACCTATCAAGGCCAATCAGTGCTACCTATCAGTGCCACCTATCAGTGCCAGTCAGTGCTGCCTATCATTGTGCATCAGTACCGCCTATCAGTGCCAGTCATTGCCGCCTATCAGTGCCATATATGAGTGCTGCCTTTCAGTTCCCATCAGTGATGCCTGTCAATGCCCATCAGTGCCACCTACCAGTGTCTCCTCATCAGTGCCACCTATCAGTGTCCGTCAGTGCTGCCTATCAGTGCCGCCTAACAGTTCCAGTCAGTGCTGCCTATCAGTGCCAGTCAATGCCGCCTATCAGTATCATATATGAGTGCTGCCTTTCAGTGCCCATCAGTGATGCCTGTCAATGCCCATCAGTGCTACCTACCAGTGCCTCCTCATCAGTGCCCATCACTGCAGCCTCATTAGCGCACATCAGTGAAGGAGAAAAATCACTTATTTACAAAATTTTATAACAAAAACTAAGAAAAAATTTGTTTTTTCAAAATTCAGTGTTTTTTGGTTTGTTTAAGAAAAAATAAAAATGCCACCAAAATAAAGCTCTATCCGTCACAAACAAATGATAAACAATTCACATGGGTACAGTGTTGCATGACCGCGCAATTGTCATTCAAAGTGTGATAGCGATGAAAGCTGGAAATTTGGCCTGGACTGGAAGGGGGTATAAGTGCGCTGTAGGCGAGGGGTTGAATAATTTTGTTTTGTTTCCTTTGTTTAATTTGTTTTTGGAATTAGTTTTGTTTATTTGTTTTTGAATTCGATTGAAATTTTCCAAATTCGTTCAAATTGAATTTAATTCGACCAAATCAAAATAATTTCTATCTTATTCTGTTGTTTTTTTCTCTTCTCTTCTACAAGGTATCAACAACTTTCAAGACTAGTTTTGTAACACACCAACAGAAGGCAGCACAAGGCTGCGCGCACAGTCACAGGCAGCACTGACCTTTATAAGTCAGTGTCCTGGGTACATCGGGAGTTGTGCAACTGGTGCTATTCTGAGCACGTGTGTTACCATGTCTGTTATTTCATCATAAATTTAGGCCGAGATGTATTCTGCTACATGTCTTTGGTGAAAATAACCCAAATTAGGATGTATTATTTAGTTTGTGGGAAAGTTATAGAGTTCACAAACTATGGTATAGATCTGAATATTGATCAATCCTGAAGTACTGATGGCCAAACTAATTTCTTGAGGTCCAAGAATGTCAGAACAGTACAGATATCCCCCAAATGTCAGGACAGGACAGATATCCCCCAAATGTCAGAACAGTACAGATATCCCCCAAATGTCAGAACAGTACAGATATCCCCCAAATGTCAGATCGGTACAGATATCCCCCAAATGTCAGAACGGTACAGATATCCTCCAAATGTCAGAACGGTACAGATATCCTCCAAATGTCAGGACGGTACAGATATCCCCCAAATGTCAGGACGGTACAGATATCCCCCAAATGTCAGGACGGTACAGATATCCCCCAAATGTCAGGACAGTACGGATATCCCCCAAATGTCAGGACAGTACAGATATCCTCCAAATGTCAGGTCGGTACAGATATCCCCCAAATGTCAGGACAGTACGGATATCCCCCAAATGTCAGGACAGTACAGATATCCCCCAAATGTCAGGACAGTACAGATATCCCCCAAATGTCAGGACAGTACAGATATCCCCCAAATGTCAGGACAGTACAGATATCCACTAAATGTCAGGACAGTACAGATATCCACTAAATGTCAGAACAGTACAGATATCCCCCAAATGTCAGGACGGTACAGATATCCCCCAAATGTCAGGACGGTACAGATATCCCCCAAATGACCCCTTTTTGCAGAGTAGACAGTCCGACGTACTTCATAACAGGCACGGCGAGTATTTCGAAGTTGTGTTTTTTTGTCATAATTTTTCGGAAAATGAAAAAATAAAAAAAATAATTTTCACTATTTTTTTTTTACATACTGTCACCAGTGCAGTACAGCGTCATCATATAACTGGCATGGTGGTGATCAGGGACACTGACTGGTGACAGTATGAAAAAAAAAAAAAAATTAATTTTTTATTACATTTTTATAAATTTGTTTTAGTTTTTTTTTTTCATATTTCACTATGACCAAAGTAGTACAATGTTACCATAGTAACATTGTAGTACTTTGGGGAAGTGATCGGTATTTGTTTTTGTTTTTTTACACAATTTGCTTATAGCAAAGAATTACTTTGCTATAAGCAAGCATTTACCTGAATGACATCGATTCATTCAGGTTTTTTTTTTTTTTGTGCTTAGCTGTGATTTAGCCACAGCTAATCACATGACATGTGCATGTGACCTGATGTGACCATTCACAGCTAGACACTAGTATACAATGGATGGCATGAATGAAGCCATCCATTGTATACAACTGTCATGTGACCTGCTGTGATTGGTGACAGCAGGTCACATGGTACTGGCAACGGGGCCGGTACTCAGATCTGTCATCGGCCGTGTCTGGGGTACACGGCCTGTGACAGATCGCACCGCTGCGTGGCTCTGCAAGCGCGAAAACTGCGCATGTGCGGGAGGACGCCAAATGGCGTCCACCCCGGAAATCTAGTGTATTTTTGCGGCTGCCAAACGGCCATTGGCCGGGCGACAAATGGTTAATCACAGTACATTCTTGATTTAACAATTTTTTTTACATAGGGCCAGGTGGGTTTGGACAGCTTTCTTCCTTAATAAATGAAATCATAATTTAAAACACTGCATTTTGTATTTATTCGGGTTATCTTTGTGTAATATTAAAATCTGTTTGATAATCTGAATAATTTAAGTGTAACAAATATGTAAAAAAAAACAAAAATCAGGAAGGCAGCAAATACTTTTTCACAGCACTGTCGCTGTCACAGTCTAGCCTGTAGTTTCCGGTTTGTGAAATTCTTACCTCCTTGCTCCGGTGGTTCTGCTAAACCTGCGATTTCATTCACATGCGCTGCTGTCTTCTGTGTTCACCTATGGGCATCGCCTGCTCTACTGTGGATTTATATCCCCTTCCCTTCTATCACTTCCTGTCCTGCTTCCCCCTGTATATAGGCATGCTCAGTGCAGCTGGCGTCGCCTGAGCAACTTCCTAGTTTCTCTGTGATTCTTGTTTTCCTTGTTTCACTTGTATTCTGTAAAGAAGAATAATGCAGCTGAATGCATGTACTCCTGCGCTAGATAGTGGACTCCACAATGTCAAATTCCCCACTTGAGTATGAAAGGAATACAAGCCTTGCTGCCCTCAATGGACCAGGAGAATCCAAAGAGAACTGTATAGAAGAAACAAAGAGAGGGCGCACGGCCCTAGTGCATTACCTAGTGTCCACTGGCTCTGAGGAAGAGGTACAACCTGGAAACGCGTCAGCCACCAGATATCTAGAGGTCTACAGTCCCCCATCAGACCACTTCCAGGGGTTTTGGACCACATTACATCCTTTGTGTCATGCTTTGCATTTGATTTTATTTCTCTTGTGAGTATTTTACTATTTGTAATAAATCTCTTTGTTTCTTATATACACTTGTATTCTGTGCCTGACTACCCCTGTACCAACCCCAGGTTCATCTACCATTTTCCTGAGCTCAACACGTCTCCTTGGATCCTCATCTGTTTCCTTCCATCTGTACTTTGCACATGCAAGTGGTCGCTTCTTCATCAGCTGGGCATACCCGGTTCCAGTTTGCTGCAAGTCCATCCTCACCATCAGGGGCCCTGGTGAAGAAGCAGACTGGGAACCCCGTGTTGGCTTTCTACTACTCAACTGCTCACTACCATAGAAACCTGACATTAGCTTTCCAAAATGGGGTAATTTTATAGGTGTTTCCTCTGTCCTGGTGCTCCAGTGCCTCCACCAATGTGAAAGGTAGTCAGGAAATGACATGCGTAGTTTATGTTCCTTTAAAGGTCAAAGGTGCTCCTTGGATTTTGAGTGGATTTGTAATAAACAATCTGGTTATAAGAATTCAATAGAGAGCACTATGGTGTGTTTGTTTTTTTCTTCTGAGTGGCAATGCTGTACATGTTCCCTGGAGCTGGATCTGATGATAGGGAAGACCTTCAACCCTCTAGTGCAGCTTATCCCGGATAATTAACCACTTCCCGTCCGGCCCATGTACAAAAAAGGCTGGACGGGAGCGGTGCAGGGGTGGGCGGCCATTTATAAATGTCCTCCCTGCTTGTGCATGCAGAACCACGATCCAGTGCCCGCTGTGTCCGGAGGACACAGCAGAACACCGATCGTCGTACGGGACCTTTGTGAGAGGTCCCGATCATGTGATCCCTGATTGACCAATCAGTGATCACATGAAGAGTAGTAAGCAAGATGTCACTTCTGACATCATTGCTTACTACGTGTGAAATATGTGAATGATCACCAAGATCACATGGTACAGGGCTATTCACAACAGCCTTGTACCATCTGACAAACTGTGACCAATCACAGCCTTCACAGTATTTCTCAATGTCTGCAGGAATGCAGCCAGAGAGAAGGAGAAATGATTGCTTTTACAGCCTTTATGGGTGTAAAATCAATCAGTGTAAAAAAAAAAAAAAAATCTTCATCACCCCCCAGAAGTAGTACAGTGTCACCATGGTGACACTGTACTGCTAGGGTGACAGTATGTAAAAAAAAACCAAACACAAATAATAATATAAAAAAATAAAAATGTAAAATAAAATTAGAAAAATTATAATTTTTGGTTATAACCTAATTTGGGTTATTTTTTTTTACTAAAAAGATAATTGAATATATTTTGGCCAAGATTTCTGAAGAAAGATTATTTATTTGGAAACTTTTATAAGAAAAACACTTTTTTCAAAATTTTGGGACATTTTCAATTATATAGCAAAAAAAAAAAAAAATCCCAGCGGTGAATAAATACCACCAAAATAAAATTTTATCTCTCTCAAAAATGCTAAAAATTCATATGAGTACAGTGTTGCATGACCGCGCAATTGTCATTGAAAATGTGACAGCGCTGAAAGCTGAAAATTGGCCTGGACTGGGGGGGGGGGGGAAAGTGTCCGGACCGGAAGGGGGGGGGGGGGGGAAAGTGTCCGGACCGGAAGGGGGGGGGGGGGAAAGTGTCCGGACCGGAAGGGGGGGGGGGGGGAAAGTGTCCGGACCGGAAGGGGGGGGGGGGGAAAGTGTCCGGACCGGAAGGGGGGGGGGGGGAAAGTGTCCGGACCGGAAGGGGGGGGGGGGGAAAGTGTCCGGACCGGAAGGGGGGGGGAAAGTGTCCGGACCGGAAGGGGGGGGGAAAGTGTCCGGACCGGAAGGGGGGGGGGAAAGTGTCCGGACCGGAAGGGGGGGGGGAAAGTGTCCGGACCGGAAGGGGGGGGGGAAAGTGTCCGGACCGGAAGGGGGGGGGGAAAGTGTCCGGACCGGAAGGGGGGGGGGAAAGTGTCCGGACCGGAAGGGGGGGGGGAAAGTGTCCGGACCGGAAGGGGGGGGGGAAAGTGTCCGGACCGGAAGGGGGGGGGAAAGTGTCCGGACCGGAAGGGGGGGAAAGTGTCCGGACCGGAAGGGGTGGAAAGTGTCCGGACCGGAAGGGGGGGAAAGTGTCCGACTGGAAGTGGTTAAAGGGGATCTGCCCATTCCGACCTTTTATCATTTAAAGGTCCTACCAAGGAGGGAGAGTTTGTCCTCTTGAGCTCATGGTGGAGGAGTGAACACATTTTTGTGAAGAATAATTTCCATGGCCTTGTGGAAGATGGGTTCAGTTTTTGTTGATGCTGAAGACTTTTAATAGACTAGTGTGGGGTTTTTTTGCACTATTATTTTGCAATAGTATGTATTTTGTTGGCTCCTGCACTCCTGTGTAAGTTTGTTCTTTCAGACCGCACCTCACGTGTTTGTTCTACATAACCAGGTATTGTAGAGTAGTGCAGGTTTATGTTTCATACTGATGTACTTCTGCAGTGGACACTATGAGGACCAGTCAGTTAGTAAGAGGCTCACTACCTTCATCTGCTTACACAGCTTCCAAGATTCTTTCTCTCCTCTTGAAGCCAAGTCAAGGTCAGGCAGACCACGATTGCCGCCATAACTGCCAGAAGAATTGTTCAAGATAGAAAGAATCCCCCCCCCCCCCACAGGTGACCTCAGGAGAAGGCTGCTCTCATCATATTGTTCTTCTTGGAACAACTACACTGTCTTTTTCCAGAGCAGCCTGTATTTCTCCTGAGACTAATTCTCACTCAGTGCTTCCAACCACGAAGCCACTGTGATGTCCACCGCTAAGCCACTGTGATGTCCACCGCTAAGCCACTGTGATGTCCACCGCTAAGCCACTGTGATGTCCACCGCTAAGCCACTGTGATGTCCACCGCTAAGCCACTGTGATGCCCACCGCTAAGCCACTGTGATGCCCACCGCTAAGCCACTGTGATGCCCACCGCTAAGCCACTGTGATGCCCACCGCTAAGCCACTGTGATGCCCACCGCTAAGCCACTGTGATGCCCACCGCTAAGCCACTGTGATGCCCACCGCTAAGCCACTGTGCTGCCCACCGCTAAGCCACTGTGCTGCCCACCGCTAAGCCACTGTGCTGCCCACCGCTAAGCCACTGTGCTGCCCACCGCTAAGCCACTGTGTTGCCCACCGCTAAGCCACTGTGCTGCCCACCGCTAAGCCACTGTGCTGCCCACCGCTAAGCCACTGTGCTGCCCACCACTAAGCCACTGTGCTGCCCACCACTAAGCCACTGTGCTGCCCACCACTAAGCCACTGTGCTGCCCACCACTAAGCTACTGTGTTGCCCATGTTATATCAAAATATAAAAATGGTTAGATGGTTATAATAATATGTTTGCATACTTATAGACTTCCTCTGTGGCCTTTGGTTCATGAAACACATTGAGAATCCATCATTCATCATCATTTTTTCTACAGCATATTGCATATTATATTTGACATATTTGATTACTGTAGTCACATTGCTGGATTGATGCATTATATATATATGGTGGATAAATAGGTATACATATCATGAAGTACACAAGATGTTCCGTGAAAATGGAGGGCATAAAGAATAGTAAATCCCATCATCACCATGCACAGAACCCCACAAACCCAACTATGGACCCAAAACCAGACTGAAATCAATGGGGGCCAAATCTGTGAAATGTAAAGTGACAATGTTCTCGACTAATAGGCAAGGGGATATACAAATAGCATGGGGGAGGGGGACATGTACTAATTCCCCCCAAAAATGTCCATTAGTGCAGCAGCAGTACTTTTTTTTAAATGCTGAACCTTTAAAAATGCCCAATTCCATAAGATACCATGCGGGGGGGGGGTCCCTAATCCGTCCTGTGAAGCGACACGTTTACAATGTTAAAGGATACGTTCCCCTTTTGTAAGATGTTACAGCCATATTCAGGGGGTAACATGTAACATGTAATGATCAGACTGGCCCCCGCACCCCCCAATCCCTGCTGTGACAACCAGTAGGGGATCCTCTCCCTCCTCCCTAGCTGTCAAATTTAAAGAAAAACATGCCCATGCGGGGCCCTGCCCACCTGGCCGCATTACTCATTTACAGTCCTCTGTGAAGTAGAGACTACAAGTCCCAAAAGCCTCAGTGGCTGTCGGCTCGTAGTCCTCAATGAACTCACAGCTCCATGGTAATTCATTCATTCTTCCTGTCAGTATATCTGCTTGTATCTCATACATCCCGTACATCCCATAATCCCATACACCCCAAATACCCCATACATCCCGCACACCCCGTACATCCCGCACACCCCGTACATCCCATACACCCCGTACAGCCCATACACCCCGTACAGCCCATACACCCCGTACAGCCCATACACCCCGTACAGCCCATACACCCCGTACAGCCCATACACCCCGTACAGCCCATACACCCCGTACAGCCCATACACCTCGTACAGCCCATACACCCCGTACATCCCGTACATCCCATACACCCTGTACAGCCCATACACCTTGTACATCCCTGTATACCTCATACATTCCCCACACCCCATACATCCCATACATCTCCATACGCCTCGTACATCCCGTACACCTCGTACATCCCCATATATCCCCGTACACCCCATACATCATATACACCACGTACATCCCATACACCCCGTACATCCTGTACATGCCATACACCTCATACATCCCATACACCCCGTACAGCCCATACACCCCGTACAGCCCATACACCCCGTACAGCCCATACACCCCGTACAGCCCATACACCTTGTACATCCCTGTACACCTCATACATTCCCCACACCCCATACATTCCATACACCCCGTACATCTCGAACACCTCGTACATCCCCATATATCCCCATACATCCCATACACCACGTACATCCCCATATATCCCCATACACCACGTACATCCCATACACCTCATACATCCCTGTACACCCCATACATCCCCATATACCCCATACATCTGTCAAGGTCCTACCTTTCTTCAGAGCTTGTGCATCTCCATGAGCTGGCATCCATCTTGGTTTTCTGCAAAGCATGGTGGGAACCTTTATGCCTTCAGGCTTCTGCGGCTCCTCCTCAGAAGGGTGTGGTTGAGCACATTTAAACCTGCTGTCTGCAAGTGTGCTCTGCACTTGTGTCCTGTATGTTGCCCTGTTGCAAGCTCTTGTGTTGTTCCCATTGCTCTCCTGGTAACCGACTCGGCTTGGACAAGACTACTCTCTGCGTTAACCCTTTACCTGACCTTCCGTTGCTGAACCCGGCCCGTGACCTGAGTATTCTTTGCCTACCATCTAGTACTGTCTGCTCCGTTGTTATTGACCCGGCTTGTCTGACTACTCTACTCGTGTTCCCATCTAGCTCCCACCAGCTGTATGCCATTGGGGGCAGTCGTTATCGCAGCTGGGGTCACTCGGGGGCCGCGACCTGGTCTCAGGCTGCGTCAAGTCCATCCCCACCATCAGGGGCCCTGGTGAAGGGTAGCCTGGGGCTTAGACTCCGCGCCCTGAGGGGCTCTGGTCTGTGGGTAGTGGCTGTCATCAGTCGCAGCGTGACCGTACCATAGGCCTGCCTGCCCATTCCAGCGTTCCTGCCCTGACAACATCCCATACACCTCATACATCCCACACACCTCATACATCCCTGTACACCCTATACATCCCTTACTCCCCCATACACCCCGTACATCTCGTATACCTCGTACATCCCCATACACCCCGTACATCCCATACATCCTGTACATCCCGTACATCCGGTACACCTCATACATCCCATACATCCCCGTACACCCCGTACACCCCATACATCCCTGTTTATCCCCGTACATCCCATACACCATTTACATCCTGTACATCCCATTTACCTCGTACATCCCATAAACTTCGTACATACCTGTACACCCTGTACATCCCATACACCCCATACATTCCATACATCCTGTATACCCCATACAGCCCATACATCCCCGTACATCCTATACATCCCCATACACCTCATACATCTCATACACCTCGTGCATCCCGTATACCCCATACACCCTGCACACCCCATAAATCCCCGTACATCGCATACATCTCGTACACCTCGTACACCTCGTACATCCCATACACCCCATACATCCCATATATCCCCGTACATTCCATATATCTCGTACACCTCATACATCCCCATACACCCCGTACATCCCATACATCCTCATACATCCTGTACATCCCATTCATCCCATACATCCCTGTACACCCCCATACATCTCGTACATCCCCGTAAATCCCCATACATCCCCGACACCCCTACATCCCTGTACATCCCCATACACCCCATACACCTCGTATATCCCCCACACCCCATACATCCCATACACCTCCATACACCCTGTATATCCCATACACCCCATACACTGTGTACACCCCGTACATCCCCATGTATCCATACATCCCCGTACACCCCTACATCCCCATACACCCTGTACATCCCATACACCCTGTACATCCCATACACTGTGTACACCCCGTACATCCCCATACATCTCATACATAGTGTACACCCTGTACATCCCATACACCCTGTACATCCCATACACCCTGTACGGGCAAGCAAATAATACTGACAAATCTGCATGAGACCTGCACCACCATGGTGTAATGCTTTCTAAGCCCCTGCAGACAACAATAATAAATTCACATTTTTTTACCACAAAAAATGTGCGTTTAATATTTTTTACTAAAAGTTGAACTTATCCTTTAGAATTGCTGGCAAATTACATTTTATTTTCAGCTTCTTAGAAAACAAAAAAGTACAAAACGCAAAGGCATGCTATGTATTTTGGAGACCTTTGGAAATGTCTTAAAAAAAGAAGTCAGTATCGAAACGTCATCAACCTGCAATTTAAACTTGTTTTTGCTTTGTAGCGCACCCTACACAGTGTTTGAGTCTGGTGTGGATTTTAAGGGGGACCTCACACCTCAAAAAAAATGATTGGGGTTACCCCTAAAAATCCATTTCAGACCCCTAATCAAAGCATGCAGCCTGGTTGGCCAGGAAAGGTGGTGGGAGCCCTCCTGAACCATACAAAAGAGAGTGGACCAGAACCATACCACCCCCTGGCAAAGTATCTTGTCACCATGTTGTTGAGGACAGGGCCAACGGTTCCTAGGAAGGTGGCAGGAGCCAGCACCCACTGCTTCCTTAGTGACCATTAACAGAGAGAAGCGGCCATATAGAAGCAATAGAAATACCACGTCTGTGTATGATGCTTGGCTCCAGCTGAACAGGGGGCTGACCAGTCTGAACCTAGATTTGCTCATCCATAGTGAAAGCAAATAGTGAGCATGAGGAACAAGAAGCCATACTTATAAAGCAGTAAATGTGACTTTGCCAACCTTTCACCGCTGGTGAATCAATCACTGTCATTTAAAGCATATTTAGCAGGGAGAATCACCTGCAGTGAATATTTGTTGAATGTCATATTCATTGCTTTATACGTATACCCCTAAGTTTTCACCAGGCTGACTTACTGCTGTGTTGTGAATAGGTTTGACTGTGACCATGTCAAACAACAAAAAAGACAAATTCCCGGCTCTAACTTGCCAGCCAGCCTGCAAACAAACCGAATTAACCTGTCTAGCAGTATGCGTTAGAAACGGGTTGTTATCACACATTTGCAAACACATGCATAAGCTACAGAGCCTCATCACGGCACCCCAGTATTCTGTAGTTCCTAACTCTAAAATTTTAAGAGCCCCCATAGTAGAGGCACCTGTATTTAATTTATAGACCAAGGGCACTGAGGGAGCCCACCTTAAAGGTACAGGAGCGCACTGGACACTCAGCATGTAGCACAATGGCAGCCAAGGTGTCCAGTGCGCCTCCTCACCAACAATTCAACAGTACAAACAGTAAACTACAGAGCCTCATCATGGCACCCCAGTCCACCTGCCCTTGGTCTATCCATTAAATACATGTGCCTCTACTATGGGGGCTCTTAAAATTGGAGAGTTAGGAACTACAGAATACTGGGGCTCTATGACGTGGCTCTGTAGCTTACGCATGTATTTGCAAACATATGCTAACTAAACCCCTGTTTCTAATGCATACTGCTAGACAGGTTAATTTGGTTTGTTTGCAGGCTGGCTGGCAAGTTAGAGCCGGGAATTGTTCTGTTTTGTTGTTTGACATGCGTCGCCCTTCCATGTGCTCCTTGCTGTGAAGGCCAGTTATAGACTGGGGCAGCGGCCATTTTTTGTACTGTTGACTGTGACCATCCCTGAATAGTAGGAGACTATACAAATAAGCTATTAAATGACAGCACACCTCCCTCCCTCCTGGCAGAAAGAGAGACATCAAGATTTTCATTCTGCAGGAGCCGTCAATAGGCACATGACATGACTATCTATCAGAAATCCCAGCACGGCCTGAAGACAAAGTATTATGCAAGCCATAGTTATCACATTTATTTTTGGTGAAACACAGACTGGAATCAAGTAATCAGAAAATGTATAAAACATCATTAGAAACATTTGTACATTTTCATAAAATATTACAATGAAAATGAAGACAAAGCATTATATTTTCTCTTTGTTGAGACATACAGACAGAGCAAAGATGATGAAAAGAGACTTACTAGCAACAATAAGAGAAACATAACAATGAATCAGAAACAATGCCTTTATTTAAATTTCTCCTAAAGTTATTACCAAAGTGAGCAGAAATCAGTCCTCCGATAATCACGTCTCCCTTCTGGTAATATTCATACTCAAACAATGGCTTTTGCATGTTAAGTCTACAATGAGGTGCTGATCTCCAGGTCAATATTTCTCCATAGTATGTGATGTGAAGGACGAGGATGAGCAGGTAACAGACACAGAAGAGCAGAGAACATCTCATGGCACACAGCAGATCCTCAGTCACCGGCAGATCTGCCCAGGAGGAGACACAATCACCAGAACTTTATACACATCGACTGAGACCGATTTACACTACAGAACAAAGAAGGGAAGAATAGAAACATCGACTGAGACCGATTTACACTACAGAACAAGAATGGAAGAATAGAAACATCGACTGAGACCGATTTACACTACAGAACAAAGAACGGAAGAATAGAAACATGGACTGAGACCGATTTACACTACAGAACAAAGAACGGTAATAGTAACATCAATCTGAAAATATGAAATCTATATCCAGCAGTGTAGCTGATCTAACACAGTTTGTTTATTCTTATATTTCTTATTCAGTACACCTTCAGTAGTTCAGAATTACAATTATTCAATTATAAGATATATTTCCCTAGAAATATATATATTTTTTCTAGTAAAATATTTTACATCCCAGGGTGGGGAGGTCCAATAGGGGCGAATGAGTCGTTTATGATTTGATGTGTTGGGTGTTTGGACACAAGACCCACTCTTCTAGGGAAAATCCACAACAAAAATTGGTCAGTAGAATGAGCTATGGTGTTTAATGAGTTGGAGGGACATGCTGATTAGGATCTGTATTGGTACATAATTATTGAACCCCTTAGCACTCCATTGTACAGGATTGGTAGATCCTTTCTGCAGTCTTTCTAGCGGTTTCAAAATGTTCTCACCAATTTACCTTTACTCTCTAATTCATTAGCAATGCTTATCGGAACACAATATTCAGAAAACTCCCCAATAGGGGCAAAGCACTAAAACATTTCACGATTGTCTACACCAGACTTTCTCAACCTTTTCAACATAGAAGAACTCTTGAAGTAACTTTCTGGTCTCAGGGAACCCTGGCTAAAAATGACTATATCTACAACTCATGATACATTAGTGTGATGGTCAGTGGGAAGAATGCTCCTTACACCTGAGGTCATTGGGAAGAATTTCCCCTTACAGGTAGCTAAAGATCAGTGGTGTCAGTGGGAACTTATCTGATAGGCAACAATTGCTCATTGCTCAGCCTTTGAGGGAAACCTGTGGTTCCATGGAACCCTGGTTGAGAAACCCTGGTCTATACTGTATGAAAAAATGGGTTTTCATTGCTGTCCATGTCCCTGTAGGAGTGATTACCTTTCTCTTTATTTCCCAATCATCATTCTCACAAAGGCAGAAAATAAAGGGAAATTCCCCCAACTAGGACTTGGACAGAATTAAAACCTGACAGAAGTAGGGACACCTACGGTACATGTGATGGAGCATGGCAGACATGTGACTCCGTATCTCTGCTACATTCCAGCCATAAAACCTGGCAGAGACACTTCATAGGGACCCGTGGTGTTACAGACAGAGCTTCCAGCAGATCATTGTATGGTGAAAGTGGTTCTAAAGGGTGAAGGTTTCTTACTTTAAGGCATTCTATTCATTAAGGTAAAAAACTTTCTGCATGCAGCCCCCCAGCCCCCTCCTTTCACAGGTAAATGCACCTTTCTCCTACCTCCACTCTTAACTCCAAAACGCATTGACTCCTGCTATATTCAGAACAACTGGTGTATTTATATTTGTGTATGTTGACCAGTTCTCACCTCCAGCTACACCCGTTTTATGATTGTGCCTGTTTCCTGAGAGAAACATCCCCCACTACTCACTTGATCCTTATCAGCTTCTAATTGGGGTGGAGTTGAATGTTCATTTGAGCATCTCCCTATAAATTTAGATCAGCTCATGGGGGAGATCTCTGATGGGGGGCACAGTCTCTGATGGGGGTGCTGCTTCAGATTGAGTGCGGCTTAGAAGGAGTGCATAGAAGAAGCAGTTAAACGCAGCAGTTAAACACAGCAGTTAAACACAGCAGTTGAACTTAAGCAGCAGGAAGACACAACAGCAAGAAGCTCTACTGCATGCTGGAAGACTGCAAGCAAACACCCCGGGAAACCTCTTACATGCCTGAGACCCACTCCGTGTACCTTTATATAATACGCCCCTATTCTCCTTATCATACTACTACCCTCTGTTCCCAAATCTCATTTCTTTACCCCTCTGCTCCACCCCACAACCTGTACATCTCCCCCTCACTGCTATCATCACCCTACTATTGCTCTCTTCACCTCCCCAAAATGCCTCTTCCACTCCTCCTTCTCATTTTCCTCTCCTCCATTCCCAAAATCCATTCACTATATCCCTCTGCCCCTCCCAAACAATTGTATATCGTGTCCTCACTGCTTCCTTCGCCCCTCTACGGCACCCACCACCTCCTCCTATTACTCCACTCTCCCACTGACCCGAACACCTCCACTAATAGTTTCTCACGCTCCTGCACATCCCGCTCCCATGCCACCTTTCTCACCCTTCTCCTCCTCCTAGCTGCGGGGGACATCTCCCCGAATCCTGGCCCTCCACCTCCCTCACCCGCTCAACACCCTCCCACCTCCACGTTCTACTGCAACCCCCACAACTTAGTATCTGTCCCCCTGCTCCCTAAAATCTCCGCCCCCCGTTTTCATGTGCACTCCTGAACGCCCGATCGGTGTGCAACAAGCTTACCGCCATCCACGACCTCTTTGTTTCCCGCTCCCTCAACCTCCTGGCGATCACGGAAACCTGGATCCAGCCCACTGACTCTACCTCCCCTGCTGCACTCTCCTACGGAGGTCTCACCTGGACCCACTCACCCAGGCCTAACGGTCGTAAAGGTGGTGGGGTTGGCCTGCTCCTGTCACCGCAGAGCACCTTCCGAGTCCTCCCAAACCCCCCCTCCCTATCCTTCTCCTCCTTCGAGGCCCACTGCGTCCGACTATTCTCCCCAACCCCCCTGAAGATTGCTGTGATATACCGGCCTCCTGGATCCATACCCCGCTTCCTGGATGACTTCTCCTCCTGGCTACCCTTCTTCCTCTCCTCTGAGCTACCCACCATCATCCTTGGGGATTTCAACATCCCTGCCAACCTCGACAACCCAGACACAGCCCGTCTCCTCCACCTAACCTCCTCCTTTGCACTTGCACAGTGCATACAATCCACCACCCACTCCGACGGAAATATCCTGGACCTTGTCTTCTCCAACCGCTGCGCTCCCCACAACCTCACTAACACCCCCTTCCCTCTCTCTGACCACAACCTGATCACCTTCTCTATCTCCTCGTCCTCCAACGCCTACCCCTCCAATTGTCACATTACTACCAGCCGTAACCTCCGCAACCTTAACCCTGCCTCCCTCCACTCTGCAGCTGATCAACTCCACGACCGCATCCTCCCCCTGTCCTGCCCCGACTTGGCTTTGACCGCCTACAACAATGCGCTCTCAACAGCCCTTGACTCACTAGCGCCTTTAACCACACGCAACATCAGACCCCGACCGCTCCAGCCCTGGCAGACTGATCACACCAAAACCCTCAAACGACAAAGTCGTGCCCTGGAGCGACTATGGCGCAAAACCAAATCCCACCAAGCCTTCACCCGCTACAAATCTGCCTTCCACACCTACACCTCCTCCCTCCATGCTGCCAAACAGGCCTACTTCTTGACCCTCATCAAGGCCCTCTCCTCCAATCCTCACCGACTCTTCTCTGCCTTCAACTCTCTACTCTCTCCACCCCCACCTCCACCCAGCACATCACTCACTGCCCTTGAGATTGCCAATCACTTCAAAAACAAGATTGACACAATTCGCAAGGACATTGCAGCAACTCACACACCCTCTCAACCCGTCCCCTCTCACACAGCTACCCCCTTATCCCCCCTCCCCCTCGACATAACCCGCAGGGACTTCGTCGCTGCTCAAACTCTCTCCAACCCCCTTCACCCTCACTCAGCTACCCCCTCATCACCCCTCTCCCACGGCCCCACCACTGCTCTGACCTTCTCTTCCACCCCACCCTACATTCCTCATACTGAAGCTCCCCCAACACTCCACACCTTTGACCTTACTACCTTCAAGGAAGTCTCCAAGATCCTCTCTGATGCCCACCTCACCACCTGCCCCCTTGACCCTATCCCCTCACAACTCCTACGACCTTCCTCCTCCTCCATCCTACGCTCCCTCACCCACATCTTCAATCTCTCCCTCTCCTCAGGCACTTTCCCCTCCCCTCTGAAACATGCACACATCACCCCCATACTTAAAAAGCCCTCCCTGGACCCCAATGACCCGAACAACCTCAGACCCATCTCCCTGCTCCCATTTACATCTAAACTCCTCGAGCGCCTAGTCTACACCCGCCTAAGCTCTCACCTCAACGACAACAACCTCCTCGATCCCATACAGTCCGGCTTCCGTCCCCTACACTCCACCGAAACTGCCTTACTCAAACTCTCCAACGACCTGCTAACCGGCAAAGCTAATGGCCACTATTCAGTGCTCCTACTCCTTGACCTCTCTGCGGCCTTCGACACAGTCGACCACCCCCTCCTTCTCAAAAAACTACACTCCCTCGGCCTCAGAGATTCTGCTCTCTCCTGGCTCTCATCCTACCTGTCACAACGCTCCTTCAGCGTTACCTATAATGCTACCACCTCCCCCTCACTCCCCCTCTCTGTTGGGGTCCCTCAAGGCTCTGTCCTTGGGCCCCTTCTCTTCTCCATCTATACCTCCTCCCTTGGCTAACTCATACACTCTCACGGCTTCAACTACCACCTCTATGCCGACGACACACAAATCTATCTCTCAACCCCCCACCTCATCCCCTTGGTCTCAGCCCGAATCACACACCTACTGAGCGACATATCAGACTGGATGTCGCTCCACTTCCTTAAATTGAACCTCTCCAAAACCGAGTTTCTTGTCTTCCCCCCAGCCCGGACACCACCCCCCATTGATTTCTCCGTCACATCCAACAACGCTACCATAAAACCCGCCCTGCAGGCCAGAGTACTGGGTGTCATTCTGGACTCCAACCTATCCTTCCAGCCCCAAGTCCAATCTTTAACAAACTCGTGCAGACTCCACCTCCGCAACATCGCCAAAATCTGCACGTTCCTAACCCCAGAAACCACTAAACAGCTCATCCACTCTCTCATCATATCACGACTCGACTACTGCAACTCCCTCCTCACTGGCCTGCCTCGCCGCTGGCTATCCCCGCTTCAGTCGATCCTGAATACGGCTGCCAGACTCATTCACCTTTCCAACCGCTCTGTCTCCGCCACCCCCCTCTGCCAATCCCTCCACTGGCTTCCGATTGCGCAACGGATCAAATTCAAAATCCTAATGCTGACGTACAAATCTGTCCACCATACTGCCCCAAACTACATCACTGACCTAATATCCAAGTACCGCCCAGCACGCACACTCCGCTCCTCACAAGACCTCCTTCTCTCTAGTTCCCTGGTCTCCTCCTCCCATGCCCGCCTCCAGGACTTCTCCAGGGTGTCACCCATCCTCTGGAACTCCCTGCCCCAACCCATCAGATTATCACCTACTCTCCTCTCCTTTAGGCGCACCCTGAAAACCCATCTCTTCAGGGAAGCCTACCCCACCCCCTGCTAACTTGCCGACCTCCTCCACTCTTCCTACCACTCCATCCCCCACAGCTATCTCCTCCTGTGCCACCACCCCCTCCCTCCTAGATTGTAAGCTCAAAAGAGCAGGGCCCTCGAACCCCTCGTGTATCACATTGTATTGGTATTGTTCTGTCACATGTTCTGTCCCCCTTTGTAATGTACAGCGCTGAGTGAACTATTGGCGCTTTATAAATACTGTATAATAATAATAATACCTACCATTGGCTCCCGCTGCTGTCAATCACAGGCCATTGATGTCTATTGACACAGAGCTAGCTTGGGAGCAGACCCACACAAGTACCCCCATAGCAAGCAATGGCAGACAGGGCCGTTACAAGGGGTAGGAAGAACGGGTGGCTGCCCTGGGCACAGACGCTGCCCTGCTGGAACAAGGGTCTTGACGAAAAAACGTACCTCTGTGTGGTGGTTAAACAAGTGCCTGCATAGGGTACATCATTTTATTAAGGGGATGAGGAGAGAGGAGAGAGAAATTAGACATGGCTCAGGCAGAATTGTTTCACTGGTAACAAATCTCACACTATCTACAGTAAATAGTTTATTGAAAGGCCACAGGTCTATGTGCTATGACAGCTTTTGAAAACTAGTGTGTTACCTGGGCTCTGGGGGAACCATTTTTGCATCTTATACCCAGAAAGTTAATTCTCCCAATTGGCTATCACAAACTTTTAGCATCAGAGCAGGAGTTTAATATCATTGTGGAACAAGAGGACGGGTCCAAGTGGATAGCTAGAGTGTCTTAAAACAGTCCCCGGTGGAAGGAAAACATTTTCTCTAAATGGTAACTGGTACCAACTATACTGGGGAAATATTTCCCGACTCCTCCCTCAATTGCAAATGACAGTGCAACTAAAAGGGGATGTGTTAAATGTATGGGGATGTAACAGAAAGTAATGTTACTGGCACTGCAGGACTCCCGTTCATCCATGAGATGGCAGCAGCAGGTGTGCTTTTTAGCTTGTGATTGTCTTTGGGCTGCGGCATTCTGGGAGATGTAGTTTGGAGGGGGATTAGAATCATTGACTACAGTATCCAGTGATGCCTGGGATCAGGAGACGTTTTAAGAATAGAAAATCCCATGAAAGAGTAAGGTAGTTGTGGAGAACACCAACCAGTGGCTGAAAAAAGACTGTGGTGTGTCTCACTGGGAGTGGTAAGAGCCGCTGATCTGCAGTATGCTGACCACTGATGTACCCTGACCCAGCAAGCTCGAGTAAGCTAGGCTTTGTTGCATCAACTGTTCCGGTACCCTTTCTGCATAACCAGTCTGTGAACCAGGCTGCTGCTATTCAGACCCACTTAAGGAATCACAAAGGTGAACTGCCAGAGTGTTGTCATCTTTCCTGCCACAAGTAAGAGTCAGCAAATAAAGGAGGGCCCCTCCAACACTTCAGCCAACCGATACAGGAGGATTCCAGACAGAGAGAGTGGTGAGTGGGTCACAGACCTACAGTTAGGCTGAGCCTTTGATGGTGTCCACTTGCAAGAAGTTGACATGTCCTTCTCCCAATGTCTTCAAGGGCCCCAACCTAGCCGGTAGAAGGTTCACTTTAAGGACTATAGTTAGACAACTTTATCCTGAAGGCAGACTTGTGTTTAACTATAAATTCTTCTCCTCAGGACTAACCCTAGTCCCCTTGTCTGAGAGCTCTCAAGTGGCATAGCCTGATCTCTGTTATTACTTTTGTGGTCACATGGGGTAAATCATCTCATATAGAGAGCTATTGTAAGAGATTTCCAGCAAGAAGAATCACGATCGGGAAAGCGCATGCGCAAAAGAGATCCTGCAGAAGAATTGCCGGTTGTGCGCAGGCACGCAGGAATGCGCGATCGTGTACATGCACGCACATGTGCACACACATGGCGAAGATTGGCGCCAGACGGGCTATTTAAGGTGCTCCTCTGCCCAGATTCAGTGCTGACTGGTCTTCAGTTCCGAATAAGAAGAAACAGCAGTGAGCGCTAATCCTGAAAGCGGCTAGGCACTCTAAGCAACCAATAACACTTAAAAGCAATAACATAAAATAGTGCAGCGCTGAAAATAATGACAAAATGACAAAAAAGTAGTCCACTAAAAGTCTATGTCATATAAACGTATCCAGTGTCAGATGTGAATTCAGAATAGGTGATCCGTGTGGAAATGGCTGGAAAACGCACTCACCAGAAGTAAGACACATAAACGCAGTGTGTATATAAAGCTCATGGATCTTCAATCCAGAGGGAAGTAAAGCTGATCCGGTTACAGGAATGGTGGATCCATACCTCTGAAGATGTGCGTGCGCACGTAACGCGTAAGGAGGAGCCTGGACGTCGAGACGCTACGCCGCCGGTGCCACGTGGAGGTCCGGCGGCCACTATTCAAAGTACCAGGGTTAGTTGTCTTGCTGACACATCTGTATGATACCTGCCTGCTTTGAATTGGATATCATTATTGTGAATAAAGCTGCCTTTTATTACCTACTTCACTATGGGTGTCCTTCCCTAAAACTCCCTTGAGGAGCTTTTGCTTGCAGAACCTTGGTCTTGGAATTCTACATCTAATCGTGTTAAGGAAGATCTGTTGCTGCATCTGCGGAGGAGGGATCCACCATTCCTGTAACCGGATCAGCTTTACTTCCCTCTGGATTGAAGGTCCATGAGCTTTATATACACACTGCGTTTATGTGTCTTACTTCTGGTGAGTGCGTTTTCCAGCCATTTCCACACGGATCACCTATTCTGAATTCACATCTGACACTGGATACGTTTATATGACATAGACTTTTAGTGGACTACTTTTTTGTCATTTTGTCATTATTTTCAGCGCTGCACTATTTTATGTTATTGGTCTTCAGCTCCCCCTGTGTCCTGCTTGTTCCTGTGCATTTCCTTTGGTGCTGACCCAGCTTGTTTCTGACCCGACTCTGAGTACTCTCCTGCCCCCCGGTTCCTGACTTCGGCTCTGATCCTGACTTTTGCTTTTCCTCCTGATTCTGTACCGCGCTGCCCGACTGTTATGACCCTGGCTATCCTACGACTCCGCTCCAGTCCTGTGTCCAGGCTGCATACCTGGCTCTGCTGTGCATCTGGCAACCCACTGTACCTGCCTGGTCTATCACCACAGTATCCAAATCAGAGGATATCCTGCCTATCAAGGTCATCATCTGCAAGAGCCGCAAGCAAACCTCTGGCGCTCTTGTTTCCCTGGTCCCTAGACGCCCTCTGTTCTAACTTCAGTGGGGTCAGGGCTAGTGATACAAGTGAGGCCGACCTCATCAATTCAGCCTCCCATCAGGTACGTGATAGCTACAGTTTATGCCATTGGGGATCACAGTATATGCTGGAATTTAAAATCTCTGCAAGGGACCCTGTGAATATAATTGTGTGCTCATTATTATGTTTATGCTGGTTGACTTTAACTTTTCAATACATTCTATTATTCTTTCATAGAGTTGTAAGTCTAATTCTTGCGTGCTTGTTAAGGTTCACAGAAAGATAAACTGGTGGTGTCAGTGGGACTGAGGCCTCACATAGGGCTAAACAAGAGCAGAGCACCAAAATCAACCATTGGCTCCTGAGGGTGAGGCACTACATGTGGGGGCTGGTCCAGGATTCCTCTGCTGTATGTGCCAGTAAGTCATTTAATGAGCCAGAAGAAGATAACCATGGATCCCACAGCAGCTGATAAGTGGTCCCAAGAAAAAATGGGTAACTGGAACTGTGTGGTGATTGGTAAAGTGTACCTGGGGGCACATGGTCTGATGAACAGGTGTGACAGACACCAGTAGCGTTGGTCCCTGGCCAACAAGTATTCATCCTTAACTGTGAAGACAAATCCATACACTCTTCGCACCTGTGTCCTGACAGAATGGAAGAAAGGGATTCCTGCTGTGCTGCAAGAGGGAAAACTCCAACTGGCTGATTCAATTGAAGTCCAGTTAATCCAATTAGGCAGACCAAGACAAAATCCAGAAAGCTCTGGGTGAGCCACATCTGACCCAAAAGTAGCCACCTCCGCTCCTGCCATGACCATTAAAGGTCTCTCAGCTTCTCTTGTGGCTGAGTTTGGGAAGCTATTAGAAGGTCTTCAATTCAAGCCATCGAGGAGTGGGAAGTGGCTGACAATGTCAAGAGTCAGAGAGTGATCAAGAGCCTACGGGCTCCAGATTCAGACACAATCTAGAATCTAAAGAATGATAAGATGCACTGCACCTGAATGCCTGGAGGCTCTTCGAGAAATCTATGTGAGTCAAAAAGTTGATCTATCTCTCCAAGCATACTTGACAACAAGAGAATGAGAAGCTGTCAGACTATGTCAGGTGACTAGGCAAAATTCTTCACCAAGTTATAGTGAAAGGTGGTATGGAAGTGGAAGCTGCCATTAAGGCCTTTTATAGCACGTTCAGAAAGGGGCCCAGTCTTTAGTAATAAATAAATATAAAGGCCACAAAAAAAATTTTTTTTCCAAAAATATATGAATTGTGCTCAATCGCAAAAGAAACCGTGCTCCAAAATTCTTCAAACAAATGTGCTCACATCATCCGTGATTAATGCTCTATCCGCACTCACCGGATGGGGTGAACTCTTTGCTGAGATGGTAAAAGAGTCAAACAAGCTGAAAGTGACTGGGCGTGTCCTCCCAGAGAACTCTGTACTCAATACCCTCCAGAAACGACTCCCACGATTGGATGACAATGGAAAACAAAACAAATAGTGCAATACTGTAAAACATCATTAACCCCTCGCCCTCCCGAGGATTTACCCCCCTTAATGACCACGCCTCTTTTTGCTACTCAGTGCTGCACTAATTCAACTGATAATTGCGCGGTCATGCAATGCTGCACCCAACAAAATTTACGTCCTTTTTTTCACACAAATAGAGCTTTCTTTCGGTTTTATTTGATCACCTGTGCACTTTTTATTTTTCATGCTATAAACAAAAAAAGACCAAAAAGTTATACAAAACTATGGTATAGATACTGCAATTTACGCCCTTTTTTTTTGCTATACAGCGCTGCGCTTGTTTAACGGACAATTGCGCTGTCATGCAATACAATTCATAAATGTAATTTATGTCCTTTTTTTCACACAAATAGAGCTTTCTTTTGGTGGTATTTGATCACCTGTGCATTTTTTATTTTTGGCGCTATAAACAGAAAAAGTTTGGAAGAAAAAATTTTTTTTTGAAAAAAACAATATTTTTGCATTTCGGTTGTAAAAAATATCCAAAAAAACCCTAAAATTCTGTCATAAATTTAGGCCAAAATGTATTCTGCTCCATGTTTTTGGTTAAAAAAATCCCAGTAAGTATATATTTATTGCTTTGTGTGACAGTTATAGTGTCTACAAACTATGGGATAGATAATGGAATTTACACAGCTTTTACTTTCTGACTGCTCATCACATTTCATGGGGTGCTAAAATACCAGGACAGTACAAACACCCCCAAATACCAGGACAGTACAAACACCCCCAAATACCAGGATAGTACAAACACCCCCAAATACCAGGATAGTACAAACACCCCCAAATACCAGGACGGTACAAACACCCCCAAATACCAGGACAGTACAAACACCCCCAAATACCAGGACAGTACAAACACCTCCAAATACCAGGACAGTACAAACACCCCCAAATACCAGGACAGTACAAACACACCCCAAATACTAGGACAGTACAAACACCCCCAAATACCAGGACAGTACAAACACCCCCAAATACCAGGACAGTACAAACACCTCCACATACCAGGACAGCAGGACAGTACAAACACCCCCAAATACCAGGACAGTACAAACACCCCCAAATACCAGGATAGTACAAACACCTCCAAATACCAGGATAGTACAAACACCCCCAAATAAAAGGACAGTACAAACACCCCCAAATACCAGGATAGTACAAACACCCCCCAAATGACCCCTTTTCAGAAAGTAGGCACTCTAAGCTATTTGCTGAGAGGCATATTGAGTGCATGGAAGATTTATTTTTTCCACAAGTTTCTGGAAAATCACAAAAACATTTTTTTTTTACATAAAGTTGTCATTTAAATGATTTATTTCTCGCTCAAGCCATGGGTATACACTGGGGAACAGAAGTATTTGAACACCCTGCAATTTTGAAAGTTCTCCCACTTAGGAATCATGGAGGGTCTGAAATTCACATTGTAGGTGCATTCCCACTCTGAGAGACAGAATTTCAAAAACATTTCAGGAAATCCCATTGTATGATTTTTTAAAGAATTTATTTGTCTTGCACTGCTGAACAGAAGTATTTGAACACCTGAGAAACAGCAAGAATTCTGGCTCTCAAAGACCTGTTACTGCGCCTTTAAAAATTCCACCTCTACTCCACTCATGAATCTAACTTAGTAGCACCTGTCTGAGCTGTTAAAAGACACCTGTCCACCCCACAGTCAGTCAGACGTCAACTACTACCATGGGCAAGACCAAAGAGCTTTCAAAAGAAACCAGAGACAAAATTGTGGACCTCCACAAGGCTGGAAAGGGCTACGGGGCAATTGCCAAGCAGCTTGGTGAAAATAGATCAACTGTTGGAGCAATTGTTAGAAAATGGAAGAGGCTAAAGACGACTGTCAGTCTCCCTCGGACTGGGGCTCCATGCAAGATTTCACCTCGTGGGAGATCACTGATGATAAGAAAGGTGAGGAATCAGCCCAGAACTACAAGGGAGGAGGTGGTCAATGACATGAAGAGAGCTGGGACCACAGTTTCAAAGGTCACTGTAGGTAGAACACTATGCCGTCATGGTTTCAAATCATGCATTGCACGGAAGGTTCCCCTGCTCAAGTAATCACATGTCCAGGCCCGTCTGAAGTTTGCCAATGACCATCTGGATGATCCAGAGGAGGCATGGGAGAAAGTCATGTGGTCAGATAAGACCAAAGTAGAACTTTTTGTTTTAAACTTCACTCATCGTGTTTGGAGGAAAAAGAAGGATGAGTTGCATCCCAAGAACACTATCCCTACTGTGAAGCATGGGGGTGGTAACATCATGCTTTGGGGGTGCTTTTCTGCAAAGGGGACAGGACGACTGCACTGTATTAAGGAGAGGATGAATGGGGCCATTTTTTGTGAGATTTTGAGCAACAACCTCCTTCCCTCAGTCAGAGCATTGAAGATGGGTCGTGGCTGGGTCTTCCAACATGACAACGACCCAAATCACACAGCCAGGAGAACCAAGGAGTGGCTCCGTAAGAAGCATATCAAGGTTCTGGAGTGGCCTAGCCAGTCTCCAGACCTAAATCCAATAGAACATCTTTGGAGGGAGCTGAAACTCCATGTTGCTCAGCGACCGCCCTGAAACCTGACAGATCTAGAGGAGATCTGTGTGGAGGAGGGGGCCAAAATCCCTGTTGCAGTGCAAACCTGGTCAGGAACTACAGGAAACGTCTGACCTCTGTAATTGCAAACAAAGGCTTCTGTACTAAATAATAACACGGATCTTCTCAGGGGTTCAAATACTTCTGTTCAGCAGTGCAAGACAAATACATTCTTTACAAATCATACAATGTGATTTCCTGAATTTATTTTTTTTAATTCTGTCCTCAGAGTGGGAATGCACCTACAATGTGAATGTCAGACCCCTCCATGATTTCTAAGTGGGAGAACTTGCAAAATTGCAGGGTGTTCAAATACTTCTGTTCCTCACTGTATATGGAATTACACCCCAAAATACATTCTGGTACTTCTCCTGAGTATGGGGATACCACATGTGTGAGACTTTTTGGGAGCCTAGCCACATACAGGGGCCTGAAATCCAATGACCACTTTGAAAGCCTGAAGGTGTGTAACTTCCTCATTTCACTTCCTCACTACCTATCACAGTTTCGGAGGCCCTGAAATGCCAGTATAGCACCAAACCCCCCCAAATGACCCCTTTCTGGAAAGTAGACACCCCAAGGAATTTAAAAAGAGGCATGATGAGTATTTTGCAGATCTAATTTTTTCTCAAAAGGTTCTGCAATATAAAAAAAGAATAGAAAAAATATGTTTTTGTTTTTTTTCTTCATTTTCTAAAAACTTGTGGCAACAAATGAGATCTATAAAATACTCACCATGCTTCTTATCACATTCCTTGGGGTGTCTACTTTCCAAAAAAGGGGTCATTTGGGGGGGTTTGGTGCTATCCTGGCATTTCAGGGCCTCCGAAACTGTGATAGGTAGTCTGGAAGTGTAATGAGGAAATAAAGCCATTTAAAAGCCTGAAGGTTCTTATTGGATTTTG